>NC_137463.1:101793186-102393186 GCF_964235325.1 Thermobia domestica | reverse complement strand
AATCAGATGATTTCCCACTGGTGATCACACCACTTCTTCTGAACAAGGAAAAATAATTTAGTTTGAAGATAAGTTTGTATTACTTAGAAGCATTGCTAGTTCTTATAAATTTATTATTAAATATTTAAGTTTGATATTTTACTTTTCTCTTAAGAAAAAATACATTGAATGTTATAAGAAAGAAGAGATTAGATAAACTTAATACGGGTCTAGGGTGTTTCGGTGTAGGACGTTTCGGTGTAGGATGTTTTGGTGCAGGATGTTTTGGTGTAGGACGTTACGGTGTACGGATGTTTCAGTGTACGGACGTTACGGTGTACGGACGTTTTGGTGTAAGGACGCTTGGCTGTAAAGGATGTTTCGGTGTATAGCCTAATATTTGATTGCATTAATTATATGCTTGTAATGAACAGTCATGAAGTGTCATAGTGTAGCCACTTTGCAATAGTGTAAACTGATTAACATTGTTATTGAGTCTCATTGTTATTGAGACAGGATGATAATACAACACAATCCATTCGTAACAATAATTTCGATTCAGATGTGTCCATAGTCGAGTTTTATAGAATAATAATCAAATGTAATTCAAAAATCAAATTTACTACAAAGTATTCAGCATCATTTCTAAATAGAAATAAATATATTGCACAAAGTTCCTGAGACACAGTAATAATATATACAAACTGAATAATACCTCAAAGGAATTTTGTTGAAAAAATTAAAATTACGTAGAACCACTCAACTCAGAATCTAAAATTGTACTAAATTTCTTTTAAGACTGTAATTACATCATCAGATTTGTAATTTTCACAAACGTTGCTCAGTCTCTTCGTAACATCGGCGTATTTTTTCTTTGTTCTGACGTCATGTCCGCCAATTAACTTATTTGTTCCATTTGAACAGCACTAACAAGGAGACTTACGGAAGTGTAATTTACTGATTTGAATGAAACTTTGCATACTTGTAGAATATCAAAAAAATTATCGTCACGTATTTTTTTAAATTTTGGCAGTGGTGCGGGTTTAAGGGTAGAAACCACCCTTTGAACGTTAGAGATGGCCTCCAAGCATAAACAGAAAATAATCATTAAAATAGAAGATTAAATCATACGGCCAGCTTACTGCCAAGGGGGTTTTACGACAGGTGATTCAGAACCTGACGTTAAAATTACAAAGTTCAAATCGGCGGAGCCAATATGATTATTACAATTACAAATAGTCTTCTGGTTTGAAATGTTCTGCAGTTAGCCAAGAACAATTGTAGTTGGCAGGGGCTACTGAGAGAAGATACAGACTGATTTGAAACCCCTTTCTGTACTTATTTTAACAGGACGTTTGATTAAATCTATAGCCAAAAAAGTTAGAATCCACAAAGCCAGTGCCAATGCATTTGTTGCGAATGTGAAGCAACACATGTTATTGGTAAAGAAAATATTTATCACTCTGATCAATACGGTTTAATTTGGAAATGCAGACGGGACGTACTCTAGTGTTTACAGGGACACAAACAGTAGAAAGTGTGGCACAGTCAGTAAATTCTATGACGCGTAGCTACATCATACAGCCTTTAATTTCTGCAAATAGTGTTTTGTTATCATTACTGTTAATTGTTTTGTAGGAAAACAATGGAACATTTGGTCTTATAGTCCAACACAACCTCTTTAAATTTGAAAATATCGTTGTGAAGGCATCAAATCCGGAAAAAATTAACATCAAGTCTTGTTAGATCATGGTTCCAAGAAATTTTTCTTCAAGCGTCTAATGCAAAGTCCATTTTGTTATTAGCTTCATGGAGTGGTCACAATTCATCAACTTTGAACCTATTTTAAGAACAAAAGAGTAACTCATAATAGAACCATTTCTGCAGGAATAACTCGTAGGATTCAGCCTCTTGTTGTGTTCTTTAGGCCGTTAAAAATTTTTCTTGAGACATTTTTCTGAGACTGTCCTTCTCTACAACTATAACATGAATTTACATCTCCGTAATAATATAATTAAGATCCCATCACTGATTCATAATCAGTTTTCTTCTCCTAGATTTGCTAATCTTATTGGGTATGCATGATATAAAAGCGGTTATTTGGAAGGAAAACCACCTATGTTTGAAAATTTCCTTTCAAAGATTGTGCAGCATTTTGCGATTTGTGCACAGTTATTGCCGTAAAAAGGTGTGTGTGGTGTACACAATATTTATGCATCATATACTTTTTTACAATATATCATTACCGTAAAACATTTTCCCAATCAATTCATAATTATAACATTTGAGGATATAAGAAGTTCTGACATAGAGTGAAGCGAGGGGACTCACTATAAATAAGTAAAACCTGCCAATTACAGCAGCATTTAATTTTTATTTTATTTATTAATTTATATTTTCTACTTCATGAATTTATTTCTCCCTAACGAATAATTTTCATTTTGAAGAGTGGACGTTTCGGTGTAAACATTGGAACTTTTACACCGAACCAGCCTCACACCTAAACGTCCTTACACCGTGACATCCGTACACCAAAACGTCCTACACCGAAACGCCCTGCACCAAAACGTCCTACACCAAAACATTCTACACCGAAACAGCCGTATCCCACTTAATACGATAATGAACAAGAAGTACCGGTACTTATAATTTTCTACATAATCATCTTCGTCTTTCGGGTGAAAATCATGGAAACTAGATCCTGAAATAAGTTTCTACTCCAGATTGAACTATAAGTCTCGATGAGGAAAACGATAGTTTGAAGTGACGCCCCTTACCGGGTCAAAGCACCTAATTCGGAAAGAAAATCTTTGACTTTTACGTCCACCGGATATGCCGGTTAGCCTAAAAAAAGACGGTGATGATGAGAAATGAATGAAATGGTGGAATGAAGAAAGTTGGAGGAAACGGGAAAACCCCGAGAAAACCCACGAGCACGGTGTTTGTCCACCACAAAGTCCACACGTCGCGAGCTGGTTCGAGTCGGGGACCCCAAGCACCGGAAGTGAATGATCTACCACTGAGCCACCGCCCCCACCCAATTTGGAAAGAGTTTTCCTATCTACTGCTGTGGCATTTAATGATAAATATAACATGTTTCTGATTTCCGAAAAAGAGGATGCTCGAAAATAATATTTTTTAGTACAAAAAGGAGATATGGCTTCATACCAGTAACTTTATCGAGTTTTGTGTAGTAGGCATGATGGAAGTCAGAATCTAATCAGTACTTAGGAAATTTGAAGAAAATCACCGTGTTTAATACCAGCTGCCTTCTTTGAGATTTCCCCTCATGTGATGAGGAATAATTTTTAAAAACACCTAACTTTCACCCTGCTGTTGATTAGGAATCTCAAAGCCCAATCTGCCGTAAACAAGTTAACATCGAGGAAAAAAATAATTCAAACTTTTGGATAAAAGTGAGTGTGCAAATGTGAAATATCTAATTTATCTGTGAATGTACGAGACATTGAGTATGATACAAATATCCTATTTTAGTAGGATCAACCTTTCTTCAAGAGAATTTGGAGGGGGCAACATCAAAATGTTAAGGGCTACACTGGGACACTATTTCCTAAAACAACGTTCACAAAAGTAACATATGTTCGCAATTTATAATTTATTTTAGTTCCGGGGACTTTGTCTCAACCCCACCCGGGAAGTTTATCTGGAACACTGGAAGAAACACTGACGTGAGTAGCACTAGGAGTTCAGGAAACATAAAGGAAGAACTAACAAACTTATTCCGCTCTGATACACCACCATGTAGATAAAGAGGCTGGAATTGGAAAGAAAAATATGAGTTCCATAGTTTTGAATGCGCTACCGGTTTCTAAATTAAAAATCGATGAGTAAAAATTCGTAGTCATCCCCCACGCCCACTACTATTTACTGAAATCATTGGCTAATCCATGCTTAATATTACCATGAATATGTTCAGATAAAATTTGAATAGAGATTCCTTTACATCTTTCGATTTCGTTTCGTAAATTTTGTAGAAGTCTCGTCTTGTCTTGTCTCGATTCTCAAGGACTCACTTCCCGTCTCGATCTGTAAATTTATGTACAAAATGTATTCCCTCATTTAGAAGTTCTCAGATTCCTTCTACGTCAGGGGAAATCTAAGAAGGGTATAATCTAACAACATTTAAACCATGTTACTTATTGGAGTATATTGTGTAATGATTTGAGTATCTTGAAACGTTCATAAATGCGTTACTCTACATTGTGGTCATATAATTACTTTTATAATTTATAGGTTTTATATACGGATCGTTTAGCACTGAAATGATGTTTGAAATCTAAGATTTGGGTGAATTAGTGTTGCTCACCAAACTCGAAAAAATTCTCGTCTCCTAATGCAAATTATAGGAGTGATAATGGTGACGAGGTTCAGAAAGCATTGTTTTCGACAGTAACTTTTAACATATTGTTTCTTATAATTATTAACATATAAGGAGATATATAAGATTTATATAAGGAATTGAGTTAATTATTTGCACGAAATTAGTTTAGTGAATTTCGTTAGAATTTCAAGCAAAAATGCCCTTTGTAATAGGTCTATGTGGTATATATTTCCTATGTGGAAAAATCTTTGAGCCACTTTTTAAAGTTTGAAGACAAGTGTCACTTTTGTGTAGAAGTTATTATTTTTACGCATCACAGAAGACACCTGCACTAAATTCAAAGAAATTTCTGCGTCATTACAGGACGAAGGGTTATTCGTCCCTCCCCACTGGCGACAACATTTTGCGGCAGCTTCAGATAATAATCGGAGAAATGTTTCACTGCCACCCTCCCAGAAGCCCGTCCTGGATTTCAGTCATATATTACCTGTAGGCGTTATAGCTGCAGAGAAAAGCTTTTCTTCTGGTACCATAAAGTGAATGTTCTCTCAAACGGCTTTTCCAAGAAATGTTTACGCTTCATGAGTGGGTGATATTGTTTAAAACAGATCATCCAGCACCGTAAGACTTGGTTACTTTGCACCAGATGTAAGGAATTTTAAAGAAAATCGCATGTAACTTATAAACGTAAAGATTTAAAACATTGTATTTTAAACATATAATAGTTAGATATATAAGGAAAACATTCATGCAAGTGCATTAGTAAACATTTAGTATGACCGTGATTATTGGAATATCAACTTTGGTGCAAAGTAACCCTATAGGTGAGGATACTTTGCTATACATACAAAAAAAGAAAAGAAAAGAAAAAGAAAAAGAAAAACTTAAAACATACAAACATAATGTTTCTTTGCAATGTTTTCCCTTCAATATTTATACATTTCACTTCCTACACAAAACTGCACGCAGTCTACAAATATTGATATTACAATGTGGTACTGGTATCAGTACTTTGTATGAATTATTGATATTTGTAAAGAAAATTATGTATTTTCTGGTAACGGCACAGGAACCCCATTCTAATAGTTTACCATATATCCTACAAAAATGTCAACTGAGTAACAAAAAAGAAATCCCCTTGAACGTATTTTGTCTTGGTTGCTCTTTGTGCCCAAGAATATAATCTCAACCGAAACCATTGGAAGATTTACGGGGTTTGGGGCTTTCAGGCTGAAGCCCACCCAAATTGCAGGATTTCTTTTATTTTAAAAAAATTAATGTTTGTAATTTATATGCGCATAAGCTTCAAGCCCCCCAAAAAGTCCAGCGATTTCTTAAAAAAAGAAAACTAAGCCTTTCTGAGTGAATCCCATCTCAAACTATTTTTTTCTGTATCTGTCAACGTTCGTAATTTATTTTCCAACAAGAAATTCATTTCAGCATCTACTTAAATAGGAAATTTACCTAAAATTAGAAGGCAGGAGGTGCCACTAGTAATAATTTTCTAGGACTACAAACTTTGGTGTACAGTAACCCCATAGATGAGTATACTTTGCACCACGTACAAAAAATACGTCAAACATACGAAACATAATGTTTTTGTGCAATGTTTTCCATTTAGTATTTATACATTTCACTTCCTACACAAAATTGCACGCAATCTACAAATATTGATATTAGAATTTGGTGCTGGTATCAGTACTTTCTATGAATTATCGATATTTATAAAGAAAAGTATGTATTTTCTAGTACCGGCACAGGAACCACATTCTGATAGTTTACCATATATCCCACAAGAATGTCAACTGAGGAACGAAAAAAAAAATCCCCGTGAACTTATTTTCCTTGGTTGCTCTTTATGTCCAAGAATATAATCTCAACCGTATTTGGAAGATTTACGGGGTTTGGAGCTTTCAGGCTGAAGCCCACCCAAATAGTAGGATTACTTTCTTTCTTTCTTTTTTTATTTACCAAAATTTAGAAGAAAGGAGATGCCAGTAGTAATAATTTCCTATCTAAGGGGTTATTTTGGACCGGTGCAAAGTAATCCCCGAAGAGAGACTAAAACCACCTACTACCAGCTTTATTTTTTCTATGTAAACTTCGAGTATTTCTTGCGAAGATTGTCCGCCAAAATAGATCTCCAGGAGGAAAATACAGAATATTGGACATTTACAAGTATAAAAATTACATATGTTACTTAGTCTTGTTGCATTCTATATTCTGAATAAAACAAAATTAAATCTTTGAATTTTATACTGTGTATTGTGTAGGCTAGGGTACAGAAGACGGCGATGATGATAATGAACAAAGTGGTAGAATGAAAAAGTAATAGGAGGAAATGGGGCAATCCGAGAAAACTCACGCATACAGTGTTTGCCAACCACAAAACCCATTTGGCACGAGCTGGGATCGAACCAGAGACCCCACTCACAAGAGATGAACCCTCTACTACTGAGTCACCGCGATCTAAATAAAGTTTTGATGTGGGTGTCGGACATTTTCGTCACCGGAATTTTCGTCACGGTAATTTCATCACCGGTAATTTCGTCACCAAAATATTAGCATGTAGGTTATTTCGTCACCGGAAATTTTGACATAGTAATTTCGTCACCTGTAATTTTGTCACCAAAATATTAGAATGTAGGAAATTTTGTCATGGTCATTTTTTCACCTTTGTTGAATTAAGTAGAAACAAAGTAAACGACCAAATCAATCTTACCTTAATCAAACTTGGAAAACAATTCAGTTGTTGTTCGACTCTGGAAAATCGAAGTTTCGGATACAAACAATAATAGCAAAAACAAACAATAATAAAAGAACAAACAATAATAAAAGAACATAATGCCAGCTTCAGCAAATATTAAAAGCACAGGCAAAATGGGCCGCTAATGGATTTATATATCACTATTTACAAATTTTAAATTTTTCAAAATTTCAGAACAGAAAATAGGAAAAAAATATAACTTGTTATAACGCAATAAGTGTTTTACATGTTGATTTTCTACTATTCATAACATGATAGGAAACAACAAGCAAAAATTTTTCAAACATTTAGTTCCAGTGTTATACATTATGCAAAAAGAGTGGAGCCGTTTCTGCAAAATCTGAAAAACTCTTCTAGTTTTCTTTTTTGGTGGTTGACCCACAGCATCTTGATGCAGCACAGTTGAAACCATTTCTTTAACTTGTTGAATTAAGTACTATCAAAATAGTCCAGAAGTTCCAGCTCTTCCTCCGAAGCCTCTTGTATTCCTGATGCACATCTACTGCGGGAAGAAATGCCAATCCGTTCTTTTCCTCGCATAATAGACAAAAATTTTCATTGCTCTTGTACCGTACTGGAATCCAATCTCTTGGACCTTTCTCCACGTTGAGCGAGTCAGGTGAAAAAGGCAATGCTGTACACGAGTTGAGTTTCCGAAAGTTGCTTTTACAGTCTGCATTTCCGCTATCTCGAAATTCATAACCATAGTTACAGGGTCCGAGTATTCACTAAATTCACTGCACTGATGCACCACCGCACGAAATAGTTCTTCATATGAATTTTGTGTCTTGCTCTGCATTAGGGCATACACCTAGTAAAGGAAGTCTCACCTCAAATAACATAGGGCCTGCGTGATTTTTTTAAAGGAGCCATTGAAAAGTTTCCGTCCACCATCCATGTTTCACTTCTTAATAGTTCCATAAGGCTATATTTAAAGGAAACTGTTAGAAATAATTATATGTTTTTCTTCCTTTATATAAATTTGTTTTCTTTACATATATATCCAATAACAATTTGCCAATGTTTAATCAGAGTTGAAATCGCTCCTAAAAAATCACTCTTTACACATGACTCAGTTAACATGGAGGAAGGTCCAAGAGTTTGGGCTCTGAGAACGGTACAAGAACGATGAAAATTTTCGTCTAGTTTGCGGGAAAATGAACGGATTGGCATACCTTCCCATATTTGTTTGCAATTTTCTGTTCTGAAATTTTGATATTGGCGAAACTTAATATTTGTAAATAGTGATATATAAACCCATTAGTTCCCCCACGTTGCCTTTGGTTTTAACATTTGCTGAAGCTGGCACTATTTTCTTGTACTGGTGCTTGCTCCTGCGTCGAGTACCCGAAACTTAAATTTTGCAGAGTTCAACACCAACAGAATTGTTTTCCAAGTTTGATTAAAATAACGTAAGCTGTTTAGGTCACTTACTTTGCCTCTACTTAGTTCAAGAAAGATGAAAAAATAACCGTGACAAAATTTCCTATATGATATGTATTTCTGTGATAGAATTACTGGAAACTTTTATTTCTTATCTCAAATACGATATCTAAAATATGTAACTATTTATTTAATAATAATAATATAATAATAATAATAATAATAATAATTATTATTATTATTAAATAAATAGTTACGTATTTTAGATATCATATTTGAGATAAGAGATAATATTTTGGTGACAAAATTACCGGTGACGAAATTACCGTGACGAACTTTCCGGTGACAAAATTACCGCCGCCCGTCGGACATAAGCTGACCGGTAGTCTTATATTACAGGGGCGGACAAAAGCTCACCGATAGTAAACATAAGCTCCCTTCACGGACTTTTAATAAAATTCACCGAATATTGAAATTTAGCTACTTCCTAAGCGGAAAATGGAGCTACTATCTTATATCATTTATCAGGTGTAAAAAAGAAAAAAAAACATTTGGGAGTTGCGTTGTATTAAACGTGGACAGACCTTGAGGAACTTGTAACAAAATACCCTGGATATTAAAATCTAGACATTGACTACAATTACAAATAGGCCTAATAATTCAGTAGAAAGCAGAGCTACTAATGTTGTATAGCAGTTATCAGATATCCGAATAAAATAGGAATGTTGCAAGTTTAATGTGTTAATCATCGGCGACAGTAGGCGTAATTTTTGCCCTGGAAATTTTGGAACCAAATTTTTCCTATAGGCAGGCCCGTAGCCAAGGAAGGGGGACCCCCTTCCCCTTCGAGACCAGAAATGGAAAAAAATAGAGAAGGATGAAAGAAAATGAAATGAGGAAAAGAAGGATCAGCGTAAAAAATAAACTACAGGAAGCTTTTGGTTACTCTTTCTTATGAGGAAATTTGTATTACTTGCAATGGGGAACGGACAGAATGGCAGGAGGACAAAATGGCAGGGGACATAATGGCATGAAATAATGGCAGGAGGACAAAATGGCAGAGGACGAAATGGCAGGCGGACGAAATGGCAGGCGGACGAAATGGCAGGAGGACAGAATGACAGGAAGTTAATTTGAATTGTCGGGTTTTAAACTATTTTGTTTCTTGCTTGATAAATGAAGATTTCAACATAAATTTTCGATTTATTCATTATGCTCCAAAATTCGAACTGCTAATAATATTTCAATTCTAATTGACAGTCACCTACAAACACCTTACTATAGCAAGCTTTCTATTTATACCAGCAGTGTCTTAATAAAATAAATTAGTTTTAGTCGTTTTCTTTTTTATATATATTATTTAAGATCTTTTCGGGTATTACTAGAAGGAAGCAGCTTTTATCTTTATTTCTCACTGTGATCTGTATATGCTCAAGTGAAGACAAACAGTTTCAAAAGTTATTGAAGTTATTTGCAAAACATTTTTAGTAACAAGCAAAAAAAGTCAAATACATCCATCCTCCATATTAACTTGCGAATAAACTAACCTCAGTATTGTACAAAGAATCAGATACCTTCTGTGGCAAAGATAAAGAATTAAAATTGGTCAATTCGACTCGCTCCGAAGTTTTTGATGAGAGGATATGTAGGATGTGTACGCATTATTTTCTGGTGACTGCCTCTAGTATTTTTAAGTCTATAAAATGTGCATAGGGACAAATTCAAGGGACCTCGGGGCAAAAATAATCGGAGGAAACAAATTGTAGAGTACTCACAAGAAACACTAGAACTTTCGGTAGACATAGGATCTCCCGTTTTCAAAATATAGGATATGATTAATTGTATATATGTCATATGATTAATTGTATAGATGTCATATGCAATTTGATAAGGTAATAGTATGAACACAAGAAAGAGCATTTATCAACGTTTAAAGATATGCAAGTCATTACACAATTTATAAATCACATTAATAAATATGACTTAAGTGTCGTTATATCAATCTTCCGTGGACTTGTCGTAACCTGGAAGAATTGTGATAAATTCTACATGAATCTAAGACTGAAATCAGGACATATTTTGTACATAAATTTACAAAACGAGACGAGAAAATTTTGATTCGAGACAGGATTTTTACAAACATTTATGACACGAGACGAGAAAACCTGAATTCTCATCTCGTCTTGAGGGCAACGCTATAAGCAAGCAAGTTAGAAATCAAATATGCACGATCATGGTTCCTTTAAGCTGCACTAAGCAGTAAATATACCCAACATCGCATTTGGGGTAAAAGGGGAGCGATGAAAGTGGAATGCCTGATAATTTAAGGTTCCTTATAACTCGAAACGAAAAAAAGAAAAAATACAAAATACATTTTCAGGGTAACTCTTACAGCTATTACGTTATTATAAGATTAATGCTACTTCTGAAACTGATTTGATTGAATATGCATTTGGATAACGAAACTAGTTTCATAAGTTTTTCAAAGTATAAAGTTTGAGAAGAACGAAGTTTGTCTTCCACTGTTGTTATCTCATTGCTCATAGATACCAGTGATGAAATAATTGGTCGCAAATCACGCGGCCGCTTCTTACATCAATTCATGAAGAAAATTAGTTCCAATATTAGGTACCTAAGTTCAGTATTAACAAAAAAAAAGTACACCCAGCCTCTTGCAACCATGCGTAGCACATTTTAATACTTACACTTGAAATAAAAATATGACTTGATAAAGATGATTGCCTTTGTCTTTGAATTTCATATGTGAATAACAATATAGGGCTTTTCAGATAGAGGAGGGGGAGGGGCAGGTTTTGTTAAACAAGGTCGTACATCTGATATGTTTTATCTATAGGCAACTTGTACTTGTAGGCTAAACTCAGTCTTCTGAAGTCAAACGACAAATACCATTAAGATGTTCAAGAGAATAACGTATCAGCATTATTATATACTACAGACACAAAGATTCCACTAGGCTCCCAAGTTTCAAAATTATATTGTATGTGAAAGCAGTTAGTAGATTTAATTCTTTGTCACATGATAGCTAGACCCTGAGAGAAATTCAGAGGGAGTCCACGGGAAAATTCTTTCGTCATAAATAAAAGTTGTACTACTTAGAATTATTATAAAACCAAGGTATCAATTGGAAGATGGTTAAAAAGAAATAAATTTAAGAAGAAAGTTAAGACATTGATAACTGATATTTACCCTCTTTTACGCTCTTGGTTCAATTTAGCTGTATTTATATGCTTTGGACATTTGAGGTAGAAATGAATAAATCGAGAACCGTTACCTACTAACAAACACAATAGGTGAAACCTAAAAATACGAGCCCTAGGTGTTATAATTTTTGCCAAATTAACTTCCTGCCATTCTGCCCTTCTGCCATTTCGTCCGCTGCCATTTCATCCTCCTGTCATTGTGTCCGCTGCCATTTCGTCATCCTGCCATTTCGTCCGCTGCCATTTTGTCCTCCTGCCTTTATTTCCTGCCATTATGTCCCCTGCCATTTTGTCCTCCTGCCATTCTGTCCTAAATTCACTTGCAATACATGGTTGCGAGGTGAGCGATATATCCTGGATGAGTCAGGGAATTCGAAATTTCTGGAAAAGTTGCGGAATTCTCAGAATTTCTGCTACTAGTCAGGGATATTTCAATCTTCCGAAAGCATAGTGCTGTTGTGTAACAGCGTGGACCTTTTTTATCATAATTTTTCGTCATCGCACCCTTGCAATATGGAATATGTTATTTCAAAAACAATTTTCTACTGCTTCTTTAACCTGTCATTTGAAACAGACAGTAGTTGATGGAATAATAAAAACAAAAATATATGTGGAAAAAAAGTTCTGTTAACATTTGATTCTACAGAAAAAGGAACGCAGATATTGCAAAGTATTTTACAAGACATTATTGAGTATGTACTTTTTATAATAGTGAATATGTACTTTTTATAATAGTTGAGGTCATAATGAAAGGCAAATTGTTATATTTGAATAAACAGACGAGGGATGTAAATATTGTATAATCTTTTTCAATACGTTTTTTTTACTCGAGATTTCTTCATAGTTTATTAAAATACTTACCAATATATCCTCACAAATCAATATATGTTAATAGTAAAGTATTTTAGATTGATCGAGCTCCTGGTCCTTCAGAATTTCATGTCCCCCCCGTTATGAAATCCTGGCTAAACAAACCAATATATGTTCCAGTAAAATTGTTTAGAATGATCGAGCCCCTGGTGTGATGACCACAGCATTTCATGTCACGGATCCCCCCCCCCTTCATGAAATCCTGGCTAAGTGCCTGTTATAGGTCGGACAATTCATCACTGCATTAAAATATTTTCATGATTAGGCATGCATACTTACATAATAGAATTTGGTTACCTAACGGGATTCGTGATTCTGGTTTGTGACTTTTTTTCTTTTTTTTTTACGAATTTATCACTCAGATGTAATTAGGGCTTGCTTCTTAGTGCTGTCGTCGTGTTTGCAGCCTAACACTCAAAGAAATCTCTTTATAATTTACTAACAAAACGGTTTTTCTTTTGGTTAATAAGTTGTTGTTTTGTTCTTAATAAATAAAATAAGAAAGATTCATTTGATGAGCATTGGTCTGCAAGTATAACAACAGCCTTCAGACTTGAACTCTGCAACTTTCTTAATATTTTATTCTGATGTCTAATAACTCCTATATGACGTTAGTAATATAGCCTACTTTCTATTGAGAAGGTAGGCCTACTAGTAGTCAAAGCCCAGATTTAAATATCTGGAGCATTTTATTACAAGTTCCTCAAGGCCAACCCACGTTTAACACATTAAACCCTACAACATCCTTATTATTTTATTCTGATATCTGACAACTGATATATAGCATTAATAGCTCTATTTTCTACTGAATTAGGTCTACTACTAGTCAAAATTTAGATTTTAATACCTCTTCATACCCATCATACGTTTTTCTAAAGGGGGAGAGCGGTAGCTCAGTGGTAGAGCTTTCACCTCTGGTGCTTGGATCCCGGGTTACATCTCAGTCCTCGCCAAGTAAACCTTGTGGTGGACAATTACCTTGTGCGTGGGTATCCTCGGGGTTCTCCCACTTTCTTCATTCCACCATTTCATTCGTTATTAATCCGTCTTCTTTAGCCTAACCGGCATAATCGTGGGACGTAAAACTTAAAAGATTTCATTTCATTTTTTTATAAAGGAAAATGAAACATTTCTGAGTTGATTTCAGCCATAGTAAAAAAAAATAACAAGGAGAGACACTTTCACCAAAATTACCTTTACCAATATTTCTGTGCTGCAAAATTTCCTGCACCGAGACTTTCAGCATAGGGGAGGGGGGTTGGATTACTTTCTTCAGTAAAAGGAAGTAGTACTCTTTTGTTTGTCCAAATCCGTTTTCAATTTATATTTTAATATTCAAAATCTACTTCATGTTAACATTCAAAATCTGGTTTTCATTTTTGTCATATTTTCTGTTTGTCATTTTTCACGTGCTTTTTTAAAAATTTTATTCAGGTTTATTTTCCTTTGCAATTAAATTAGTTAACCTATAAAAGTATTTAATTATCATTATTGTATTCTTTATTGCATTAATTATCTTATAGTATTATAATATAATTATATTATTAGTGGTGAGCTTATGTCCGGAGAGCTTTTGTCCGCTTTTGCATTAACAAAGGTGAGCTTATGCCCGGTGAGCTTATTGCCAGTGAGCTAATGTCTGCGGCCCTTTGATATTCTTTCTTGTCTTGGTGAACCCGAGCGCGAGCGATCTCAGTGCAAAATGGCCATTTATTATATATATATATATATATATATATATATATATATATATATATATATATATATATATATACAAGTATATGAAATATAAATAATATTATACCGTAGATATAACGTATATCTACGTAATATAAATTTCAATCACTTGAATGAGAGTCATATTAACCCTTACTTATTGTTTATTTAGTACGTGAAAGAAACTGTGAGTGTGAGGGAGTTGATAGAGGGTGGCTGAGGGTGAGGAAGTCGATTGAGGGTGAGGGTGGATGAGGGTGAGGGAACCGATTGAGGGTGAGGGGAGCTGAGGGTGAGGAAGTCGATTGAGGGTGAGGGTGGCTGAGGGTGAGGGAGTCGATTGAGGGTGAGGGTGGCTGAGGGTGAGGAAATCGACTGAGGGTGAGGGTGGCTGAGGGCGTGTCTGAGAGAGACGATTGAGGGTGAGGGTGGCTGAGGGTGAGGCTAAGGGAGTCGATTGAGGGCGAGGGTGTCTGAGGGTGAGGGTAAGGGAGTCGATTGAGGGTGAGGGTAAGAGAGTCGATTGAGGGTGAGGATGAGTGATTGTGAGGGTGAAGGAGTCGACTGAGGGTGAGGGTGGCTGAGGGTGAGGGTGACGGTGTCGATTGAGGGTGAGGGTGAGTGAGGGTGAGGGTGAAGGAGTCGACTGAGGGTGAGGGTGGCTGAGGGTGACTGTAAGGGTGTCGATTGAGGGTGAGGGTTAAGGTGTCGACTGAGGGTGAGGGTGGCTGAGGGTGACTGTGAGGGAGCCAACTGAGGGTGAGGGTGGCTGAGGGTGAGGGTGAGGGAGTCAATTGAGGGTGAGGGTGAGTGAGGGTTAGCAAAAATGCCCATCTCTGATTGACTAGTACTTGAGAATACAATCTGTTGATTCGTGATTATGAATATTAAGAATATAATAGAAACCCATCATTATATATATATAAGCCCAATAATGAATATACATATGAGAGGCCACTAGATCAAGTGAGTGAGTGTGTGAATGCGATCGGAATCTCCCAGACCTATCATCGAATATTATAATTTCGGTAAAGCTAATTCATAAGATTGGATTGAGTGGAAATTAGTCGCAATTCGGTGTGTAAGTGAAGGCGAATAGTGTAATAATATCAATGCGTATTGATATCTTGTGAAACTTCATAATACGTCCGTATATTATTTAGTAATGTTATTATACCATATATTTACAATATTTACAATAATGAGGAAGATTCCGTGAGGAGAAAGTAATACAGGTTAACACATGCTATAGATTTTTTTATTATTTCGGTATTTTCCAGTTTTTAATGTTTCACTGTTTTTTTTTTTAAATATTCGAATTAAGTACTTTCTTCCTACTTTGTTTTCGTGTGAGAGGAAGTTTTCATCTCCTTGTATACTTCATGGCATTTGTCATCGTTCCTTCGGGTCAGAGCGATGTCGTGATGTGGAGGACATGTGTGTGAGCTCACAGTAGGAAAGTTTAATGTTATTTTCCATCACCGATGGACTTGTACTATAACTATCCGATTTAATTTCAAGCTTTCCTCCGAACATGTAATTTATCTCTTATTGAAGCTTGCTGACATTCTGTCTGCTTTGATAATAACGCTAATCTATTGTCAAATGTCAGGATGACGAATTGATAATGATGATGATTTAAAAAAAAAGAATATATTTACTTAGTTCATCTTTTGATTATATTATTTATTTACTTACATTTTATTGAACTGCATTTTTTTAAAAATTTTCCTTTCTATTGTCTCCTTTGCTTTTAACCGACTTTTGGTGGTAACGAAGGTTGTTTGTTATATAGAATTTGTTTGTAAATTCCAGTTCTGAAGGTCGTCTAGCGGAGACGGAATAACTAAGGCGCAGGTACTAAGGGGGAACTTTCTAACGGTGGTCCTCCTTTGTATCTCTGCTTGGTCACAGACTTCTAGCGGGTTTCAGGATAGTATAATCGGTCTGTATTGTGAGGACCGTACGTTTTTGGAGCCTATGTCTAATTGTTTCGGTTTAAGTCAACAAATGGTTGCAAGTTTTTATTATCTTCGACGACCTAAAATTGTTCGGTTTTTCTTTTTGCTACTTCGGTTCTTTTCCTTGTATCTCTGATCAACGATGACTGCAAGATGTCGCTTATTCAAAATCTAAGAAGCTAGCGTTATTAGGAATGGGGAAAGGATGCATTTTTTAAGTTACTTGATATTTTTATCGGCTTGGAGGAATTCGATGTTCGCTCTTTGAATTTTTTTCTTTCTTATCTCTTTCCTCGAGCTATTTTTTTTTGCCAGTTTGTATATTCGTTAGTATTTTTTTTATATTTATCATAGAGACATCTCTAACAGACGACATGTTACACACACACACACACACACATATATATATATATATATATATATATATATATATATATATATATATATATATATATATATATAAATATTTCATTTAAAAGAACTTATAACTGAGGTTCTGGGATTTTGGTTCCGAAATGGGTTCATGACCTTGGAAGTCGTTTTCCATATTGCTGAGAAATTAGTCTCTATTAAATATACCTGTAATCCGATATTCATAGTGGTTCCACAAATTATATTTCAGCCAGTTATAGCAAAATAGTATCCTTAACATCAGCTAGGCCTAGCTAATCACCAATAACGAGGAATATTAATCACCTGCGTACGCAATTAACTTTTTTTTTAATTTTGTAAATTACCTTGATGAGTTAAAATAAACTGTTTATTGATTAAAAACCTTCGGTTGGAGATTTGTGGAAGTTTTTTATTTTTATGTATTATTTTTAATTTTTAATAATTAACATTCTTACTAGAATACTACTGTATAGATATACAAGTTTCTGTTAGTACGAATTTAAAAGCTCTTACTATAATATTTTTGTAACTGATTTAATATACCCTTTTACTAGACCGAGACTGTACAGCAGTATCTGTTGTTGAATGTAATTGTCAGAAATTTTGTTTCATATCGTAATACCTATGTTTAAGACTTCTAGTTAATTAAATAAGGAAATCTTTTGTAAATTGCTTGTTTGCACGTCAATCTCAATTTTCTGCGCCGTCTCACTTAATCAGCAATGAGTATACTGATGACATTTTCTGGAACTGTATCTATGTTACGAAATTTTAACCTTTATTCGAAATAAATTGATGGAAAGATAAAATATTAATATTTCCGATGTTACCATGTAAAGTCAATATTTTTGTATATGATTTCTTTGTACGGGCGAGAGTACCTTCAGGAACTATGAAAATTTTCGTAATCAGTGAAGAATCCGTAGTAATCATTCCATCCCAAAAGAAAAATCCAACACCGAAATTGAAAGTTTAATTTGCGTCAACTTAGTGCGTTCATCTTTATAGAACTTTGTTTCCTAGTTATTCATTTGGAATTGCCATAGTGCGAAATCATCCAATTTATTCTAGAAATGCAAATAGTGACAGGTTAATGGAGATATCCAAATATGCCGGAATCAAAATAAAGTTTAGAAATCAATTACTATATAATTTGGATAGACCGGAATAATGTACTAAGAAGATATATAGATTATGAATCACCTTGAATTTAGGTATGTCCAAATTACAGTGAAACAAGTAATGGCAAGGAATTAGTAATTTACTGGAACTTTGATTTACTAAATTTTATTCATAAATACACCGTCTTCTTCACAAACAAATAGTTTGCCTAAAGTTATACATTGTTCTGGAATAATTCTGGAAGAATATGGAAAAATTTCAATATATTTAAGGCGATGGAACATTTCCCTGAGAACTAAAGTTCAGAATATTTGTGCTATAAATTTTTTAAAGGTGCAATTTTACGCAATGTTATTTAAAAATTTCATGAAACTTTCTTTGTCAAGTAAAGCCATAGAAGACATCTTTTTTTCTTTGTTTAACCATTAACTGTTTTGAAAATTATTTGATACTGCGAATCTTATGTGAAATATTGCTAAAACCATATTCCTCTTTACTTCCGTTGTGGACGGAGGTATTTCCATTTTGAAAAATATTAATGTGTTTATTTCAGAGTTTAAAATTTGTTTTGAATATTCGAATTATTAAATGTAAATAAAAATTCCAGCTGGAAAAATGTTTCTTTATTTCCTATAATTTGTAGACGAATGCACCCTAGCAACTAATGGTAGTTTAGTAAGACTTTAATTTATTTGTGTATTTATGTATGTTAGGTTGATGTGATGGTGTGATTTACTCCGTTTTGGTTATAAATAATATTTCAATAGTGAATGATTATATATATATGAGAGTAAAATCAATACCCAGCTTAGGCATGCACTGAAAACAGTATCAATCGAAATTATGAAGTAATATCAAATTATTATTACTCCTCTAAATATGGTCTATATATATATATATATATATATTCTGTGCTTTATAGCACAGAAGATGATAGAGTAATAGTTGAAACTTTGACTATTTAAAAAAAAAAGTAGTGAAATAATTTAATTCCAGAGTTGGTTTGTAAATGCATTCTCTCAGGGTTATTCTTTTATGTGGATAAGTTAGATACTGTTTCTTTCTTCTCTTTTCTTTTATCTTCTTCTTCTTCTTTCTTTTCCTTTCTTTCTTTCCTAGTCTAATGGCCATACTCATGTCATCTCATTCTAAAGACATTTCCTCTGGAATGTTTTTTCCTTTTTCTTCGGTGAAGTGGCCGCCTTATTAAACACATGGTTAATATTTGCAATGGTTTCTACTGAAATCGTTGCTATGGAGATGACATGAGGGATGGGGTTAGATCCTTCGTCCCTTCTGGGAAAAAGATAATGTGGGAGTATTCCCATTTCAATTGCACACCTCCATGCCGTTGACCATCTAGTGGTTCATCCGCCTTTTAGGACAGTTTCCTTTCCTAAGAAGAAGGTGCCCTGACCTCCACCCGCTCATCCGCCCTCCGAGAAGGCGGTTGGCACTTGGTAGAAGCTGACTCCTTATCCCGGAAGTCGGTCAGTCCCCACCTACGTTAGCCGCCAAAGAAGTTGCCCGCTTTCTCCCGCGAGGAGTTGTAGGTTGGGATTTTCCCTTCCTTTAGGATGAGAACCAAAGGCTTTCCTCAAACCTCTCCAGTACTTTTGGAAAGCCCTAGATACGAAATTGTTACTACTGAAACCTCGTGCATTCTAAATTTGTTTAAATTACGTATTTAGGTAGATGTCAAAATGAATTTCTTGTTGGAAAATAAATTATAAACAGTGGCCGATACAGGAGAATAGTTTGAGAGGGTTTTCACTCACAAAGGCTTCGGTTGTTTAGAAATCACTAGACTTTTCGGGGACTTGAAACTTTTATGCATAGGAATGACTAAAATTAGATTTTTTGAAAAGAAATCACGCAATTTGTGTGGGCTTCTGCCTGAAAGTCCCAAACCACGTAAATCTTTCACTGTTTACGGTTGGGATGATATTCTTGCACAAAAGAAATAACCAAGGCAAATCAGTTCACGGGAACTTTTTTTCTGTTCCTGAGTAATCATTTTTGTGGGACATATGCTAAACTATTAGAATGAGGTTCCTTTGCCGGTACCAGAAAGTACATAATTTTCTTCACATATATTGGTAATTCACACTAAGTATCAATATCTGTACCCTCATTCTAATGTCAACATTTGTAGACTGCATGGAGTTTTCTGTAGAAAGTGAAATGTATGAATACTGAAGGGAAAACATTACACAGAAACGTTATGTTCATATGTTGAACATACTTTTTTGCACCAAAGTTTATATTTCAATAACTATGGTCATACTGAATGTTTACTAATGAATTTGCACTGATGTTTTCCTTATATATCTAGATATTATATGTTTAAAGTACAGCATTCTAAATTATTACGTTTATAAGTTACATGCTATTTTCTTTAAAATTCCTTAAATCTCATGCAAAGTAACCCCGGCTTACAGTATCTTCTCGATATTATATAACTAAAATTGCCTCAATTCTCTGACCTAGTTCACACAGCGAAATACATAGCAACTTCTAATCTTAGGTATACACCAGCATTCTCGAACCCTTTCCTTCTAATTCTAACTATCACTAGCAACACTGACTCTCGGCCCTTATTAGCTGTCACTTGTGTCGTAAGATACAGTGTCTCACATTAGTATTCCGACCTTTCGAATTCTTTTAAAAAATACGGGATGTTAAATACATAACACATACATTATGTGTAATAAAACTAAAATACATACTTATGAGACTTATAATTAAATGATTATAAACTATATAATAAAAATAACGTACTAAATTAAATTTGTATACATCATTGTGTGTTTACCTCATAATTCATACTCGGAATCATGAAACAAACTACTATAAAATGTCCTCGATAGCTATTTTCTCCTTTTAAGTTAACACAGTTATATTTAATAGCAAACATACGACACTTCCTTTAAACGTTTTGACGCGATACAATGTTGTTGGTATAGTGTGGAGAAGTGTCTTCCTGCGCTGTGTGTAATGCTTCTTTTCAATCCTCCTTACACCGTAACTTGTACATGTTGACCATGTGTTGCAGTTCGTTCCAAAGATCCTTAATGGGGTTAAGAGCCTGCCTTACTAAAAATAATATGAAATTTACTGTTTTCTTTTGCTTGGTTATTCATCATTGAAAGGAGATAATGAAATGCAAGTTACCACAATCATAGATAATGCTATTCTACAACAGAAAATTTGATCCTGAAGAATGTTCAGTGTTGCAATCCATAGAAATTATAGTGTTGTTAGAAAAACAATTTCCCTAAAATCTAAGTTAAGACAAAGAGTAGAGGAATGAACTCAACTGCATTTGATTACGTATTATGTTGATTTGGTTTCTTGTGAACTACTTTTTAATTAACATTATTATTTAGTTTTAATAACTGTATGTTAAAACTATTTTATTTATTACAAACTAAATACAACTATTATTTAAAAAGTAGTTCACAGGAAACCAAAACCATATGATACGTAACCAAATGCAGTTGAGTCTGTTCCTGTACTCGCTGCCTTAACTTAGATTTTAGGAAAATTGTTTTTCTGGCAACACTGTAATTTCTATGGATGGCAACACTGAACATTCTTCAGGTTCATATTTTCTGTTGTAGAATAGCATTATCTATGACTGTGGTGACTTGCGTTTCATTATCTCCTTTCGCTAATGAATAAACAAGCAAAACAAAAATGGTAAATTTCGTATTATTTTTAGTAAGGCAGGCTCTTAAGTAGGTATTTTGGGATGGAGTTCCATGCACTTTTGGACAATTGTAAAAAGTAATCATTCCCTTACAACATACCCTTTATGTTTAGAACCAACATCTTGAAGAAATTTGAAGTCCTCCTGATTCCAATTTACCTCATTTTGGTTAAGATTTGTTCTAAGAACGTGATGATATTTTTTGTCATAAACGCGTCAAAAATGTTTCCTCCAATTGTTGCAAATATGATAGGAATTGTTAGAGAACAAATGACAACCAAATAATATCAAGATCACCATTCAAAGGACCTCCTGACACAAGGAGCTTAAAATTGAGGTGTCGAATTTTTGCGAAATTCTGGCGCTATCAGGAAGGTATAGGGATGACACATCATGAAAAAATAAAGTTTCCAAAATAATGTAATTATCATTGCAGGCGGGGGCAAAATACTAAAATATTTTAAAATGAAGTATACGGGAGACTACATCTGACAAATGGATTTTTTTAGGTACCTTGGGTTGAGCCTAGGGAGTTGGATTTTAAACAGCGTGTAAAGTATAAACAGCGACAAAAAATAGTTAAAATCCACGTTGAAGACTTTTATAGTTTTCGACTGCTGTGCTGGACAAAGAGTTTGAAATGGAGCATTGTTATCATTGGAGATGCGTAGCAGTTGACATCAATTAAAATTATTATTTTCTTCAGATTCTGGTTGTACACATAAGATATGATTAATTGACAGCAAACCAAGTGAAGAAACGGGAACATTTCATACTCCGTATGACATACGGATGGAACAAAATTACACTGACTCCAACGAACTAAAATTATTTTGTTTGAGGTCTTGTCCGACTAATCGAACTCAAACCAAATAAAAAAGGAAAACATTGTATAACCCTTATAACTCATGGATGAAACAAAATGTCACTGACTGCAAAGATGTGGAACACTTCACACCAACTCGGTGCTGTCAAACTCGTACACTATGTGATCAAAAGTATCCGGACACCCCCAAAACATACTTTTTAAATAATAGGTGCATTATGCTGCCACCTACTGCCAGATACTCATTATCAGCGACCTCAGTAGTCATTAGACATCGTGAGAAAGCAGAATGGGGCGCTCCGTGTAACTCACGGACTTCGAACATGATCAGGTGATTGGGTGACACTTGTGTCAGGAGTCTGTACGCGAGATTTCCACACTCCTAAACATCCCTAGGTCCACTGTGTCTGATGTGATAGTGAAGTGGAAACGTGAATGAACACGTAAAATACAAAAGCGTACAGGCCGACCTCGTCTGTTGACTGACAGAGACCGCCGACAGTTGAAGAGGGTCGTAAAGTGTAATAAGCAGACATCTATCCAGACCATCGCACAGGAATTCCAAACTGCATCGGGATCCACTCCAAGTACTGTGACAGTTAGGTGTGAGGGGAGAAAACTTAGATTTCATGGTCGAGCGGCTGCTCATAAGCCACACGTCACGCAGGTAAATGCCAAACGACGCCTCGCTTGGTGTAAGGAGCGTAAACATTGGACGATTAACAGTGGAAAAACGTTGTGACGAATCACGGAACACACTGTGGCGATCCGATGGCAGGGTGTGGGTATGGCGAACGTCATCTGTCAGCGTATGTAATGCCAACAGTAAAATTCGGAGGTGGTGTTAGGGTGTGGTCGTGTTTTTGTTGGAGGGGGCTCGCACCCCTTGTTGTTTTGCGTGGCACCCTCACAGCGCAGGCCTACATTGATGTTTTAAGCACTGTCTTGCTTCTCACTGTTAAAGAGCAATTCGGGAATGGCGATTGCATCTTTCAACACGATCGAGCACCTGTTCATACTGCACGGCCTGTGACGGAGTGGTTACATGACCATAACATCCCTGTAATGGACTGTCCCGCAGAGAGTCCTGACTTGAACCCTATAGAACACCTTTGGGATGTTTTATAACGCCGACTTCGTGCCAGGCCTCACCGATCTACATAGATACCTCTCCTCAGTTCAGCAAGAAACCAGCAAGAAAGCTGCCATTCCCCAAGAAACCTTCCAGCACCTGATTGAAAGTATGCCTGCGAGAGTGGAAGATATCATCAAGGCTAAGGGTTTGTCAACACCATATTAAATTCCAGCAGTACCGATGGAGGGCGCCACGAACTTGAGAGATATTTTCAACTAGGTGTCCGGATACTTTTAATCACATAGTGCAAGTCTTTGGGGTCAGCGAAAATATTATTTAAGTTGGCAACAGGAAAAGTAAATGGGGCGTTCCTGCCTACTGCCAATTACCATAAAACAGAGGCTATATGGGAACAACAACCAAGAACCCTTGCTGCATTTGGGCACTTACAATGCTAACCAATAATGACTTTCGACCCAAGCTGGGTGTTATCAAATTCTTCAAAAAGAAAGTAACGTAAGGATTACACACGTCGGAACTTTATTTTAAACCTCAAAATATTTGGAGCAACTGTATTAGAAAATAAGGTAAAGCTGCCATCACTTTTCATTTGTTCAGCCGCGTAGGCCTGAGCATTCTTGATTTGATAGATACAGATGGTGATCAGAAAAATGGAAACACCTGAACGAAATTGCAACTTACCAGATTAATATGGTGTCGGGCCACCTTTCGCCTTCAGAACAGCCTTGATGCGACGTGGGATGGAGGCATAGAGGTCGTGAATGGTAGCAAGTGGTTCCATTCCTCGTGCAGGGCATCGGCCAGTTCTGTGAGAGAGGATGGAGGTGGAAATCGTCGCCGGAGTCGTGTTTCCAAGACGGACCACAGATGTTCAATTATGTTGAGATCTGGAGATTGGGCGGGCCAGGGGAGGTGTTGAACTTCATCCCGATGTTCCTCAAACCACGCTGCAACAACGCCAGCTGTGTGAATGGGTGCACTATCATCCTTGAAGATGGCTTCATTGTCCGGGAACAACATCCGGTCCATAGGATGCAAGTGGTCTCCTAAAATTGCTACATAATCGTTGGCAGTGATTCGTCCGCTAAGTGTGACCACAGGACCCAATGAAAACTATGATATGGCGGCCCACAGCATCACCGAGCCGCCGTCATGTTTCACAGTTGGGCGGAGACACTGCAGATCATAAGCTTCTTTGGGCGTTCTCCACACATAAACACGGCCCGTGGTTGGGAATAGGGTGAAGGGTGACTCATCCGACCATATCACACGTTACCAGTCCGCAACGGTCCAAGTTGCATGGTCGCGGCACCATTTGCGGCATGCGAAAGCCTTATGATCCCTGATGAGCGGTTTGGCCCGTGCAACACGAACCCGTAAGTTCATGTCATGTAATTCGCGGCGGACTGTGATTGTCGAAACAGGGTGGGGGAAGTGCTGATTTAGTGCCTCCGTCACTTGCTCCGCAGTGGCACGACGGTTCTGCGTGACAATGCGCTTTAATACCCGGCGTGACCTGTCACTCATGATTTTTTTCCGCCCACTGTTCCACTTCCCCGATGTGGTTTTCCCGTGTGTTGTGTAGGCCGTCAGCACCTTCGACACTGTCCTACGCGACACACCTAACACAGTAGCCACTGCCGTCACACTCATTCCACATAACCGCGCACCAACAATTTTCCCTCTTTGAAAATCTGAGAGGTCTCCCATTTTACACTACCTCCGTCTGCTGCAGCCACTGGACACTGCTGTTCCACTGCGCCTGACGTAGTATGGAGACCGACCTAACACACCACCACCAGCGGCCTTGCGCTGCGGGCGCCACGGCACCACTGCCAACTCATACATCTGACGTGTTGCCAACTACAGGTTTTTCCATTTTTCTGATCACCATCTGTATCTAATGTTATTTCATATAAACCATCTGCAGTTAGATGAGGTAATTCAGTGAATGAAGTAGCTTGACATGGCGTCTAAAGCTGCGATGTCCACCTAGTAATGTCTTCCTAATCGGTAAGCTTTCGTCCAGATTATCACGTGATAGCATAATAGCAACTTCTTGCGTTTCATCGGAATCTTTAGTGAGGGGCGTGACGAACTGGTTTTCCATGGCGCAAGCAGTCAGAAGATATGCACGAATATCTATCAACGCTGCTGTGGAGACTCTATGTCTGAACATTTTGAACTTCATTTTGATGTGCCTATTTTTGCCTCTACTGGCCATCTGCCTTTGGTAACTAGATTTGAAAAGTTTGCATCTGTTGCTTCATGTTGTTTTGAAGCCTTTTGAAAAGGAGCAGGCAGGTTGGCAAGTATTGCAGGGAGCAATACAGGTATGGAATCCCGAAATCCTCGATCGAACAGGAAGCAGTCACCAGGCTCTATGAAATCGTGTTATTAGCAGCATCTGTGAACAACTAGTTGGTAATGTTGGCATCGTTATCTGCACCAAGAAATGGGCCTATAACATCGACAATAAACCCAGACGGTGTGAAAACCACCATAGTTTTCACAAGAGGGCAACATTTCTGTACACTGTATAAGCGCCTCTAAAGACTAATTAGTTGACTTTTCAGTATATACGTATGTAAGTAGCATCCATAACTAACTCAAGTTTATTTGCTGGAATTCCATATAACTGTCTACTCCACTCCCGAACTTTGGTGAGAACGAGATCGCTATCTCTTTTTAATACCTAGAACAATGGGAATAAACCTTTATACCAAGAGCTCGCCAACAGATTACTGTGCTCAACATACTCCACTTTCGTATTTGTATTTGAATAGTGCAGCTAGAAAACTGCTTGGCAAATCATGTCACACTTTCATGGGAAGCATTGCCAATCTGTTATCGACATTCCTGTTGGCACTTGGTCTCAAATGGGAACAGAACTGACGTAGATGCATAAACTGTTCAGTTTTTACACCAGTGAAAGCAAATATGTCATTGTCCGAAACACAGACTACATCAATAGAGCGTATGAACAGCGGTCAGTTTGTACACTACAACTGATCATATCCGCTTCAGCCGAAAGGGTTTTGTCACAAGAACCACTAGCCACTGGAACTTTCTTAAGCAAGTTTCTTACTTTGCACCAACGATTTGTACAGAGATAACTAACCCGATGCAAAACAGAAATATTTCTCAAGCGAACCAGGCAAGTTACTTACAGCCTGTAACTCCATTTGACCTGCAATGGCTCGTCTCCGATTGCCTCGAAACCATTTTCCACATCCTCCACACCCTGAACACTCGCAGTTCTCACAGCAAGTGTTAGAAACAATTATACAATAATAATCAGCAATATAATATCGTCGGTAACTAACGATCATATAACATCATGTCGCTCCTACATGGTCACTCTCAGATTGAAATAAATTAGATGCACAGTCCTGTAGACATATACTATGAACATTCTGTAGCATTCTTCTACAAATGAGCGATAGCACAAGTACAATTCGCAGTAAGTAACGTAATCGAGTGATATACTGTCTATTGGTGTTTTCTTGCTCCAGTTAATAACGCGTGCACTATCCTTTCTTCTTACATTAGCTATACAGCTGCGATGCGATGTTGCTGATCTGATAGTATTTTGTCCGAAGGTAGGTCTTTCATCCGAAAGTTCTTTGCGAAAGATGAACTCACAGGAACATTTTCTGCGACATAATTTCCCATACGCCACACATAAACATTCTCGATATCTCACTTTTGTCCGGCACAGGAGTCGGAAACTAAAATTTTCCACCTTGGTTTTAACTATTATTTGCCGGCGTTTATGTCTTACACGCTGTTTAATATCAAGCTCCCTAGGCTGAATCCAAGGTACCTAAAAATCCATTTGTCACATGTAGTCTCCCGTATACTTCATTATAAAATATTTTAATATTTTGCCCACGTCTGTCATGGTAATTACTTTTTTTCGGAAAACGTATTTTTTCATGATGTGTCAGCCCTATACCTCCTTGATAGCTCAGACTTTCACAACAATTTGACACTTCAATTTTGAGCACCTTGTATTAAGGAGTCTTTCCTTTTTGTTACTAATAACAGCTAATGTTTTTCCTTCTTTTGGACAAACACTTCAACTTACTAAGGGGACGCCATCCTCCCGTATTCCCCTGATTTCCACTTGAGCTTAGTTTCAGACATTTTGGCCGTCGGCCGTATTTACCAGGATCCTTTTGACCGGAGCCCTTTTGCCATGGAGCCTCTTTAACCGGGGACCTTTTAGCGCGGAGCCGTTTTTACCCGGGCGCTTTTGACGCAGTGCCTTTTTGATCCAGGTCCTTTTGTCAAGGGGCTGTTTTACTCAGGCCTTTCTGTCCTCGTCCTTTTGTCAGAACCTTTCTGACATGGAATTGTCCAGAGGAGGGTATAAAACACCATGTAAGAATTCCATCAACATCAGTTTCCATTGGTCAAATCCACTCTCATAGCTTGCCTGAATCTCTGAGGGATCTAACGTAACCCAAGCCTCTTCTCTTGTCTGGAGCTCAAAGATATCCAACCACAACCACCTATCTTGCCTGGAGGCCTGTGGTTTCTTTTCCCGCTTGTCTTGCCTAGGGCTCTGCAGGAAAACTCCAGTCCCACTTTGCTTGCCTAGAGCACTGAGAATTCCTAAACTACTTCCACTTAGCTTACCTGGAGCTCTGTGGAAATCCTTCCTTTGATTGCCAGGACTTAGGAACACTTATTTTCCGAAAATACATAGAGAGCTTTGTATTAGTCCTAGAACCACACTTTTGTTGAGTTTGTGTTGTATTGTATATAACATAAATTTTATAATAAAAGAGTTATTGGAGGAAACCGGATTCCGTGTGTTAAAATTATTCGACTTATAACGTTATCTACGCAATTTGACATTTATATACATCGAAGTGAAAATCATTTACTTTACAGTACATTTTGTCTAGTTGTAAATTTGTATAAATTACCAACATTTTTGATAATTCTGATTTATATTTAAATATGGAAAGCTTAAACGGAATTTTAGGATATTAGAGAAACTTGATGTGTAATTCTCCTTTAGATCATAGTTTCTTCAAATTTTTGTGGAAAAATGTCACGCTGTATTGCAAGTAAGATTTCTTACGTTTATGATTTTGTGAGTTTAGATTGGTACTTTTCAGCCAAAACTGAAAATACAGGATACTTGGTTTCACTAGTTTCTATCGTTCTAGATGATTACGGTTCGCTGTTGAAAGAGAGAGTTAAATTTCATACCGTTGCGATTCTTTCAGTGAGCAGAAACCAGAAATTTCCTCCTTTTTCACAGATCCTATTCGAATATCGATATTCCAACTCGAATTTCGATTTAAAAAGAGGAAGCCAAAAATCGATTTTCTGTATGTAAACAGAAACTGAGTATTGATTTTGAAATCAGAAACCGAAACCAAGTAACGGTATTTATACAGAAAATCGATTTTGAAAACCAAAATCGATAACTGATTTTGATAACAAAATACCGAATTTCGGTTTTTAAAACAGAAAATAGATTTTTTAGAGTTTTATCTTTTGAAAAAATACATTTACATTTTTCGAAAAATCGATTAGGTAACAAATTGGTATTAGTTTGGGAATGTAAATCCATGCTTGTAATCGGTTATTTTATTTCCTCCCCATAGAAACCGTGAAAATTTCGGTCTGCGTGTCTCCTTCCTTCCCACCTGACTTCTTCAACTCCTACCAAGTCCATCCTATATTTCTTTGACTCAGTCGTTACGGATTTTAATGCTACTGCCCTCTAAACAATTTTTATATTCCATATTCTAAATCTTACGTCCTTACGTAATCTAAACAGTCCTAAAAGTATTTTGTTTAGAAACTTTTATACGAAATAAGGTTACAAAGAAATTTTAGAAGAGAATTACCATTGAACTATGACATTTTCCGCACAATATTTTGAATAAAGTATTTTTGTTTTAGTTTGATATGTTATGAGTTTTTCTGTGACAAAGATGATTTTTTTTGTTAAAAGTTAATGTGTAAATTTTTCTACCCAGAAAATATTAATTCTTTTTTCTTGTGTTTGCAGCTATGGAGATGTTGATTTATTAAAATATTTGCCATATCTATCAGAAGATCCTAGTCTTAATCCGTTTCAAATTTTCAGTCAAAAAACTAAGGATGTTGAAAATGATTCTATTCATGATTTTTTCTGCGGGCCAAATATAGGTAACGCATTATCTCTAGGATCAACCACGAAAAAACACAGGAGACAAACTGTACGAAGGTAAGCGTTACACAAAACACAAAAAAGCATATTTTTCGGTGTAGAGTGACACAAAGAAGTTCTAACTCCAGACACACATTAGAGTAAATTTATAGGGAAGTACAAAGTAAACAATGAACAAGAAATATTATCTAAAATATATGAAGTTCTTGAAATACTTTATACTTTACTTTATGGAAATAAGGATCTAGAAAGTAATAATTTTAGGGCAATTGAATTATGCTATGAGAAATAGCAGATAAATAACACATATGACTTTGCAGTACTTTGCAATGTTTGGTGTTTGTCCAACTATTTAGTACTAATTGCTGACTTAATTAACCTTATAGGAATAACTTCTATTTTAAATACCCAAAATAGGAATGAAAGAAAAATAGTGCTCAGTTTATTATTTGAGAAGTTACCAGAGTTGAGATAACGAAACATCACACAAATATTTTGGAGAATGGAAAGTCAGTGAACGTTTATACTAAGTACAGTGTGGGCCTGTGGTAGGCAGTGCCACCACACCAATTACTACTCTTTGTAAAATCTTTGAGAACACTCAGATTTTCCGTGGCGTGACAGTAGGAAATATCAGAATATATTTGACACTTTGTTGATAACAGGAGTAACATGTAATCCAATCTCGGATTATTTTGTTTAGTACTAGAAATAGTTTTCTCAGATTTTTGCGCCTTCATATAAACTTCGGAAACAACCGCGTTTGTTACCTTCTATTCATATCACCTTTCTTTAGTGAATTATGAGAGTGCTGGGGTTACTGGCCACCCCTGTGAGGACGCGGCACTAGTCCTAAACAGCATAAGACCTAAACGGCACTGGACCTAAAAGTCCCTTTTGGCGCTACCATCGCGTCCGTGCCAAGAATACTGTCAATCTGTTAGTCAAAGTTTTATATACACTGTTTCATATTACAGAATCAGATTCTAGCTTAGTTCTTACAAGTAATTTGTATAAATACACATTCTATTGTTCTGAAATAATAAATAAATAAAGCCTATTGTTCTTTCTAGCTGTTTGCATGTTAGCATTTGTGTGGTGACAAAATATTAACAATCTCTCAAATGTGATTCCTATGTCTTTCATAATGACTGTTTTTTTCTATTCCCTCACCATTGACCTCGTATTAGTAACATAATGTTGTGTTTTAGTTATATACGTCATAAATATAGCTTTCGTTGTGCTGGTTTGAAGTAAATTATTTTTACACATATTTATCATACTCAATTCTTTCCGTAGCAATTAGTTGTAATACTCGTAATTAACTGCTCTTTACTCGTTGCCATTATTGACAATAGATTTAGTATGACTAACATAGCTGTTATCGTTGGAGTTAACTATTGTTATTGTTAGTGATAATAACAATATAATAATAATAATAATAATAATATATTTCAGGTATGCTGTATTTTTGAGGCCTGAGCCTTTACTGTACGTGAAGTTAAAATCAAAGGTTATGTCACAGACGGCAAATGATTTCTTAACAGCCAAAACAAACTCTTGGCCCCCTAAGTGTTGGTTAATCTGTATTTAATAACTAGCAGCGTTCACCCCGCTTCGCTGCGGTCACCCCGGAACGCAATAAACTTTGTTACTTAGATAATTTTTACCTTTTCGCTTTCAAGTGATATGATAAAAACCATAGAAGATTGCAGTAAATGTTAACATTATATCGCCTGTCATTTATGTTAACCCGCCCCGCTTCGCTGCGGTCACCCCGCAACGCAATAAACTTTATTACTTAGATAATTTTTACTTTTTCGCTTTCAAGTGATATGATAAAAACCATAGTAGATTGCAGTAAATGTTAACATTATATCGCCTGTCATTTATGTTAACCCGCCGAGTGACACGGTCATGCGGGTTGCATATAAATACGTTTATTTTTACCTATGATGAACTAACAAAGGATTTGTACGTTATGGACACTTGAATGGTCAATTATCTCAAGACACTGGTAATTAAAAATTAAAGTGATATGATAAAAACCATCTAGGGTCCAAATCCTAATAACCCCCCAAAAATGAAAGAAATTGGTTCAGCCGTATTAGCGTGATGAGGGAACAAAGGATTTGTGCGTTCTCTTTTATATATAAGATTACAGCAAATTAATAATGTTTATAATATAATGTGAAAGAAACACTTTAAAAAAATTAAACTACGTCAACATGTTAAAATAATTAAAATAATCTAATTCATCGTCCACTTTGCACTCCCATTAACTTAACTGGACGAACCCAGACCTAAAGGAAAAGTTTTCTGCCCAAATCTCATAAGCAGTGCGAAATTTTAATACTATAGAAATTGACCGTCGTTCCTTCTTGGAAATGTAATTTTCAAGAAATATATATTTTATTGCTTTTAGTTAAAAGTTGAAATACCGAGCTTCACGCATCCAGCTTATGCAAATCCTTCTTTACTTTATTAAATATCTTCTGAATAAGTAATGGGGAATTCGAACAATAAAGAAAGCTCACCCTTTGTTCTTTCTCTTTTATGTGTTGAATTTTCAGTTTTTCTGGTTTGTTTTACAGTGGAAAGTTTATATGCGAAATTTCATTTTGGTAGCTTCAGAGATTTACGAAATACACTACTCTTTAAAAAATCTTACCCCACCCTATTTACGATACGTATTTCCAAAAATTCTGTCTTATACTCTACTTTCATAAGAAAACGTTTTTTTATAATTATAATTTAACTACTCTACTTGTAGTAGTATCCACAGAAAATAATTTATCTTAACTCTTCTATATAAGAGTACAGAAGATAAACACAGTCAAACTCATTGAATTTCATGAACAGTTTCCGATTGCTTTTGATTTAGCTTATTCGTACATTTCCCACAAGCTGTAGTTTTAAATTCACGCACTGTCAAGATCGAGGTTTCAAAAAGGTAACAAACTGAAAATATAATAATAATATATGTATTTATGTACGTGTGTAATACGTATATATTTATACCTATTGTCTTATTGAAGCTTTCGTAATTTGGAAATATACCTTCGATTTGGAATTAATATGTTAAAAAGCCTACTTCCCTAGTAAAGTTTGCAGGCTATACCCCTAAATGACTATGTGTTAGTTTCTTTAAACGTATTGTGTTGCATATCACATTAATAATTTAGCGTTATTTGTTGATTTTTTCTGGCTTATACATATCAACTATGTCAACACATACTGTTAAATATAGTAACTGTCTGCGTTCTTAATATGTATAGTCGGTATTTAGTGTTCACTTGGGAAAAATCTAGTGGGCTTCTGTCCTTTAAGCAAACTGGTGAGCTTTTGTTCTATCTTTCGAAAGTTAGACTGGGTTTTGTCCTACTCTTAATAAAATACACTCCCTAGAGTATATATATATTGTAATTCTGGGTGCTTGCTTGGCTTCAGAAAAGTTGGGTAAAATATGCTTTTTAAACATTCTTATTTTTTTTTTTAGGAATTTGTCATGGAATTCTCGTATTTCCATTTGTAAGAAACGAATTCCTTAATCAATTATTCGTAATTCTTAGAATGAAATAGATTATATAATGTAATTAATGTATAACTGCAGTCAGATAATAATAATAATTTTAGTAGCACAAATATAGCTGTTACCGTTGGAATTAGCTACGTTCGTAACATTATTGCCAACTAGTTAGTGCATCGTCGCAATTTCGTGTGCTGATGTCGAATTTCAGAACTAAAGGAGGTGAATAAAAAAGGCACAAAACCTAAACGGCACAAGACCTAAAAATCACTTCGCGGCACTAGTCCTAAACAGCATAAGTCCTAAATTGCACTAGTCCTAAACGGCACAAGACCTAAAATTTAGGTCCGGTGCCTATATTTTAAGGACTTATGCCGTTTAGGTCTTGTGCCGTTTAGGATTTCTCAATGTTACGCACCCCTGTTACCATTCGCGTTCGAATATTTCTTTAATATGATCATCGAACACTTTTATGTATAACTGCAATTATGAACGTATCTGATCTTTAGAAAATATGGTTCTTCTGAGTTAGAAGATTCTGAATGCAGTACTGGTGGCGTTTGTAGCAATGAACAGGATATTGTGAAAGTATAGGTTGAGCCAACGCGGGAATAGAGGTATCGAATTCAGAGACTGAATTAAGTTATCACTCAGAGGCTGAATGTCACAGAAAGGTAGAGATTGACATACTTAGTCCAAATATAGAAGAACAGCTATTCGTATTATTGTACATATACTTCGTGCTAAAAGAATATGCGTGTATAGTGTTTTGGTTATCAGCAACCTTCTTTCCGATGTTGTGTAATATATGTTACCAACGAAGGGTTAAAGCAAGAAGAAGGTGCAGATGCTCTCTTTTTCATCACCTGCAAGAACTTGAAAAGGAAGAAGTCTGGCGAAGAACACTACTCAACGAAGGAAACTGCTTTCTCAATAGATTAAATACATTTAATATATCGAAGTAACTTAGTACAGTTGTCATTGATGCTATCCAATATAATTCTTAAACTTTTCCCATGATTGTATTTTTAGTTCACTATTGTTCAAATGACTTTCAAAGAACAGTGAAAGGAAAAGTTTGATATTTCAAAATTCAATTCTGATTGATTAATGAATTCTTTATCTGTAAAAATCGCTATGTAATTCCCTCTTGGAAATTGTTTCCAAAGCACTGAAGTTGTCTACCGTTCACAAGTCCTCGTGTAAGTTCATGCATTAACAAATATGATAAGACATATAAATTCATAGTACACATACTTACGATTTCACCATTACAGGAAATTCATGATCTGACATCGAGTCGAGAATCAAAAAACTACTTCGCTTTCCGAAGTCGAGAGTAGTTGCTACGAAATACTTACTAGAAGTACATCATACTAGAACTAGGACTACTCAAGATTGATTTACTTTATTGGACTAGTATTCCACAGTCATCTATATTATATATCATAAGTCTAAGGTATGTACTCATTTTATATTTTTCAATGCCTACTCATGAGTCAGTGCTTGGGAAGTTTCAACAGATTCGAATAAACGCAAGATTACACATACTAAAAATTATTCCTCCAAAGTCTATTCTTTCACTTCACTATAGACAATGTTCTTGAATATTGGTGTACGAATTATCGATGTCTAGATTTCTAAGAAAAGTTGGTTATTGCTATGACTGCGTTACCTCTCGCGTACGTCCCGTTCTATGTTAATCATACATAACACATAGCGTAACAGCATGGTGGAGGCTTAAACTTCTGAAGATAAACTGAACAAAATTTAGTTTTTCTTTTATTCAATTGACACTGAACCATTTAGTGATGTAATTGATACGACATTACCATCATACGTTATCAATGTGGCTAAGAAGGATGTTAGACTATCTGGAGTTAGTCTGCTTGGACGAAGGAAAGAGAAAAGTAGAAAAAATTCATAGCATTTTTTCACCTACATGTGTAGACCCGTACAAGTCATTCACTGTAATTAATTAATTTGAATATGTCACAAGCAAGTTTTTGCCTATATCTTTTGTGAAGCCTCTTTTGTGAAACCACATCATGTGACACACGTGTTACCATGGCCATGTACACTGTTACATTTGCTCTTTGACAAATGCGACGATGATATACAGATTGAGATCAAAGTGTCTCTATTTTCGTTTCTGACACTGGTTAAATCATAAAATTATATATTAATGGTGAAGTTCTGCGAAGAGTTTACAGTCGTTTGCGGGCTACGTTTGTCGCTTTTTGTCTGCACGATTTGCTAATTTCAAATACCTGTAGGCTTTCATCAATTAACTAGTAATAAACATATGGTCTATGTGGTTTAAGATCTATGGTAAAGTTAGATCTATATGTAGAAATAATATAGAATGTGTTAAAAAAAACCACAGGACTATAGTGTTTCCAGAATAAAGATAAATGACTGGCAATTTATTCACTAATAAGTTATAAGAATCATCATCACCACTGTCATCTGCTTGCCCTTGCAGGCTTCAATTCATAAATTTACATCGTACAGTACATAGGCATCACAATAACATTTCAGCAGGCATAAGCACAACGGTAACCTAGTGAACATGAACAATTTTGACATTTATTACAAAATCAAGTGTTCTGGGATACACATTTGATAATGCATTCTTCTGCAGCACATGACAAAATTTACAGTTACTGTATTTATTGGACAAAATTAGGACGATTACTGTATTAATAAGGACGTCTGCTGGTGGTGTCTTAAGAGAAACGTATGGAAATAAGTTTAGAAAGAGAATGAAAGAAGAAATACAATGCAACGCCCGAAGAAAATCCTTTTGAGCAAAGAAATAGATAATAAACGCAGGCGATTATGAAACAATTGGAAAAGTGAAAATGTACGAGAGACGGAAGAAACTATTCCAAAACTTCTAATTTCCACCGCAGTGAAAATAATGTCCAACAGAATAATGCGATTCAATGAGTCGTTTTTCTTCGTTTCTACCAATAAGCTGGGATTGGGTGTATTGGACGCCAAAGAATGCTTATGTTCTGAACTATCTGCCTCCTATTAAATATTAGGATAACTTTGAGCTTTTAGGAGGCCGCAATTTTGTGATATTCTGTTAGTCTTATTAGTATTGTGAAGAATAAAATAATTATGTAGACATCTCAAGTGACAAAACCCAATGGTGCAGATGTTGTTTCGCAAAAATGATGCCATATTCCTAGATGACAATATTCCAGTACATGCAAATATACCTGTTTAGGCATGATTAGAGGAACATCAGAATGCAATTCAATACTTCTACTATCTCTTCGATCTCCCAATCTAAAATATTATTAAACATTTATGGTTAGTGCTAAAACAGAGAGATCGTTGCAGAGGTCCTCCTATTGCCGCTAATCAACTAAATGTTGTTTCACAAAAATGACCCAATATTTCTAGGTGACAATACTCAATATATGCATATTCCTGTTTAAGCATGATTTGAGTAATTTCAGTATGTAATTCAACATCTCTCTCTTCGATCTCCCAATGTTTGATCGATTTCTCTTCGATCCAACATTATTAAACATTTATGGTTTGTGTTAGAACAGACTAATCATTGCAGAAATTCTCCTGCGTTGCTGCTAAACAACTGAATGCTGCGGTGCATGAAAAAAGATCCACTATTACTTTGGAAACAATTTATGCGCTTAAGTGACTCAATTCTACGATAAATACAAGTTGTTCTAAGAGATAAAGGTGGTCTAACATTGTATTAATCAGGCAATTCGAACTTTATTTATTCTTTATTTTGACAACTATCTGCATATTAAAATTATACGAGAATCTGTGTCTTTAAGGCGCGTTAACAAACTAATTTAATGGGAAGGTATTAATATCAAAGTTTGGTTTGAGATAAGTGACTGCATAATTTTATATATTCTATACATACGATTGATGTGTAGCACTGTCTGTTCGAACATGTATTATTTTTCAGATATTCAGAAGACTATTTGACCGACTTTTGTAGAAAACTTGAATCTAAACTTGAATCTCAAAGAGCAACAAAGGCATTGTGGAGAAGATTGAGAGGTACTTTAAGGTAAGCATTCTAGTTTCCTTCACTTTTTACACTTACCAACCTTGATGACAAATTGAATGGGCCTTAATGTCTGTGCTCAAATATATTCCTTATACTGAGAGCTCAAAAAGAATATTTTATTGAATGAAGATGGCTGCAATTAACTGATATTTTGAACTAGTTGTCACACTGATATTTTGGAACAACAGTGATATTTTGAAGTAGTAGTCCGGAGGCTTAAGTCAACTTTTTATGAGAATTGTGCATTTTATATGTAAAAGCATGAAACTTGTTGTATGTGTTACTTACGCAGAAATTATTAATTTTGAGCGTTGTAGGAATCGGCGGATTGCCCTTTGAACCGGCATATTGGAAAATGGCGGCCAAAATAGGTTTTTAGCCTATAAGGTTTTAACGGATAGTCCGATTTTAATTTTTCTTTTTTGTTTCAAAGCTCCTTTTAAAGCAAAGCTTTTTGCCATAACAAAGATTTCTCTAAAATTTAAGGTTTCAGCACAATTCTTAAATGTCAATAGAGTTTTTGATGAAAATTGATTTCTAGATTTTATTACTTTTATATGGTGCACTAAATCATTTTTGATCTCTGAATAAAAGAAAAGGATAATTTCATGGTCTTAGCATTGATACCTGCTAAGCTATAATTTGAACTACGGTTTCCTCAGAAATCGTTTCTCAAAATAAGAATGTTAAAGAAATTAAAGGTGCTCAGCTGCGAGGCAAACGTTTTCTGAGGCAATCATGTAGTTTAGACAAAGAGTCAGAGGCAGTTATCCTCGCTCATGTTGCAAGCATATTGCGCAGAGATATTCTTAATCATAAACATCCGCCATTTGATGGATCATTTTCAGAAGGAAGTTCCTCGTATCTTGGTGAGTTTCCTGTCCATGTCCATGCATGAGTCCAGAATTCAGTGATGAGGCAGCCTACGTATCAAGTCAAATGTTACTCTAGCACAGTTGATTAGTTACTACACTTGCAAAGACCGATGTCGTACATTTATGGAAAGCAGGCATTCTCGAGCTCAAGAGACATCAATCCCATTATTTTTAGGTAGCTATATTCAATCAAAAATGCACTCGGAGGATTTGATTGATGTTTTGTTTAACTTGGGAATATCAGTGTCATATGGTCAAGTGTTAAATTTGTCAGTTGATTTAGGTAACTCTACCACTACTCATACTTGCCACATTGGAGCTGTAGTCCCTCCAAATTTGAAGATTGGTGTCTTTACAACTTCAACAGTTGACAATATAGACCACGTGTTGGCCACGTATAGACCATAACCACAATGCAACACGCTCAGAAGGTACATTTCATGGTACTAGGATTTCTCTTTTCAGCAATCTGAAAAGACTAACACTAGTTTAAATCAAACAATCAACTTCACCGTTTAGTCCAGCAAGAAAGTCATGAAACTGCCAACAAGCTATTCATCTTTCCCTCCCATTTCAGTCACTCAGTTAATTAGTTCTCTCACGAAAATCAAAACTTTTGATCATTCATCAAAACCACTAGCAGATGAAAATGTTCAAAGTGAGTATTTCTGGTGCAAGGATGTTTCGGAGGTTGTTGACAAAAATTGAACAAATGAAGAAACAAGCACCAATGGAAGCTGCCTGCGTTTCACAATTAGAAGGAAACCGGAAATCCAATATCACCAACTAGAACTGCACTTCTTCCTGTGTTTCAAGACGATTCTAAGTCAGTTGCTATGTTATAACATCCCATGGATGTAATTAGAAAAGCTACTGATATTACTAATCCTGGACAAACGCCAGTAATTATGTGCGATCAACCATTGTTCAAAATTATGAAGGAAATACAACGGACTTGACCTAATAACTATGGAGAGAATCATTTTGTTATTGTTCTTGATGGTTGCACATTAAGATAACACTACTGTAGTGGATAGGAAATTTGTCAGACAGCAGTGGGTGGACTTCCGCCCTGGAGGAGGCTAAAAGTGCATTCTCAGGAACAGTGAACTCTTTTTTGAATGTTGTCCACATAAAGAAGGCGTTACAGGCACATCATGTAACAGCATGCATACTGTACAAGCTTCCAGGAAGCATACAAGGGATTTTGTGAAGGAAAAGATCAGACTGCAGTTATCTCTGAAGAAGAATGGTGTTGTGGCAAGACTCGTTTTTCGAGTTAATAATTTTGTATATTTTCAATTTTATTTTTAATGTTTACGTTACATGAATCGTATATTAAGGTTAAGGTGATTGAATGTTATGTATGAGATATAATGCAAGCTGCACAATGTTATTATTCCAGAGTCAGCATAATGTTGTAAATAGAACATTAATAAAATGTCTTCGTCGAGAGTCTGGCAATGCAGGAAGGTAATGCAGACAATGCGTCTATTCTCGCATTAGCCAGATTCTGTGCATTGTACAAAGAGAATCTGTAAGATTTCACAAATTTCACGAAATCACGGATATGCGGAAATTGCTTAGAATCGAGAAATCAGAGTGTGTCGAGAGTTGCAGTTTTTGAGTCTTGACACATGGAAGGAATTTGTTTTTCCATGTGAAAAGGGGTCGCACGTGCCGACAAGCAGACGACAAGCAGACGACAGAAGTTGGACCAAGCTCAACAAAACCAGAGGAGGAAAGAGGTTCAGGATCGAGTCTTGGATTGAGTCTTGGAGAGCAAGTTTGGAAGATCAGTGGAGATCAGTCAGGAGCAGTGGAATTCAGTCCAAGTTTAAGTTTTGAAGAACTTAGTTAAAATCGCCAGACAGTCAGATGACAGCCAAAGGAAAGTCATCGTAATCTACATAATTCGTATCACTTAGAACGTCTAGTCCAGATAAGCAATTGAGAATAGTCCATACCTCAATGCTCGTCCTCATCGTCGAGTACTAAGGAGTATCATCATAGAGGAGCTACGTTCAACACCAGGTCATCGTTGGAGCAACACCAGAATCTTCAGGTATGTGTTACACCTACTCAGGGCTCAAAGGCTCAATACTCGACCATTGCAATACTCGTCTGGCAAATGTTCCTAATATCCGTTATTAAAAGCATCACGAAATCTTACAGTCAAATCTTACGTATGAGAAATATAGTGATATCAATTTAATGAAGTTAACGTTTTCTTATTTGTATTTATCCCCATTTGGTAAACCTCTCGCATATAAATATTAGATCTATCCCACTCATTCTAGATGGTGAGTGGAAGGCATCCAGTTACACTCGAAATTGCATCCCCAAACTAGGCACTGAGTGGCTGGGTTGTCACTCAGCAGGAAAGACATCCTCAGTTCAATTTTTGGAACCTCATTCTCCAAACGGGACTGGAGACTTTTGCATAGAATAAAGCAATACATGAGGGAGATTTTGAAAAGTATGTCGGAACATTATTTAAACTTCAGTGGTTTTTTTATGCTCTACATCATCACATGCACGCAAGATAAGCTGCTTTTCATCTTCGAGACATGATGCTACTGAAGAAAAAGCATCCTGAAGTATATCAAAAATTTCTAAAAGGAAACTTTACTGCGAATAACTGGTCGTCAGTTTTCTAGTATGCCTCTTGATGAAGCTCAGGAGCAGAACAACGCCATAGTCAAAGGTACTGGAGGAGCAATAGGCTTGACTGAAAATACGGATGCTCTGCTTCGATGGATGATTTGCGGGAGCAGGCATTGTTGAGGAGTTCAAAAGCCAAATGAAACACCCTGAAAATGACAAATGGTTTTATCATGATAAGAGGTCACTTAAACAAACCAAGTTTTTAGATAGAATTTGTAACTTGATCGCTACTATCAAAGAAATAGGAAACCTATTTACAGATTCCAGTGACGACTTGTTGGGAGACACCAGGAAGATTATGGAGAAGGAAGTTGTTAATTCCTTAAAGTCAATAAAAAAGAATGGAAAAATTGAGTGAGAAGTTTTTCAAGGAAAGACTGATCGACTGTGAAAAGTCAGTTGATGCCTCTATGATTCGAAACAAATTTCAACTCTTCAACTGCAAGCACAATAAATCAGATAAATCCTATAACTCCACAACAATGAAAACTGAAACGTGACCGAAGTGTGTTCTTAAAATTGTACATTGCTTACCGGATTTGATAGGGAGGTACTGAAGATATCCTCCATCGCTTTCAGATAATGGATCGTTAAACTGTTAGGGGAAGTCTGACTTGATAAAATGTTTAGAAACCTTGCTTGCAACAGATGATGGTGTCGTTAGTGCATGTGATGATCCAGATGTTGACATGATGATCTTTGGTGGTCCAGCTGTTGTACACATGATTACGCCAGAAAAAAAATGATTCATTTTTTGATTATTCACAAAAGATTATCAAGTACATTGCAAAACAATTTCAGAAACCTGGTTTAAGGAGAATAGACATCGTATTTGACGTCTAGAAATCAGACATCCTGAAGTTTTGCATTCGAGCTAAAGAGGAAAATTAACTCGTTGTTAGGTTGAACTGTCAAAGAAAACACCAACAAACTGGTCTGATTTCTTAGAAGAAGATGTAAACAAGCAAGAGGTTTTTCACTTGTTGGCTACGCAAATAGCATCCGTATAATATGAAGGAGATGTAGTTACTTTGGAGGAAGATGATGTTTGCTCGTCCTCAGATCCTTCAAGATATTAGTTGGATGAGTTACAACCTTGCATACGTAAAGAAGCTGATATCCGAATGTTTCTGCATGCAGCTTATGGCGTTGCACAAGGAAGAAAGGAATTCTCATTAGAGGTGTAGCTACAGATGTAGTGGTTTTAGCACTACATTATTATAATGTTCTGGATTGTCATTTATGCATTGCTTTTGGCACATCGAAAACCATTCGCACCCTCAACATAATATAAATGGATGAAGCATTGAGAAGAGAAAAATGAAAAGCTCTACCAGCTTTCCATGCCCTAACGGGCTGTGATATTACTTCGAAATTCTCATTAAGGGGTTAATTATCTTGCTGGGCAACGTGGAATTGCTTCCCAGAGGTGACATATGCACTCAGTGTTCTTGCAAGCAAACTTTCCATACAAGAAGGTGGTGCTGTTATGCCTTTTATCGAAAGGTTTGTTAAAACTACTATATGAACGCTGTAGCGAAGAAACTAATGTAAACAAAGACTTGTGTTGTTTGCACGGAAAATCAGGGATTTGGACAACATTCCACCAACGCTTGACGCCCTTAAACAGCATATTCTCAGAGGTGCCTACCAGGCAGGCCATGGCAACATGGCAACCAAAATGGATCACGCAAATTCCTGCTGCTGTAGAATCTCGTGTGCTAATTAGGTGCAACTGTAAAAACTGGGGTTCCATGTGCAAATGTGCTAAAGTCGCTTTATCTTGCATCTTTGTGCATGTGGTGGTTGTGACTAAGACCTCAACTAACTTTTCTTTTCCACCCTTTCCAAGTACATATTTGGATATGCACGTTAAAGACAATGGAAATTATGTAATTCTATAATTATTTTCAAACTTTTTATGTTCATAATTAAAAGTCTTATTCTGCATTCTGAGAATATAACGCACATCTCTTTTTATGTTCATTTTTATAATAGAGCAATTTATCGATATGGTATATTTAAATATTCATCTATTTTTATTTCGTTCTGTGAAAGTAAACTTATAATAAAGGCAAAAGTTTACAAGTGCTGGTAAAACAACCATATATTAAATTCAAAACTTGAGAAGCAGAATAAATTTTCTTAATGACATGTTGGTTTTGATCAACGATTTCTATGGAAAACATTGCTCAAATTATAGCTTAACATATATCAATGGAAAGATCAGGAAATTATCCTTTTCTTTTATTCAGAGATCAAAAGTGATTTTGTGCACCATATAAAAGTTATAGAATGAAAAAATCAATTTTCATCGAAAATTCTTTAGATTTTTAAAAATTGTGCTGAAACCTTAAAGTCTAGAGACATCTTTGTTATGACAAAAAGGTTTTGCTTTAAAAAGAGCTTTAAAACAAAATAGGAAAAATTAAAATCGGACTATCCGTTAAAAAGTTATAGGCTAAAAACCGATTTTGGTCATCATTTTCCAATATGACTGCTCAAAGGACAATCCACCGATGCCTACAACGTTCAAAATTATTAATTCTATGTAAATAACACGTACAGAAAGTTTCATGCTTTTACATACAAAATGCAGAATTTTGACTTAATCCTACGGACTATAGTGGTCACTTTTCTAATCGTCCTTTTGTGATAATCATGTTCTGTCTTTCAAACCTTTCTTGGAATGAATAAACAACAGAACAAAACAAATATTGTTTTAACATTTAATTTCGAATGGTTGTAAGAAAGACGAAAGTATGGTGATCGCGAAGAAAATTCAAGGTTTTGATGGATTTGCTCGTTTGATGACTCTAACATACCGAAAAATGAATTTTGTATATGTGATCGTCTGTTCGTCCTGATTAATATACATTTCACCGAAGCAATATTTGTTAACGTCTTACCAAATTTTAAACTTAAGTTTTTTAATAGGGTTCTACATGTTTAATCCCTTCGAAAACTAACAATCCTATAATGTGGTATCAGACATTTTTCTAGAAAAGAACGGGAAATGTTGGTTTACTCTTCATTGGAAAGTAATTCTGAATAATATGTTCAAAAACGAGCCAGGCGATTTGGCTAGTATTTCTTAAAAAATATCAAAAGCAATCCTAGAATGTGATGCACGTTTTCTTGAAAAATCGACAAGTGATATTTCACTATCAGGAGTGACTTCTTTTTGGAAGATTTTCTAAAAACTAATTAATGAATTCTTTTACGTTTTACAAATAAAAGTTTCATTGAAAACCATACATGTAAAATAAGTAATTTTTTACGAAACAATTCACAAGAGGTAGCTAATTCTGGGCATTGAGTTCTTTTCGGAAGATTTTGTCAAACACGACAGATACGATTTTGTTTATATTTCACATAAACACATTCAATTAATAACCCTGTTATATAGCATAATCTACAAGGGATAATTTACTTTTTGGAGTGAGTGGATTGGACGGTTTTGTCAAAAACTATTGGGATAATTTTGTTCGTACTTCACAAATAGATTTTTTATTAACAATCCCATCATGCTGCGTACGTAAGTAGTTTTCCGTGCAAAACTTTTCAAGGGGCATTTTTCTCTTGGTTTGATTTTTTCTAACAAGTAAACCTTACGATTGGGTGAATCGAGTTGCTGACTGAGACACATATGAGAAAGTAGTACTAAATGTGGTCAGTATTTCAGTGAAGTTTTAGGTGCGAAGCTCCAGGGGTTTAGGAGATACAGCTACCAGAACATCACATGAAAGTACAGAATAGTCTTCATACAGTTGGAGGTAAAAGCTCTGTAAGACCTCTCGTAACGAGAAAAGGTGAATAACAAATATATGGGTACATATTAGGACTAGGGGGTAGTCATATAGTAAGGGTATACCTGACGGCGGCCATCTTGAAATGCGCCATTTTGAATTAAGGTTAAGTTTTTAAAATAGGAATAGGGTCATGTGATACATGATTTAAGGCGCAAATTCAATCAGAAGAACAATGGTGACGTTAATTTTGATTTACGCGCAATTGGTAAAAAGTTACAGGGAAATTAAATATTATTGCAGTATATGTATTAGTAGTTTACCCCACCTTGTAAATTTTGTGTTAATGATAATAATTAAATAAAAAGCAGGTGGATAAATATTAGGTCTATGGTAAGAGTTGCCTTGATGGCGGCTATGTTCAAATCCGCCATTTTGAATCAGACAAAAGTTTTAAACAAAACGCATAACAGTGACACCTTATTAATAGCAAATTTTACCATAACTCCAACGGTATAACCATTTTTGCTTTATCATTAACCAGCATTTGTTATCGCATAAACAAGTTGCTAATTTAAGGAAAAATGACCAAAGTGGAATTGAGTCATAATTGAACTTGGGTCTTTCTTCCAGAAAAGTCCTCAATTAGTACAATCAGTATGTAGTTCAGAAAAGAGTGCATGACTTGCACAAATGCTCTGCTCACAGTGAGCACACTTGACAAAGGCAATCGAGTTACACTTGACACATTTGCCGTTAACAATTCCGTCAAAGCAGTAGTCGTAAGGAGCGATCCATTTAATTTTGTGCTGGTCAATGATAAAGCAAAAATGGTTATACCGTTGGAGTTATGGTAAAATTTGCTATTAATAAGGTGTCACTGTTATGCGTTTTGTTTAAAACTTTTGTCTGATTCAAAATGGCGGATTTGAACATGGCCGCCATCAAGGCAACTCTTACCATAGACCTAATATTTATCACCTGCTTTTTATTTAATTATTATCATTAATACAAAATTTACAAGGTGGGGTAAACTACTAATACATATGCTGCAATAATATTTAATTTCCCTGTAACTTTTTACCAATTGCGCGTAAATCAAAATTAACGTCACCATTGTTCTTCTGATTGAATTTGCGCCTTAAATCATGTATCACATGACCCTATTCCTATTTTAAAAACTTAACCTTAATTCAAAATGGCGCATTTCAAGATGGCCGCCGTCAGGTATACCCTTACTATATGACTACCCCCTAGTCCTAATATGTACCCATATATTTGTTATTCACCTTTTCTCGTTACGAGAGGTCTTACAGAGCTTTTACCTCCAACTGTATGAAGACTATTCTGTACTTCCATGTGATGTTCTGGTAGCTGTATCTCCTAAACCCCTGGAGCTTCGCACCTAAAACTTCACTGAAATACTGACCACATTTAGTACTACTTTCTCATATGGGTCTCAGTCAGCAACTCGATTCACCCAAACGTAAGGTTTACTTGTAAGAATTTAATCATAAACCTACGCAAACAATTTTGTTCCTATTTCGTAAATGATTATTTCATTAATAGTTCTTCAATATGTCAAAATAATTTCTTGCAGTTTTGCCTAAAGACTCTCCAACACTTACAACAACGTTGTTACTTACATATCTTTAAAGTTACTTTCAAACCGTTTGATATTCGTGTATCATTTTACCGTTCCTGAAATTGGCAATCATGAACTACAGTTATTTTACTGCAGGTGTGTACACCTACGGAGTCTGCTGGGCATTTATAACCTCAGACTAGTAAAGATGAATGTTAGGGACATTCGGCTATGATTGCCTGGTCAGAGTCGTGGACCTGTTCACGTATTTTGAGAACAATGACACACGAAGTTCGGTTACGTACCCCACCTCGAATTTTGAGAGACGTGTTGGCCTACACCCTTTAAATGTGAATATTCCGTAAACGAATAATTTTGAAATCTTCTATATGGTGTAAGTATGTGAGTTCGGAGGTTCTAACTCGTTCTCTTGGATGAATAAATAGCAAAAATTAACATTTCGAAGTTGGGTGTTTATGATAATATAAAAAATACCTCACTCTCTTTCATGGGAGTCTAGGACCAGGTACGTAACCCTGTGATTTTTTTTGGATGACTGGGATAAAACCAACCAGCATCGTGTAGTTTTTGAGATGGGCGGTAAGTATGGGTATTCAAGTGTATGGATGGGTACGTTGAATTTTTATGGGTGTCTAGGACCATGTATACCCCTATAGTTTAATGGGATGAGTCATTTCCTTGGATGGGTAAAAATTACCGAAAATTCAAACTTTTAACACTTATTTGGTTACTGACACTCTCTAGATTGTATTATGGTCCTTTAAATTCCTATCTCGCTCTCACTCATGAGTGTGTAATACCAGGTAAGTAAATTCCGTTCTGTGTGGTTCACTTTGTTCCAGTGGGTGTATATGAAGGTGAAACACCAAAGATGTTTCTGGTATGTAAGATGAGTACTTATGATCTGATCTCTGTGTGTGTGTGAACTTCATGTTTTGGATGGGTAGCTTCCTCTCTCTTTTATGAGTGTTTAGGACAAAGTACGTACCTTTGTAATCCACCTAGTTCCCTTGGATACGTCTGAAGGTGGAACACCCGTGGTCACATCCTCCAAGATGTCTATTTATGTTCCTATAAATGAGTACCCAGTTTTGTGAGAATTAAGAATAAGGGCCTATCTTTGCTCCCTTGGATACCTAAGGTATACTACCCCAAAACTAAAATTGTCAAAGAAGTACAACCATGTTAAAAAATGACGCGTATACTGTAACTTACATTTCTTCGCAATAACTTTGTTTTCGTAATGTATTAAAGTGTGTCCCAGAAAAAATGTAGCAAATTATTAAAATAAGTTCTCGTAAATAACAAGTAGAACAGGACTCATTTCATTGTGTACTTGAAGCTTGAATTTGTAAGTAGTGCTGTAGCTAGTAGACGTGTGGTGTCAAACAGTCGTGCAAGATGGCATCAAAACAACTACAGATACGTAAGCAAGTGATTTACAAATATGAAGAAAATCCTGAACGGTCATATGCATCCATAGCAAAAGAACTTAAATTGAATAGGAAAACCGTAAGGGACATTATTCTCCGCTTCAAGGATACATTAACGTGTGACAGGAAGAAAGGAAGTGAAAGGAAAGCTGGTGCGACAGTGCATTAGTGCGAAAAATTGTGAGTGCATATCAAAGAAATCCAGCCACATCTGTACGCAGAATGGCTGAAAGGTATAATCCAACAAAGTCAACAGTGCAGCGGATTAACAAACAGCAAGGTTTAAAGTCGTTTTGAGCTGTGAAAGTGCCGAACAGAAGCGAGAAACAACAAAATATTGGAAAATGCGTGCACGTAAACTGTATGCGAATATGCTTCGCATTTTCGAGGTTGTCTCATTAAGGATGACGAAACTTATGTTCTAACCGACAGTCAACAACTGCCAGGAATAAAATATTATGTGGCAAAGAGTCGAATGAACGTCTTTACAGACGTGAGAGCCAAACACACAGCAAAATTTCCACTCAAGTTCTTGATATGGCAAGCAAGATATTTGTTCTTGTGGAAAGAAAAGTGAGGCGTTCAACACTTCAGGGACAATTAATCAGGTTATTTACATATCAAAATGTTTAGAAAACCGGCTTTTGCCGTTTATTAGGCAACATAATGCTAATACTATTTTCTGGCCCGATTTGGCTACTCCTTATTATAGTCGCAGGGCTTTAGTATGGTAAGAACACAATAATGTGAACGTTGTGCCGAAAGCTATCAACCACCAAACTGCCCTGAACTTCGCCCCATTGAAAAATATTGGGCAGCAATGAAAAGAAAGTTGAAGGACAGGAACGTAGCAGCAAAGTACGTGCAAGAATTCAAACGGCAGTGGAAATGTGCTAGTGATAAATTGGACAAAAAACATTGTAAATCGCCTTATGTCGCGTATTAAAGCAAAACTCATTAGTTTTTTCTGGACGTATTGATTAGTGTTCTTTGGTGGTAGAAACGAACATACACACCCCAGTATATGTACAGAACATCTCACATAATTACATTTTTTTTGTTTTTCTGCCTATGAATATTTTAATTGTTACATTTTTCTGGGACAACATTTACTTTTTCTTTGTGTGTTCATAGGAGAAAGAAGTTAGACTAATATTTCTTTAAAATTCTATGCAAAAATAATGGGAAATAAAGATGATATAAGCGAAAAATAGGAATCAATAGCAACTTTCGACTCCTACAAACATTGGCTGAACAAAGAAATGATAGCACAGGTATTTAGAATTAAGGTAGACGTGAAGTTTGAAACCGAGATTTAACAATATTTCTGTTTTAATATTAATACACATAAGTACTGCAAAGTCCTTAAATACTAATTAAGGCAGGATTTTACATCCAAATTAAGTTGCAACATAATAATTCTCGTTATAAAACCCGAATCGGTAATGCGAATTTAAGATTAGCCTATTTTAGATAGAATGAAAAAATGTGAACAGTGTAACCCAAGTGTTCGGCCGAGTTGGTTGCGTGGCGAGTTAGTAAATTACATGTCTTTTCTGCACGGCAGTTCGTGTCCGCCTCACTCCTTAATTTTTTAAAGACTTTTGAAATCACGAATTACATTAGCACACACTACTTGGATGAAAAGTCCCATGCTAGAAGCGTCAAGTTCGCATTCGATAAAATAGAATTTCTCCATTACGCAATTTTTTCAACTACATTCAATATGTATATTTATCTCGAGAAAAACCTTTGTCGATGGCTTGCTCTATTGGAAACTATATTTCTGACGATGCTTCCATTACCAAATATGTGGTTAAATTTCACGTAGAATTGCACTCGCCAAAACACTTGGCAACATACTGTGAACATTAACATACAACCAATAGACATATTACATCAGGGTGAAATAGGCTTAAACTTCAAACAATAGGAAATACACTTCATTTGCTCTCCCCGCCGGTGTAGTGTCTAGCGTGTGTGCCTTTGGTGTACGGTGTTCCGGGTTCGATTCCTGCTGGGAGTAAATTTGGAATTTTAACTGTCTTTAATGTTTTTGTGTTCGTGTCCCTGTCGTTCATGGTTACAGAAAATAAGTAAGATGTGTATACCGACTAGAAAATAGAGACAAGTTCCTGACAAGAAGAAAGCAGACTTTGCTAAATGAACTTCGGGGCCATTTGCGAGGTGATAGTGTACATTTAAAGTGTTCATATTACAAGCTGGGAGAGCGCAATGGCCTAATATAGCAGAGAAAAGCTTTTTAAAGTTTTCGACTCGCTGCATAGTCGTACGTTGCGCAAGTTTTTCAAATGACGGCGTCGCAGAATCAGTAGCATCTACATGCCATGTGTCCCGGTTCGATTTCCGCTGGAGTCAACTTTTTCGTTTTTTCTTGTAAAAATGTTCATGACGCTTCGTATCTACATCTGTTGACAGTGTGTGCATTACAAGCAGTGGCGCAAATGGCACAGGGGGACGAAGGAGACATGTTCCCTCCAATCTTGAAAGTGACGACTGTCCTCTTGATGATCCCATTTGAAGTGTAAGTTTTGGGGAGAAATGTGATGATTTGTGTCCGATTGAAACAAAGGAAAATTAGATGAAATTAATATCCCCCAGAATAAGCCCCAAATCTGCCCGCCTCCCAATTTTGAAGACAACTCTGCTCCTATGATTTTCCACAGTACTGTTTTCCAAGTTCATAAAAGTTTGAACATCGCTTTTAAAAATATGGAAACTGTCTTACTCGTCCCCCCAATGCTGCAAATATATTTTCGATGGTTGTTGCAAGGGGATTAAGGGGGAATCTCGTTTGGTTATAGTAACATCCAGTATTACCAAAGAGGATTTTCTTCTCATCCCCCTTGTAATTCTCACACTATCAACAGATGTAGACACGAAGCGTCAAGAACATTTTTTACAGAACGATTGTGGTAACCATAACTCGTGATATCAATATATTTGCAAAATAGATTCCTTTTCGTTGCTAGTTAAGTTTAACATTGAAAGCTTTTACAACTGATTTGAATATTTCTATTCTTTTAATTCATTATAAGCATATGCTGAATTAAACATTTTACCACACCAACTGTGTCGTCTGTGGTAGGCATATCGCATGTCATACCTGGTTCCTGTTGGTCTATACACGACAATTGGTCATGAACTTTCAGAGACTAACACGCATTCATCTGTGAAGGTCGCATTGCTCCAATTCCGATGCCGGTTCGTCTCTGCAAATTGAAGACGAAGTCTAATACGATCTTGTGAGAGGACTTCCTTGCTTACACTGCGACGAGCATGAAGGCCCGCTGTCTTAAGCCATCTTGTAGTAGTAGATATGTAAGTAGGAAAATTTGCTATCTCAGTAGCCGGGAGGTAGTGTGTAGTCTCTGCTGTGCAACAGCAATGAGACCATTATCTTGTTTTTGTGTTGTAACACGTTTTCTCCCACTACCTGGACGTCTTGCAGATTCCCCAGTTTCCCGATATTGCTTTACCCACCGTTGAGGATTCCTTGTGGGAACAAACGTTTATCGCTGCTTGTGCAACGCTAAAGCCGACATTTACGAGAGCTAAAATGCGGTGCTGTGGATTCTCGTCCATTATCTACATCAACGTGGTTTGCTTAACCTCTGTAGCAACGAAACATCTGGAAAGAATCTGTGTGAATGATTGATAGTTACACAATATACTGACAGAATGCCAGTCTTAGTACTGAAGCTGCCCTCAGGCTAAATGCCACGTGATTTTGTACTAGTTTCTGTGCTTTGTAACATAGTGTTTTAAAAAAAAAAAGAACAAACGATTTTGTCCTTTACAGAAATCATATTTGTCAAATTACTGTCTGATACCTTTTTATTTATAATAAAAACAATATATTCAGATTCAGGGAAGCCCACAGAAATTCTAATAGAAGGTTGAAAAAATATCTTTATCATTCAGATCCTTTATTATTTGAAAGTTACTATTGCCTCGTATAAAAATGGAAACTGTGTTCAAGATTGCCTACGTATAAATAAAGGAAATTTTAAATTAAAAAGAACGTAGTGGTTACAACTTTTCAAAAGTAAAAGTAATATAATTAAAAAAAATTGCATTCATTGAAACACACAGGAGTTGCAAGCAGTGACGTAACTACAATGGAGCGAGAGGAACAGTTGTTCCAGGGTGTACAGTAAAAGGGCGCAACGGCGAAAAAAAGAATAGGAAAAACGGTTCCTTACGCAAAGAACGTTCGAAAACATTTCAAAAGTAAGCTATGACCTATTAGTTGTTAATTGGCAACAGCCGATATCGGGAGTGGATCCAGGAATTTTTGAGGGGAGCTCAGGTATGAAAAAAATAAACTTGAGACATTTTTCGATATTTGATTCCCTAACTAAAAATGTGGACTCCAGTGCTTCATAATACGTATTTATCTCTCCGCCCTTCTGGAGATGGCATTGAGGAAAGCCATGTTGTTCAACACGAGAGAATCCAGGATTACCATGAACTAGAACACATACATTATCTGCAATGAGTAAAGAACGCACTCAGAATCTTCCTTCTGAGAGAAATTGTAAAACTTTTTCCCCACAGCCTTTGAAACAGCGCTTCATTAGGGACCACTTTATATATTTTACTCTTCTTGGAGGGGCGTGATAGCCCCGCGCCCCTTTCTCGATCCCGATTAAGCGATACCCGGACAATCATCACTGCAATGTTTGTCTAGCTAGTTGCCTAGTGAAAATATTGCGTAATGAGTCATTGCAATCAACGCGCCGAGTCCCCGCCCGGGAATAAAACGAAAGTTGGACCTGTTTGAAACCTAGTTAACACTTATGAAACTTTTGTACTCTCTACTTATACTAAGAATTATAAACAATAGTATCATTCTTCCCGCCAAGTAAACTTTGTGGTGGACAAACACCGTGTGCGTGGGTTTTCTCGCGGCTCCCCCGTTTCCTCCCACTTTCTTCATTCCACAATTTCATTCATTACTCATCATCACCGTCTCCTTTAGCCTAACCGGCATAACCGTAGGACGTAAAACTTAGAGATTTCATTTCATTTCAATATCATTCTACCTTTAAAGTAAAGAGTAGCAGGAATAAAAACTTTCGTTTTTACGTCTCAACCACTCTGATTAAAATAATTAATAAACATGTGTAGTAAAGTCATCGTTCATAAATAATATAATTTATATTTTGTACAAGTCATATAAAAGAATTTTTCGCACTCTCCTCCTCAACTCAGTGTGAGATGAACATAATTCATATTAAGTATGTAGTGATAACTTTGGAAAAAGATAAGTAAAAAGTTTAGGTTTCTTAATAAAAAATAGCTTTGTTGCAAGGCACTAGTTGTAAGGCATCCTCTCTCTTAAACCCGTTTGAGAGCGTTCGAATCCAAACTCAAGTAAAAGCGTGGGAGATCCCGGTTCGACTCCCGGTGGGAGCCCATGTGGTTCGGTTTACACGGTAATCAGCAGGTCCACGTCTCATATAGCCTCTCTGAAGATAGGGTCATTAAACTCAAAATCAACAAATCACCAAATCGAATCCCTACGTTAAATAAAACTATATATTTGAGAATGGAAGCATCGTCAAAAATATTTTCCAATAGAGCAAACCATCGACGAAGTTTTGTCTCAATATAAATATACCTATTGAAAGTAGTTGAAAAAGTTGCATAATGCAGAAATGTTATTTTATCACGTGTGAACTTGAGTCTTGTGGCATGGGAATTTTCATCCATGTAGGGTGTGCTAGTGTAGTTCGTGATTTCAAAAGTCTTAAAAAATTAAGGAGTGAGGCGAACTCGAACTGCTGTGCAGAAGACACTTAGGTTACACTGTTCACATTTTTTTCATTCTATCTAAAATAGGCTAATCTTAAATTCGCATTGCCGATTCTTCTTTTCTAACGAGAATTGTTATGTTGCAACTTAATTTGAATGTAAAATCCTGACTTAATTAGTATTTAAGGACTTTGCAGTACTATGTGCATTAAAATTAAAACAGAAATATTGTGAAATCTCGGTTTCAAACTTCATGTGTACCTTGATTCCAAGTAACTGTGCTATCATTTCTTTGTTCAGCCAACGTTTGTAGGAGTCAAAAGGTTCTATTGATTTCTATTTTTCGCTTATATCATATTTATTTTCCACTATTTTTGCATATAATTTTAAAGTAATACTAGTTACTACCATGAACGCACAAAGAAAAAGGAATACATTACGAAAACAAAGTTATTGCGTAAAAATGTAAGTTACAGTATACGCGCCATTTTTTGAACATGATGGTACTTGAACGAAAAATTAAAGTCGGTTATTTAGTTTCTCAAACCGAATAAGTTTAACTCTAAGGCCTTGAACGTGTCATCGGGAAAGTGGAACGTTTTTGTTCATCAAACCGAATAGGTTTAAACGGTTAATCGTGAAACTATTCAAATATACACGTGATAAAATAATCTGTTAGTATTTGTCCTGGATCTGCCGTGGAATATCCACTTACATGTATTTAACTGTATCTAGTGGTTGTGGCAAAACTTATTTTGTAAAGCGAATTCCTTCAAATCTAGTGTGGTTAGTACAAAATTTTGTAAGGTATACTGGTACTATACAGAATGCTAAAGCACATATAAAAACGATATCTGTTCCAGTACATTTCCACAAAGGACTACCACAAACAATGGTTTTCAACGTGTAGAGGGGACATTGATGTTAAATTTGCAAAGTGAATCCTGATATTTTTCACTTGTTCACCAAAGGAACATATCATCAAAACACTAATGACACTTTTATTGAAAAATTGTGTTTGATCAATGCAAATAAAACCGTGAAATGTTCGTATTTAGTGTTACTTAAAGATTCACATGATAAATCAAAAATGAAAGATATGAGTAACCAAATTATGCCTAAATGACAAACCATTTCTTTCGAAGGAAGAGTTACAATGATACAAAGAAAATTAAAATGGCTAGGTACCAATAATTTCCCCGATGACTCAAATAATATCTGTATAGCGACAAAACTTATTTTAAATATCATGCTCGTTTAATTATTATTTAATATATCACGAGATAGTCTACGTAAACTACATTGATTTACATGCCTAGCACAAAACTAAACCACGTTTACATAAAATCATAATATTGTTAAGCCAGACGCTCACAATTGGAAAGTATTTGGAAATGCAGTCTTAAAAGGCACTGTATCGTTGGCAAGATTGAAGCGTTAGAAGAATACATTCTGTTATCTCATGGACAGAAATTCATCGGATAAAATGATTGTATCCGTGCAAGGAGAGCATCTATATATTTGATTTCGTAATAATTTGAATAATGTAGGTATTCAATTTTATATATCTTCTTATGTGTAGGTATATTTAATATAAGAATATTTACTGCTTACACAGATTTGTATTTTATTGACACGTTTTCTTTGGAAACTCGTAAGAGCATGGAGATTTCTATTCTGACAATATGTGACGTTAACACTATTTGTACTTAGAAACCACTATACCTCACGTTTTCTAGTGAAGTAGCCACAATCCTACGGAATATAATGGGTAAAACATAATCGTCTATCCATCCATTCATCCATCCATCCATCCATCCATCCATAAATCAATCAATCAATCCATCCATCCATAAATCAATCAATCCATCCATCCATCCATCCATCCATCCATCCATCCATATATCAATCAATCCATAAATCAATCAATCAATCCATCCATCCATCCATCCATCCATCAATCAATCATGGTGAATTAAAATAATAACGTAACCACGGGTCTTCTAAGTAAAGGGATAACAGGTTAGAGTTGTCTTCGTCATACTTGTCGTTTTATGGTTTGGAGAAGTTGATTTCTCGGCTATGGAGAAAGAAATTTGTTCTTGAATTTCGTTAACAGGTGTTAGGCAAAGATTACGCAAGATGTCATCTGGCAGTTGACGTGCTAAAGCCATCCAGATTTCACGAGTTTCCGGCGTAGGTTAACATAGTTTAATCCTTTCTATGAAATGAAGTCCTAGATATTCAGCTGTTGAGGGTTCGACAAATTCAGCGACACGTTCATTAATAATTTTAACAAATAAAAGGGGTCCCCGGTTCAAATAAAAAAACACAGTCTTGTCCTTTTAGGAGATTCCTATTGTTACACTGTTTTAGAAAAACCGAACATCCTCGTTTTATACGTCGTCGCTGTTGTTAAATATAATTTCATCGTGTATTCCTTTTTTCAATGATGGCTTTTCGTCGGTGATCTGCTATGAGTAGTTTATTTGTTCAACTGATTCAATCTTCCTTATTGAAATCTTTAGATACCTGTAAGCGAAATACTTGAATGTAGGAATAGAAAAATGAATGTTAAAATACAGACTTGCTGGTGAAACTCCAAGACTTTCGATGATAGAATTATGTGATAGAATAATTATGTAATAAAACTGTATGCGTCAGTTTTTAGGTCTATGGGTTGTGTGACTGGCGGCATAACAACCTAATAGTATATAAAGGATTTTTTGTTAGAATGCTCGGTAATATTGCTGTCGTATTATGAACTTTGAAGTTGTTTTCCTGCATTTTGGAGAAAAAGGTTTGCTATGAAATACGGTATCATTGTCTGTGAGTACAGCTTCTACCATGCCTAAATATAATATGTATATGTGAAATAAAAATCTGATTACTGAAGTAGCAGTGGCGTTCTTCAAGGGGTAAGCTGTGCAATATTGCGGGAACACATGAACAATAACCAGTGCAAAACATGACATATGAAATCTAAAGGTAATAAAGCTCTGGGTTCAGAACAAGTTAATGGACAAAAAAATAGTGGTGGATGATTATCAGATTTAAACTGCATACACTCAAGGCAATTCTTTATATGTTTATCATCTAACCTCATATTACTCTAATAAAATGATTTTGAGATGATTCAAAGCGTCTTATCCAGCCCTGTGTCATCTAAATCATCGTGATAAGCAACAATAACCTTTTTCACCAATGACCTAGAAAGGTAAATTTTATAGGAGTCTTAAAAATGAAAATATTTATACAAAATAATATCGTTGTCAAGTTTGCAACATTTTTGCCAATTGCGTGAATTTCGTACAAATTCTTCCAATTTTTACGTGTTAACAAAGAAACAATAGGCAAATAATCAGGCTCTTGGTGTGTTCAGCAGTTCTTGTGAAATATTTCGAATTTTATCTAGGATAACCTGTAAGAGATGAACACGTTTAATTGATAATTTTTTGAAGGAGAAGAAAAGTTAAAGTGCATCACCACAAAGATTTTCGGGGTCTTTCTGAAATCGTATATCGTAATCAAGCTGTTGTAATTCCAGAGACCATTTCAGAAGGCGGGTGTCCAAGCTTTGGCTTTATCTAACCAACTGAGGTTTTGTGATCCATAAAAAAAGGAACATGTGCCCAATTAGTACAAGACGCCATTTTCTCACTGCAAAGACAATTATAAGGCATTCCTGTTCACTGACAATGTAACGAGATTCAGTAGGTCTAGCGAATTGAATTACTTCTTTTTTCCGTCAATGTACTTTTTCTAGAGCCGCACATGCACCCAAGCAGGAGGCGTCAGAGTCTATATAATATGGGGAATTTAAGTCAGGGTGAGACAAAAGAACATCTTTACAAATGTCATCTTTTATTTGTTGTAAAGAAGTTTCATGCTATTCAAGCCATTGCCAGCATCTCCCTTTTTCAAGAAATTGAAAGAGGGGTTGCATTTTTCGGAAAAATTAGGAGTGAAATTTCGCGACCAATTGAAGGGACCAATTACAGATTGTAAGGGTTTAGTGGGTGCGTGTAGGTTGTGTTTTTTGGATCTTTCTTGACGCCTTCGGGAGTTATCAGGAAATCTAAAAAGAGTATTGAATCTGAAAGAAATATACATTTTTCAATATTAAGAGTAAGGTTATACACTAAATTTTTCGAAGATTTGTCTCAGCGATACAAGGTGTTCTTCGAAGGTATTTGTAAAGCAAGCTAAGTCATCAATATAACGTAGGATCTTAGCATGTAACTCCGGTGTTAAGAATTTGACGCATGTTGTTCAACACACTACTGCAATTCTTGTAGGCAAAACACGTGACTCGATATTGATGATGTTGACCTTCAAAATTGAATGCTGTGTATTCCCGTGACTTAGGAGTAAGCAAGGCTTGGTTATAAATACTGGCAAGTTCCAAAGAAGTAAGGAAAGTTTAAACTTTACTTTTAATAAAAAGTCTTGTATAACCTCGGACTTGATTTGACGAAGTTCCACATATTTGTTCCGCAGGCGTAAACCAACACAGATCTTCCGTTTTCCAGTATTCTTGGACACCACAAGGATAGGGTTCCTATGAATAGAATTTGAATGACAAATTAATCATAACTCTACTAGCTTATGTATCTCATCCCGTACATCTTGAAAATATTTATAAGGAATTGGTATTGCTTGCGTATCAGTGACTTTTCTGTTTTCATCTCCATTTTATAAACGAAATCTTTACAAAGGCCTGGGTAATTTCTACAGATATCCTTATGTTGAGACAGAAGAAAATATAATTTCTTTTTCTGTTGGTTATTTAAATTATAAGTATGGTTTACAGCATCCTTAATCTGTTCGTCTGTAGCACTTTGTTTCCAAATGTGGCAGCTGAAACAGAATTTTTTACCTACCGGGCAGATCTCTTCATCTGAGATTTCCTGAAAAACAGTTTTCTGGTGAAAGATTTCTTACAAATTATTAGATTTCATAGAAATCGTACCGTTCAAAAGGTTGATTTTCTCCTCAAAGCTTGTAAGTATGAAGTCCCAAGATGAGACCTTTGTAAGATATTCTTTAACATAAACTTTAAAGTAGATATAAATGTATTCGTTTTGTACTGTAACTAATGTATAGCATCTAACTTTTCTTCTGGTTGATGCACTGAAATGCACTAAAAGTACATCATCTGGAGTATGTTTGGATGACATAACATCCCCACTACTGCGTTTCCAAAGTGCTAAGGACATAAGACAAGTATCTGAGCCTGTGTCAGCCAAGTACTCTACTTCAATTAAGTTTAGCAGAAATAGAGTTGGGTTTGACATTAATATGGTGGTTTAGACAATTGACATCCGACCCACAGTCGCTTCTAGACAAATCAAGGTTTTTTGCCACCGCAAATATAAATACAAACTACAAAAAGCGTTTTATTTGACCTACGGTAGAATAGTGGTATACTGGCCGATACCCGGTCCAGAGTACCGTCGTTTAATTGTCTTCCGAGCAGTCAAAATATCATTCATTACGTCGATTTTACCTGTTTGAATTATTTGTTATTATTTTAATTTTCCGTTATTTCTATTGTTACCATTTCTAATTTGATTATTACGATTGTTATTTTGTCTGTTCCTAGAATTATTTCTTCGTTCTGTTCTATCATTAGAATTATCGCGTGAGTAGCGATTCCTGTTTTGTTGCTATGATTGGATGGTCGTGAATGTCTGTTGTTATTGTTTCTGCTGTTATCCTGACGCGTACTACCTTGGTTCTGATTCCTGCTAATTTTCGTGTTGTTTATACGCTGATTTTGATATCTTTGGTTATTACCATCATTATACGAAAGGTTTCGTTGGTTACATTGGAAATAAGAGTTTTGCTTGTTATTATGACTATTACCCTCCATCTGCCTTTCTCCTCTACGAATTTCTTGAGCTATAAAGTTCCTAGCATTTGAATTGCGGCAAGAGATTCTCTAATATTATTATATGAATGAAGGAAAAGCTCTGTTTCGAATTTGTTTGGCAAAGTTTGTAACACGTCCGTAAGTAGAAGAAATTCCGGTAATTGCTTGGTCAATTCAGAAGTTTATTGAATTGGTCTAGCTCAAAATCATGTACGTACTTCTGGATCGAACCTAGTACTTAAAGGTTGATAACCTGTGTTGCAGTATGGACTTTCCAATTAAAGCTTTGACGAGTGCTTGCTTGACTTGGACGTAGTTAGTAAAATCGTCTTTCCTAACTTGATAACAACTTAACGCAACTCCTTGCAGTAAGTGCGGCATAAGATTGAACAAAGCTTTGTCGGAAAAGTTAGCTAATTGAGCTGTAAGCTCTAGCCTTTGGAAATAATTATGAATTGATTCACTAGAAGGATCACCCTTAAACTTTGGAAAACACTGAATTTCCTTGAGCATGACGTCATTTTTTGGTTTCGTACTCTTTTTATGACGATGTGTAGTAACTTTTAGTGCGTTTTCGACTTCTGTCGTATACAGCTTTAACATCCAAATCATCACTACTACTACTAGTAGTAGTATCCATAGATTGCGAATACGCAGAATCACTATACTGTCTATTTCGTGGTCGTCTAGGAATGTCTGCTTCTAACTGGGGTTGAGATTCCTGTGTTCTATTTTCAATGATTTCTATTCTCTGAGCAAGATGTATCATGGCTTGCTTAATTTCTTTTAAAATTCTATTTATTGCGCATATCTCGACACGGCTTTCAGCATTGGATTCGTCGTTTACTTTAATATTATAGTCTGTGAGTTTAATTTCTTCATATACCATATTAGTATTTTTTCTTGTTTACCTACACACTCAGAAATACCTTCGATACAGTCGTACATATAATCTAATGTATCGACTGTATCCATATGTAAACTAACACAACGCTCTTTATTGGAATGACATATGTCTCGAGCTGATTCCAACTGACATTAGAGGTATTATGTGCATTCATTCAAACCTCCCATCTGCTTCCGAATTTTAAAAACTTGTCTGTACATGAATATACCATGATGTGTTTTTCTGTTTGTTGATTAACTTCAACAATATCCGGTTTGGGGCCTTTTTGCCTGTTTGTTGCTTTGACCAACTTTATCTAGTTTGTTATTAATCTGAAATGTTATGTCATCATATTCTTGTTCGAGCGTTTCATTCCTCTGCTTTTGGCTTGTACAATCCTAATATTCTTTTTTCATCTTTGGTTATCTTAACAACAATCTTTTTGTACAACATCTAATTTCTGATCTAATTCACTCTCTAACTAAAAGGTTGTTTCTGCTCTTTGTTCTAACCTAACAAAATGATCTTTATTTTCACGTTCTAATCTAAAAAAAATCTTTATTTTCTTTCCTTAATTCAGCAAAGTGAGGAAAATTCTCTTTATTTTCTGTTTCTATAGCTTCTAGTTTTTATAAAAAAATTCAATCTAGCTTAGTAGCCATATCTACTTCATTGTATGCCATCTTAAACAATATGAAATAAACTATCGTTAAAACACACGATGAAAATAACATGAAAGAAGAACTCTTTTTTACGTCTGGCTCTGAGAACAGCCAGAAAACTCCCTAAACTGTAATATGTAGAGGCATCCCTATCACATGAACAAAACTCATAAAATAATAAGAAGTATACTTATTTACTGGATGCAGTACTTGTAGAAAACACTTACGATAGAATATAATAATAACAGCACGAAACATTGGTATTAGTATCAAGCATCACTTTAACGAACACTATAAAACAAACAAAAAACACACTTTTAAGACAATTCAGATTGATTGATGATTTGATAACATTGTTTTCTTTTATTATTTTTCTTCTTTCACGTGTCGTTTAACACAATGTAGCCCCTTAAATCATTTTGTCATATGTATCCATCCATAGTACTTATATTTTGGAGGATCACTGGATTAAGATTTCTCACACCACCAATCAATACACACTGAGGTTACACAGTGAAGCGTAATATTGGAAGTCATCCCATGAAGTAGGCCCCAAAATGCTGCAGTAATAATCCAATAAGAATCTCCAAAATATAATTCCTCCAGCAGAATTTGTCCTCAAGGTTGCAAAATTCAGAGTATGACTGTCCAAAGTGCTTATTGAAACCGGTTACTATATATATATATATATATATATATATATATATATATATATATATATAAAGGGTGGTAGGTAACTCCACCGACAAACTTTGGGAGGTGATTCCTTATATGAAATGAAGGAAAAAAGTTCTGATAAACATAGGTCGAAAAACGTCTTCTTTCAGAGTTATGAACCGCCGAAAAGTCGAAAAATTATGTCTCGAAATGCCCTGCCTTAAAAACCATAGGACCTATCCGAAGCGGTTTAAGGAATTACACAGAAACTAGTATGCGATCTATCTAAATATCCGTGTTTTACCATCCTCCGTTATCGGCGAAAAGAACGAGCCAATAGTACTTAAAGGAATATCCATATACCTCAACTTCCTTTTTAGGTTCGTTTCGCCGATAACGGACCACGGTAGAACATAGATATCTAGATAGAGCTCATACTAGTTCCTTTGTAATTCCTTAAACCGTCTGGGATCGGTCCTGTAGTTTCTAAGGCAGAGCGTTTCGAAACGTGAATTTTCGAATTTTCGGCGTTTCATAACTCTGAAAGGAGAGGTTTTCCCCCTGTTTATTAGAAGTTTTTTCTTTCATTTCATATAAGAAATCACCTCCCAAAGTTTGTCGGTGGAGCTACCTACCACCCTATATATATATATATATATATATATATATATATATATATATATATATATATGCACATTAGGTCAGAGGACTAGAGAGCTAGGAGAGTAGGGCTAGTCGCTAACGAAGTCCTTGGGCGACTATATTATAAGGTATACCTACTCGTACAGATGCATGGCGAAAAGAGTGAACGTAGTGTTCCCGTGAATGCTCGGTGGGGAAACTCCACAAGTTGATTTACCTGGAGTAGAAGTTGGACTAACCAACTGTTCAAGGTTAGTAGTTCATTTTAGAATACAGTCTGTTCCAAATAATTTGTATGAGTATACGAATTAAAGGTTATAATAATTGGGGTTAACTCACAGCTCACTGGTTACAATGTAGAGGAAAAGGAGATTAGTCCTATTATAGGTGAGATAAAAAGGTGCGTGTTAGCGTTGGTTGGGTCGTGGCAGTCGTTCTGGACACCTTTATGTTCAGTTTTTCCATTGAAAATGAAAGGAAACAATTCAGTCTAAAACAGTTATATAAAACTGTTTATGAATAATGAAAGGTAAGAGAGAACACAGAATTGTCTAAATGATCGAAGCACGTTTCTTATACATGTAGTCCAGATAATGGATATTGCCTTTGTTAATTACTAAACTTTTTCTCTGTGAAAGAACGTTTTTCGTATGTGTTGGTGAATGATAAGAAGTTCCTTCTTTCTTACTTGTGGGAAAGAAGTCGAGTTGTTCGCTGTTCCAATCGAAGAAATAAATAAATGTTGTTTTATTAATAAAATATAAGTTAAAAATGATTTCTGTCTTACAAAAACATGCAGCATGCCCCCAAAATACTTATATAACTCACCAGCGGTTATAATGTTCTTTGGCTCTAGAAGTTTTTTTGTTTATATAATATTTATTTCTGTGTGTATTATGGGATGCGTTCGTGCATAGTGACGGCCGCACTATATTGGATCAATGAAATCAAAAGGAATAAATTGTAATATAAGTTGATCTTGCATGGCTTAAATTTTAAGATAATGAAAATGGATGATTTGATACCAAAAAGGAATTACTTTACCTTAGGCAATGTTTGTGATTTCTTTCATGCGGATTGATTTTGCTACTAATTACTGAATTGTAAAAATTTATTCTCAGGGGCTACATATTTTACGTACCAGATACACCAGCTGTCAGAAAGATCATGAATCTAGCAAACAAGACATATCAAGACATTGAATATATAAGAAACAGATTAAAGAAAGGCAAATATAGATCTGAGTTTCTGAAACAGGTAAATAAATTTAAGTATAAATATGATAATATTAATTTTGCGCATTAATGTTTTCATCTCTTTTATTCAATAAAAACTATTCATTTTATTTATTTTAAATTGAAGTTATTCAAATGTTATGCGTTCATTACAAAGAACTGTTGAAGAACATTATATAAACTGGCGACAGATATTATATAAATTAGTAGATAAAATATTAGTAGTAGATCACTGAATCACCCTGGTTCTTACCTACGGCAATAACTAACTCGACTGAAAATCAAATCAAAATATTGACACCAAAGCTGAATACTTGTATTTTGTCTACAGGTTTTTTTCATAGCAACAGCCTTAATTATTTTAATGAATAAACTACTATAATTATTAGACTCTAAGTAGGCCTTTCAGATTCTAGATCCTTTCATATTAAAATTATGATCAAACAGTAATTATGTGAAATGTGTTATTTTCCTAATTAAACTCTATTTTCCTAATTAGGTTGAAATTAAACTCTTTCTCAGGTCACAGGTAAAGCATGCTATTTTGTTTGGCCATAAATCGATTAAAAATGACCATACCCCAATCATTGACTTACTTGAGTTTCTGCATTAGCCCACGCAGAGAACAAACTACCAAATTGGCCCCATGCACTTTTATTTATTTACAAAACAGGAGTTTGTTACTTCCCAAAATAAATTACTGCGTAATTATCTCGTAATGCTCATTATACGATGACGTTAAAAAGGTTGGGGATCGTTTCGTCCAAAGGACATTTCGTCAGAGACATTTAGTCCAAACATATTTGGTCCGGGGACATTTGGTCCAAAGGACAATTCGTATAACATTATGACTCAGTAGCTTCTTATTTCTAAAGGAAATTTGAAATAGAAATTTATTCCGCAATTTTCATTTCGATAGAACAAATATATGCTGAGATATTCAGTAAAACGTAAACGCCTGAAAACAAAATGGCCACCTTTCTTTGCTTTCATTAATAATGTAACAAAAAATACAGTTTTAGCTTCGCAGAAATACAGTTTTAGCTTCGTTGGTTAAGGAATTCATCTCCTCCCGAAATGATAAACAACCCTTTGAAGAGCAAACTCCCTCTTCATTTGAGGACAACATTGCCTCCGCATGGTCATGTGAATCTTCTATTTCTTGGAGACTTTGCAATGGATATCATAAATGTATTGTACTGTACCGAGAAAATTAATATGAAAGCCAAAGTATATACTGTATTTGCATGAGGAGTAACACTGAAATAAAAATACACGAAAAGTGAACAATTCTGGTTTGTCATACAACTCACTATGTAGAAACGTCTGCCGAAGTTATACACTATAAATGGTCTACGAATAGAAACCAGACTTGTGGTTAACCTGAAAAGATACCTATATTCCACACGAAATGTTCCAACTTTCATCTTATATTTGTCAATCACTTATCACAATGTTGCAGCCAAGAATGTGACTGTTTAAGAGTATTATTAACTATAAAGAGAATATATTTCACACATATGTATTTTTCTATTCTCGGTATTTTTTCAAAGGAACTTGACACACATTATTTTTCACTTTTTTAACACAAGGGTTTGAATATCTAATATTTAACTTACTCAAATATAAACTCCATTAATTTTAGTTACCGGAACTTATTCTAAAACTATTTCATTCACAACATTAAATTTTTAGATGTCATGTTAGCAGTTATTGCAACAACATACTTCACATTCCAACCTTTTCCTCATTCCTGTTGTTCGGCCATTTTGTTTTCAGGTGTTTACGTTTTTCTGAATATCTCAGCATATATTTGCTCTATCGAAATAAAAATTGCGGAATAAATCTCTATATCAAATTTCCTTTAGAAATAAGAAGCCACTGAGTCATAATGTTATATGCATTACCGGAAGCGTTACCGGACCAAATGCCCTGTGGACGAAATGTGCTTTGAACTAAACATCCCTGTACGAAATGTCCCTTGGACCAATTGTCTTTTGGACGAAATGTCCTTTGGACCAAATGTCTTTTGGACGAAATGTCCTCTGGACCAATTGTCCTTTGGACCAATTGTCTTTTTGACAAAATGTCCTGTGGACGAATTGTCCTTTGGACCAAATGTGTTCGGACTAAATGTCTCTGGACGAAATGTCCTTTGGACAAAATATCTAGCACGGAAGGGGTGGTCACCGTTAAACATATTATGTACATCCATTACAATTTTGTTGAGTTAATTAATTAAAATATGTACTGTTTATTTCTAGAAACCAAAATATATACTGCTAAACAAGAAACTTGAATAAAGCAATTATAAATTTTTGCGAGCGCATAAGAGGGCAATGTTTTCAATCTCTGCTAAGATATTGGGGATGCAAGTAAGATTAAACTTGAGCAAGACATAACTGTTCACTGGACGTCATCCAGCCCCACACTTGTAGACAGACTGCCGTTCAATCGTTAAATCGCTAAGAAGAATCAGGCTTTAGAACATATTGAGTGCAATCAAATTGCCCGCCTAGTGTAATTCCATTACTCCAGAAGCTGATCTTCAAATGTTAGAAAACTCAGAATATACACTGAGAAGAAAATTGTATGTGGCGTACCTAAAATCGAATGTTTCATTTGTAAATCCTATACCTAGGTAGTTTTTGGACTTAACGTACAGCAAAAGTATAACTGAAAACGCATGTTTTACAATATTTTCATACTCATTCGACGATGAAATTGCAGCTGTATTAAATTTATGCTCTTCCGGCTGGAGCAATTGAATTACGTCATGTGGGTACATCACTTGCACTCGATACACTTTTAAGCTCGCTCCTCAACAATGATTGAATGGAAAACTCCGTCCATCGGATGGGAAGGCCTCGACGTCCAATGACCAACTTTGTTTTATACCTGATTCATCATCTATGGTCGTAGCTTAAACCGGTGGCTTAGCGCAGGTTTAAAAAAAATCTCGTAGACTTAAGTATTGCCATCTATCGAAACAAAAAATCAGAAAATGGCCTAAAAGTGACATCTGTTTTGCGATTCTCGTATAAATATTTCTGTAAGAATCATGGAGTGGTGAAAGCAAAGCTTGCATTATCAAAGTAGTGTATGTGTGCACAAGCAGGCGCACTTCTTGGTTACGAGTGCTACTGCAATATTTAGAAAATACGAAAATATCTTCTTCTTCCATTTTTATTCATTTAACTTTACGTTCGCTATGATTATTGTAATATTTAGGTATTATTTATTTTCAAACATGGTAAATAATTACTACTCAATGTAAGTTTGCTCCATTTCTGTACAAAACTATGAAGAAAAGCATGTACTGTAAGGCATGTGCAGTATACTTTTAAGGTGGATCACTAGGCGTTCTCGGTGCTATGCTAAAAGCTGCTTGAATAGTGCGGCATTGTCAGATAGTGTCAACTGTTTACCGATTCCAGATAATAAAGGGATTAATCATGGAATTCTGCTTAGATACTTACTGCAGAAATTATTTTTCGACCCTTACCGCGATTCCTCTTCTCGAACTGCAACGTTAGAATCCAGGAAATTTCTTATTGTGACTACTGCAGTAAACGTACAAATTTGCTAACAACGCATTAAGGCATTCTGGGCAAGTTTCGTCTCAAAATCTATTTCCTTAAATGTAAATTAACATTTAAATAAAATATGAAACATAACACGAAAAACGGCCAAACAATATATCTATTTCGTAATAAGATAGTTACTTTAACATACTTTACATATACAAATAAACATTTCATAAAAATGAGCACTTCCAGTAAAATCTACCAGCAAGTGCCATCTTGTGTGATCACTGTAAAACGAATCAAATATTTTCTTTTATTTGTTACATTTTTCGACATCAGGAGAGAGACAACCAAATGAATCAGTCTTGTGCTGTAGCTGAAGCAATACGCTATCTTATAGTACAATATTTATAATATGTAACGTTTCATTGCGCAGTAGTTAAGGGGATGAGCTAAAATATGTACTGACTTCCGGGTGGTGACCCACTTTAATAATTTTGTATGTTCCACTTTATTTAGGAAATTAAAAGAAAAGCACTACATTCTATAGACACATTTGCATTGAAACAAGGCAACAATATTTGATACTTCCCCTTTTATGGGAAGGTTAGAAACAATATTCCATCTGCCCTTGTGAAAATAACTTGGATTGTATGAACCACCATCTCACCCATATTTGTTAGATTTTGTGAAACGTGTTTATCAATCCTTCATTCTCGTCTTTGTTCTCACTCGTCAAAACTTGCATCAAACGCTGCTAAGGGAGAAATTCGTAACCATTATACAAATTTGTAACAAATGCAAAGAATTCGATAGGAATGTTTTGTAAAGATCGGGACCAACTGACAAACTCTCCACGTGAAAGTCAGTCATATATCATCAGTGATGACTTTATAGCGAGAATTGGCTTAATAATTTGCGGAAAAGTGTACATACGCTGGCTATGCAGTTCGGTGGTTTGCGAGGTACAATGCACACTGTCGTGCGTAAGATGCAGTTGCATCGTAAATTGTGAGTACAGTGGGTCTAAGATTCTTACTGGAGACGGAAAACATTTCTCCAAGAGTGCATGTCTACGACAGTGTGTTGATGTTCCAAAGATGGTAGTGACATTCTTATATGTAAAAAGTGGCAGCGGACAAGACATGATACGACCATTTCTGACCCTCATCAAAAACATCATGCAGTGAAGATATTGCTGCAGTTTTCTGCTACAGTAATAATGCAAGTGTGACTGATGGTGCAAGATATGTACAAAGTACCTTAGTGTCGAATACTACGTTCATGGGTTTTATGTATTTCGAATAAATAGAAGCAAAATTTAAAAAAAAATAAAAAATGTTACTTTCTTCAAAGATCTTTGTTTCTAAGAACTACTTAGATAAGTATTCATCTAATTACGTACATAGTAAAAACACATAAAGATCATAATGCCATTACTACAATGATATGTATGTCGTTACAGAAATGATATATTAAACCTTTTCGGAGAAATGAACAACATTAGTAAATATTGGTAAATTGTTTAAAATAGCGTGTTAGGGAGATATTTTAAAAATAAATAGTTACTTCACTTTTCCTATTATATTACAATACTTGATAATTGTAATTAAATCAAGTTCTTGAAATTACATCACTGTAATATCACTGTTAAAATTACTGTTTACCATATCTCCAGAACAATTTAAAATAACAGATTGCTCTAAATCACGTTATAATTTTTAAATGTATTAAAGAACATCTATGTACTTGGGTGTCGTGTTTATTTAAGCAATTTTTCAAAATATAGCCTTTTAAAGAAAGTCAAATTTTAATCTTTTGTAAAATTCTTCCAATTCGATAAATATGTCGTATTATGATCATAGCGTTTGACAATAACGTACTTTGAATGTAGGTTACCCTGTTCGTTTCACCCTCGTTAATTCTGTTGTAAAGGCCTTCAAAGTTGGATGTATGTGATACTATAGGACCTTAGATTATAACACCAAATAATAATTGTGGTAGTGTAAGTTTTTTTTTATAATGCAGATTTAAAATATATAATAACATTACATAGTGCCATTTGAAAAAAGATATAATTTTATGCTGAGTTGACAACAGTAACAGTATTGCAGAGCTGCCAAATTCATCATTTTTATTCATTATGTTGCTCGTATCAAGACAAATAGTTCACCCTTTATATGCAAGTAGACCATTGATCTTAATACATGCTTATATATGTTACTGTGAGAATCAGACATGTCATAATTACCGAATATCGACCGCGATTACCAGTAATTACCTTTTTTAACTTTTGGAAATTGAATTTTTATTTCCAGCTTTCACCGGTAAGTACCAGCAATCAGAAAACATTTGGTCGTGATTACCATTACCGATAATAATTAAATCATGCCTGTGAATGTTGGAAATGAAGGTAAATGGAACATTGAAGTATCATTAAATGAATAAACGGCAGGTTGTATAAAAATACAGGTGGGAGGTATAGCTATTGTACATGTTTCAATTATTATTAGATGAATTCGAGAATAGGGTAAGAGGGTAAAAATGAAAACGCTTTTTATGTATCTATTTATTTGAGACTGGGGTTGTTAACGCGAATAAGTCGTCGTACACAGCGGACATCACAATGGTTTGGAATTCACATCGTACATTTTTCCCATGTTCTGCCTTGTATTTTCAATACATGTATACACGAACCACAGTGGTATTGTAATGAACCAGTTTATAAGTCTGATATGTTACTGTGTTCGGATACATTTTCTCCCACTTTTATGGCTGGTGAGACTTTCAATAAATTTGTTTTACTAGTACACCAGTGTTGGTCAAGGTCTATATTGAAGGCGTCATTTGCCTGGTGTGAAATACCTCCTAGATGGTTCTACAATATGTACATTCCTAAGTTTATAACTCTTTGAGTCATTTTGTTTACTTGGCTGGAGTTTGGATGAAATTCATGTATTAGCATTTGTTGTAATTAAGACATTTTTGCAAACTTTCGCTGCTAGTTTAGCGCAGTCTTGCATGAATCCTTTCCGGTGGATGCGCGCATTAAATCCAGTCAACGACAATGGCTAAAAATAGTGGTAGAATCGACTTGAAGGTTACACGAAATTTCGATCATTTGTCTTTTTAGTATGTTAAGCTATCCAGCATATCCACGTGTAGTAATGGGACCCCAGGGTAGGGACCTGTTCTGTTTCTTTATGGTGTTGCAATAACTTGTCAAACGACTAAGGCAGTGCCCCAGGAGAACTTCATGAAAGTCAGTTTAATTTCGGATTTCGACATTTATGGATCCCCAATACGCATTAGATAATGCGATGCTGGGGCCCCATTCTTCATATTTTTGAAATATATTCTTACTAGACCACACACAAAGACCTACAGACAGGACTTTATAATACTGTTAGAGCAATAATGGGATTACATTCAATGCTGGGGCCATCTAACGCTGAGAACGGAACAAACTACAACGAGTAACTATGCTCCAACACAGCAGACATGTTTTTATCTTAGCAATAATGGGATTACATTCAATGCTGGGATCATCTAACTCTGAAAACGAAACCAACTACAACGAGTAACTATGCTTCAACACAGCAGACATGTTTTATCTTACTTTACATGTTATTCAATACTCATTAATATATATATATTTAGGGAGGGCCCCGGCAGGAATCCCTGCCCTCTTGCCCTGGCCAGTCCGAGCCTGCCCCTTGCTACTATAAAGGGAGAGCCAAGATAGGCAATAGATAACATTTATTTTGGCAAATAATCATTCCTGAACTTTTGCTGACTCAGACGAAGAAACGGAGGGCAGTACATCTGTAATTGTTTATATACAGGGTGGGCCATTTTAATTAATCCACGGAAATATCTGAAAAATGATAAAACATAGAAGAAATGTTTGAAGTAAACGTTATATATTGTTAAGGGGGAAAACCATTTCCGCCAAAAGTACCCCTCCCCACCCCCCGGAAATGGGGGTAACGGGGGGTAACTTTGAAATGTCAAATGGGAACATGGGTCGAGTAATACCTCGTTCGAAAGGTCTTGGAAAACTAAGTAACGCTGTACCAAAATTTGTTTCATATGGAGCACCAGTTTCAAAATGGCCGCCATGATATAGTTCGGAAACTCCAGTAGCCGTAGTATGAAAACCATGGGAGGTAAATGAATGGAACAAAATTGAAATACGTAAATATCATAGGGCATATCGAATGGTGTGGTCTCTGTGATCCCAGTGGCCTCCCTGATGGGGACTTGGGAGCTAACTTCAAGATTTCAAATAGTAACACGAGTCAAGTGGTACCTCGTTCGGTAAATCTTGCAAAATCAAACATATTGCAGGAGAAAACGATTGAGGTGAAATGGCAGTGTTCTTAAAAGGCCGCCGAAACATAGTATCAGTGTCAGAGAATTTTGCTGTAGCTATTCTAAAAATTCTATTGAGTTTTCGATATTCCGAAGTACAATTTCCTCTAGGGGGGCGAGAGCCCCCTTGCCCCCCTTATGGGTGCCCTTGACTGTGGCCATCCGCATTAACTGAGTGCACTAATTCTCTATCCCTGAAGTCTGCCTCCCAAACAGCATTGGGTAGGTCAAGCGTACGCCCGAACCGTTGTTCGGTCGGACATTGAAATTTTGAAGTTAGCTCACAAGATCCCTTCAGGGAAGCCATTGGGATCGCAGGGGTCACATCATTCGATATGCCCTATGATATTTACGTATTTCAATTTTGTTCCATTCATTTACCTCCCATGTTTTTCATACTACGGCTACTGGAGTTTCCGAACTAAATCATGGCGGCCATTTTGAAACTGGTGCTCCATATGAAACAAATTTTGGCACAGCAACGTTACTTAGTTTTCCAAGACCTTTCGAACGAGGTATTACTCGACCCATTTTCCCATTTGACATTTCAAAGTTATCCCCCGTTACCCCCATTTCCGGAGGGTGGGGAGGGGTACTTTTGGCGGAAATGGTTTTCCCCCTTAGCAATATATAACGTGTACTTCAAACATTTCTTCTATGTTTTATCATTTTTCAGATATTTCCGTGGATTAATTAAAATGGCCCACCCTGTATATTTGTAAGGATTATAAAATTATGCATGTTTTAAGTACTAGTATTTACATTATAAATGAACGTGGAAAGTTTTGAGATTACAATTTGTATAAATAATGTTTTTTGTGGAGAATGTTGAAATTTTATTCTTTAAATTGTAGTCACAGTCGTGCTGGATCCGGAGCTCCTTCGTGGCTAAGCGGTTAGCGTACGCGCCTTTGGCGTGGGAGACCCGGGTTCGATTCCCGGCCGGAGCTCATGTGGTTCGGATTCCACGTTAATCAGTAGATCCACGTCTCATATAGCCTCGCTGCTGAACGGGACGCTAAACTAAAATCAACTCAACTCGTGCTGGATCCGGTAATAATATTAATAAAACGTAGTTTGCCTCTCGACCAGAAGTTTCCTCGGGATAATCTACTGTCAATATTCCAAATAAACGTTAATATAGTCGTAATATTATTATATATAATTTTATATTTGGTTTACTGACTATTATATTATTGTAGTTAATCGTTCACCTGTTGTTTTGCTGTGAAACTAACATTGTTCAAACTATTATCTCATAGGCCTGGAACAATACAGGAGGCAGGAACGAAAAATTATTCAATGGGACATACTTCCAATTGTAAGTTGTATTTAAAATCCAAGTGAGTATATTGTCCTGTCATCACTTCAAAACGTTTTACTAACACGGAAAAACTTCACATTGCATGAATATTGATATTTTGTTCATACAATAGAACAGCTTTTGTATGTCACTATTTCACTTTTCGAGTTGTGTTTAGGAGGTAAGATATATGTCAACGGTGTATTCAGGAGGAAAGTGATTTGCCAACGAACAAAATCTTGTTTTAACCTATAGTAACACTTTGATAATCTCTCTTTCTACCTATCTACGTACATATATAATGCAGAGGGTGTCAGTGAAGATCCCTTACTCCTAGATTTGAGCATAAAAGAGAAGAATGCCGATTTAAATTTAGTTTATTTGTTTAGAATATACTATAGATGAGCACTTACATGTACGAAATCTGTATCCAGTAGATCGATATGTGCTCCATCGTGTTGTACACATTGACATATGAATCTCCATGTCCTCCTTGATATGTTACATAGCATATCGGATGTTATCGTCAGCAAAGTTTCCTCCACACTTACTTGTAATTCTTCATCTTTCCTGTACTGACGATGAGACACGAGCAACTTGATTATTCCCCAGAATGGGCTTTCTGATGTTGTAAGTCCTGGCTTTGTGAGAGTAGTTTGAATGGGGACAGACATAGTAGAGGAACACGCCAAATTCAACGGCCTAGAAATTGTTCATTAAGGAAATCACGCAACATAAGAACAGTATGATCTGGAGTGTCGTTCTGTTGTAACTACGGACTATATACGATCCCTTTCGTTTGCAGTGGAGGTATTAACAAGGTTTCCAACATATATAAATAAAATATACATTCATATATTCGTCAAAAAATATGGTGCGAAATGGTATCGTAACCTCATCCCGACTTAAGCATAAGGTCGGTTTCATTCTAACTCATACACTACATAATATACTTCATCAACCAGTGAGTTGTAGAATTGGGATGAACATATCTTCTTTATGTCTGTCTTATCTTTCTCTGTACGCAGCACCTTCCTAACGAGATACGTGTCAGAATATTTTTTTCGCATTAACTCAGGTTTATAAAACAGACTTGCAATGAATTGCCCTTTGATTCACTTAAATGGTAGTTGGAATGTTGATCCGAACCACCTTAGCAACTCGAAGATCACAGTTGGTCAGTTTCGCGTGCAGCTCCTCTAATCGTCGCTTTAATTTAATGACTAACGTTATCTCTAACTTAGAATCTGGGCCTTGACTGTTGAGGAGTATATACAGTTTGAGGTAGACAGTAGACAAGAGTTCATATGTACGTGGCTTGCTTACGTAAACTGGCCTCTTTTTAACTGTGATGTGCTTTTTGTGCCTAATGTGGGTTCATGTCACTACGGCATAGCGGGTCCTCAGGTGGCGGATCGAGGAGAAGGCCTCTAGATATAGAGGCTAGCTGCGAATATACTGAATAAGCAGTCTCGGACAGACGACAAGAAGTGGCCCTCCAACTTAGGGGTTTGCGTGAGGCTAACAACCTCATCCTGTAAAAAAAGGCACCTGTTCAGAAACATTCACAGAAGCCTCAGACTAGGACTGATAACTTGGCACGACCTCAGCAAAAGAAAATGGACATGAGATTTGGAACATGGAATATTAGAAGTCTTTATAGAGCAGGCGCGTTAAAATCTGTAACGAATGAGTTAGAGAAATGCAGGATGAACCTAGTAGGAGTTTATGAAGTTAGGTGGGAAGGAAATGGAACTGTGAATCCGAAATTTTATGTTTTTTTACGCGGAAGGAAATAAAAATCGCCAATTAGGAACAGGGGTTTTCGTTTACAAACGAAGAATATCAGCAATTACATGGGTTAAATTTATTATTAGACTTCGTTTTATTACTCTTAAAGGTCGGTGGTGTGATATTGGTTTTTAAAATCTACATGCCACAACAGAAGATAAAGATGACGATACAACAGACAGACTTTATGATGAAGTGCAACGGATATTTGATCAACTCCCGCGATACCATATGAAAATTCTATTAGAGGATTTCATTGCCAAGATAGACGAGAGGATATTTTAAAACCGATTATAGGGAACGAAAGTTTGCATAAGGGAAGTAATGACAACGTTGTTAGACTGGTGAACTTTGCAACGTTCAGAAACCTTATCGTGAACAGTACAAACTTTCCACATTGCGATGTTCATAAATATACTTAGACCTCACCAGAGGGAAAACACATATGAAATTGATCACGTTTTAGTAGATGGAAGAAGATAATCTAGCATAATTGATGTTCGGTCGTTTATATGAGCTGATCATGGCACTGATCACTACCTGGTAGCAGCGATAATAAGAGAGTGATGATCGTTCAATAAAGGAAATATTCAATGTCTGGAAACGGAGAGATGTAATTTAAAGAAATTAGAAGAGAGCCAGGTAAGAGAGGAATACCAAAATGAAGTTTCGAATATTTTCTCGGTTTTGGAAAATTCGGAGTGCAATAGTGTTGAGGATACTATGATTTCAATTAGAGATAGCGTTAAAATTTCAGCAAAAGAAAACTTACGACACGAGGAAATACTTAGGAACAAACTATGGTTCGACCAGGAATGCATTCAACTAGGAGAATGCAACTTTGTAAAAAAGAAAAAGCGAACAAAATTACATTGACTAAAAAATCCGAATGAAATAACTACACAAAATTTTGTAGACATCAGGCGGAAAACGTCCAAAACTTTTCGGACAAAGAAACGCGATTTTTTGAAAGCTAAAGTTAAAGAACTTGATAATAATAGCAAAGATAAAAACATTCGGGACATTGTCTAAGGGATCAACGAATTTAAGAAAGTCTATCAACCTCATGCTTATATATTAAAGAAAGCTGACGGAACAGTTCTCACTCATACAAATAGCATCTTAAGTAGATGTAAAGATTTCTTTGACGATTTGCTTAACACGCAGCCAAAAACTACTGTGCGCGGAGAAACGGTCATACACACCGTAGAACCGTATATTCCAGATCCTAACCGAATAGAAGTACAAAACGCTATAAAGAAATTAAAGAAACACAAATTCCGGCTGAGTTAATCTTAGTTGGAGGCCAAAAAATTGTGGAACAAGATACACAAGCTTATTCTCCTTGTCTGGAACAAGTGACAATTGCCACAAGGATGGAAAAAATCAAACTTTTTGAAATTCACAAGAAAGGTGACAAAACTGATTGTAATTATTACCAAGGAATTTCTATTCCAGCAACGTCCTATAAAATCCTCTGAAACATTTTATTAGCAAGATTGACCTCATACGCAGATGAAATTATTGGAGAATATCAGTGCAGATTTAGATGAAGTCAATCAACTATCGGCCAAATATTTACAATTCGACAAGTACTCGAAAGGAAGTGGGAATACCCCGATACATCAATTATTTATTGGTTTTAGAAAGGCGTATGACTGGGTTAGGATAGAGATATCGTACAACATTGTTACAGAATTTGGAATACCTAATTAATTAACGTATGTTTAAATGAATCCCAAAGTAAAGTCTGGGTAGGAAAATTTTTGCCCACGAGCTTTCTCGTCGGGAATGGCCTGAAACAAGGAGATGGGTTATCGGCATTATTATTCAACTTTACTCTAGAATACGCTATAAGGAAAATCAAAGATAGCAACCAGGGCCTAGAGTTGAATGGTGTTCACCAGGTTATGGAGTATGCGGATGTAAATTTAACAGGGGATGATAGTGGAACAATAGAGAGAAATGCAGAGACCTTATTAAACACTTGCAGGAACATGGGTTTAGAAGTAAATGCAGAGGAAACAATACATGGAAGTTCGTTGGGATCGTAATACGGAAAATTATGGATTCATTAAAATATCGTATAATACTTTTGATGAAATAGATACTTTTTAATATCTAGGATCAATATTAACAGATGAAAAGTATATTCACGAAGAAATGAAATGTCGACTAAAAACAGGCAAGTCATGTTACTATTCGCTTCAAAATCTCTTGTCGTCACGAATTCTATCGAGGAATTTTAAATTTAAAATATATAAAACAATAATCATGCCTGTTGTTCTGTATGGTTGCGAAACATGGTCGCTCTTTCGGAAAGAAGAATATAGACTGAAAGTATTTGTGAACAAGATCCTGAGACAAATATTCGGACCCAAGGGAAACGTGAATGGAGAATGCCGGAAACTTCATAACGAGGAACTACATAATTTATGCGGTTTACTAAACATTGTTAGGGTAATCAAGTCTAGGAGGCTCAGGAAGGCAAGTACTGTAGCGAGGGTGAAAAAAAAATAGGAACGGTTTCAAAGTCAACTGGAATACCAACCGGAAAACGACCATTAGGAAGACCTAGGTGCAGATGGGAGGAAAATATTAAGATGGATCTCGCAGAGATAGGAATACAAAGTAGAAACTTGATCGAGTTGGATAAGGATAGAAGTCAGCGGAGAGCTTTTATGAACACGGCATTGAACCTCCAGGTTCCATAGGCCATAGAGTTAGTTAGTTTGTGTGTCTAAATGTTTCAGAAGTTACACAACAGATCGAGTCATTCGTAGTTACCTTGTAGTGTAAATCGTTTCCACATCAGGTTACAAAGCGTACGATTGAAGCGTTGAATCATGGTTTTATTTAATTTGCTCTGAATTGAAGAGTACTCGATATGCTTCATGAGGTCTGTGTTGTAGAACTCACACCTTCTGTCAGTTTGGAAGTTTTTTTTTTTTTTTTTTTTTGGCTGTTGGTTTTATTCTTGTAACATCTAACGAAATACATTGCTAAATTCTTCCAATTTTACTCTTTGTAGGGACAGTTTAATGTCTTTCTACTGAACCTCTCAACAAGATTGTATAGGTATTTGTAACCTTTATTCAATTTGCTAATCCTTTCCATACGTGAATCCATTTTAGTCCAGTAAAGAGAGCTAATTTTTCTGCGAAGAAAGGAACAAATTAGTAACAAGCTGAAAATTGGTATTTAAGTAGGGGAATGTGTCAGGAATAACATACTAAAAGTCCCCTAAAATCCCACTGTAGCTTTTTCCGCAATTTTGAAAAATGTCCGCCATCTTTACACGACGACAAGGAATTTATGGAATTCGTCACCCTTTACGTTTATCCCTCTAGCCACCGTTCTAATTATCATTAATCCATGAATCATATATGGTTGCAAAGTTTAAAACACGGAAAATTTAAGTAAATAACATATATGCCCATCGCGCTAAATTTTTAGAGGAAGAGGAAGAAGAAAACAGCTTTTTTGTTTAAAAACGTATATTTTCAGAAATCATGATAAGTTTGCAACACTAACAATTATTGCACATCAACAAAACAACACCAACAGATGTCCTTGATATTTATCTCAAACATAGTCTACAATAACACAAAGCAGTGCAATACAAGCTGAGAAAAAATGATAACCAATATCACTTTCTGACCTCTCTGTACAAAAGTGCATAAGGTGATATTCACTTTCGTGGCTCTAGTCACCTTCTATTTTTGCATAGGACCAAGAGCTATACATCATTGAAAATCTTAAGAAACGTAAATTCGAACGAGGTAAGACTTATACTAACCAAACCCAATCTGTGGAAGAAGCGTACAACGCAAAATTTCGGGACAAAACATGATTTTCATATAAATAGTTTAAAATTTGCAACACTAACAATTATCGTATGTTAACAAAACTCTACCACTGTTTTCCCTATCATAATTATTAATTTACTTTAAGATGGAGTACATTTTTCCCAATGGAGTAAGCTTTTATGACACATAGTATTACATGACGTAAATATAGCAAACAAATAATGTATTAATAGTATTAGAAAGTAGCAAAAAATGGTAGTCTCCTTTGCATTGGAAAACTGTAATTCACACACTTAAAATCATTCTCAACTACAATAGTCATTTGACTGTAATTGTGTTTTAAATGTCTTGTTATAACTAGAATGCAATTTTCCTACTAGTATTCTTCAAATCGAACTTAATGTTTACATTAGACGTTAGTATGCACTTTAAGAACATTTTTCTTACGAATTCATTCAGACTTATTTTATGAGGTCAATCAATGAGATTATCATTGTTATTTCGTTTATCTCTATGGTCTTCATCATTTGGTTGTGCATTCATACACCCATTTCATCGACACTAACGACATAAGTTAGAACACAATTCCTGCTTTCCGACAACCACATCTACGATCACAGTCATTTTCACCGTTACAGGATATTAAATGCATGATAATTACATGAAGAGGGTTCCTTGTCTATTCTTGCTGGTACAAGAATATCTCCTGATGGTTTCCATCCATATTCAACTGCTCGAATATCATTTCCAAGACACAATTGAGCCTGATGATACGCTTTCAAGATATGATGTTTAGCGGCATCACTGGTGGGTAGCAATGTTGCTAACTGTATTTCGTTTTGAATAGGGAAGTGACTTACTCCACTGATGTATCATTGATACTGGAATTGATCCAATGAGGTTACTACTGCTAGACAATCTTAGAGTGTTAATAGAAACTATGTGCCAGATTCAATCAGAGATCATACACTGGCATTATCGTGGTTGGAAACTTCAAGTGATCGGCATAAATCTTATTGTTTTTGAGATAATTACATTGCATTTTTCTTTCTTTGTCGATACAAACCACATCATTTCGCATCCAGTTAAAACATGGTAACTGAGCAAAACAATTAACACATTTGCCCATGTATGTTGCAACTTCTTAGTATTAAATTGTTTTCTCACTCCTTGTCCACTTCCTACCTTTCGAAATGTTATGTCGTACTGATTATTACCTTGTGCAAGCAAAAAAATTAAAATGTCAACATTCTCGCCAGTTACTACGACGTTCGTACAAGGATTTAAAGGCTTGGGTATAGCACTTTTAGCTGTAAGTGCTTCAGTATCACTTCTTCCTTGCTGGATTTAATTCCAGCTTGTGTCAAATGAACTATCAACTCACGGGTGAAACAATCTTTATTTTTGGAATTACCCAAGAATTTATCTTTTGTAGTTGATAATACGGTTTCGTTTGTGAATAACACCAAAGCTGAGTGAACGTTTGAGTTACGTCGTTCCCGATCGGAACAGTTTTCAGAACAATACCCATCAAAAATAACTATTGCTTTCGTTCCAAAGTTTGTGAGTACATAGGATACATACGAATTGTACACGTCAATTGTGTTCCATGTTGTGGTCAAACAACATGATGTAGAAGCCAGCTTCCAATATATAACGTACACAGTGTTTTCAATTTGAGTTTTAGAGTCTGTCCGATATTCAAATATCACACAAAGCAGACTTTTTCGTTTTCCTTATGGAAATTTCTGTGAAGAGAGAAAGTGGATAAGGTGCAAGCTCGTAAACAAAACACTGTCGGAATTCTTCTTCGGACTTCACTATGTATATGATTTGTGGTTGAAGACTAGCATGGTGTTTATAGCCAGTACCTCATCATGGATGCGCACTGCATTGTGCATTGCGAATAGTGGGGTGACTTTATCTTTTTGTTTAAGTTTCACATTTACAAAAATGTGTTTAAACATTCCCTCCATAGCAGCCAATCCGATTTCTTTAGCTTTATCACAGTTGACCATTTCCTTACCTACCATGCCAGTGCTTAGGGACACGAGTTCCGGATATGAAGACAATGGCGAATGCTGGCAAAATTATCTCAAGAATGTCTCTACATGTAATATATCACGCGACTCATTGCTTTCGTGCAGTTCCACATTCCGACCAGTGTGAATTTGATGCCTATCTTTGCTTAATAATTTTTCAAGACATATTCGTAAGTGGCATGCTGCTGGCATACTAGACCCACCTATATTACCTTTTCAGTCATGCCTTTCCCATGGGTCATTCCACTAGCGCTATTCATTACTCTCATTAAAATCTGCTCACTCGTCATATCAGACCATATACCACTCCAAAGTACATCCTTCCTGTGAATAGTGAAGTAACCGTCTCGTGTAAATAGCTGGAACTAATGAGGATCCATTTCATCCCCCAACTGCAACATTTCTTATAAGTACAGATGTGCATATTTGGCACATAAAAGATGCCCAGTTGCATAGAAGTATGGTAGCATTTCTCGTATGCAGTGAAGATAGAGATTCCAGTCTCCAGTCTTTCGGCACAAATGGAAAGACGCATAATTTCTACTAGCTGAAAGTACGGGGCAAATAAGTTAGAGGTACGGTTTTTTCTGCAGCAGCGTCCATTGAACAACTACATCAGCATCGATATCTTCTTTAGTCATTAGAGGAACACAAACATCTCGCAATTGACGTACAAACTCCTCTGTATGATCTAATTCATTAAATATATATAATGCAATTGCTAATTGTGTTAAAAAAAAAATGAGCTCACAAAGCAGGAGCATAAGAATGGCCCGACATCTGTGAAATGGTGTTACTAGCATACACACAACTCAGTGTAGAAATCCTGATAAATTACCGTCGGTGGTTGTTAGACTTGGGGGTTTTCGACACATTACTGTCATTTAAGGGAGCAGTTACATTTATAATGAAAAGTAGTGGCATTGAAGAACTTTGGTGTTGTGTGTATGCTAGTAACACCATTTCACAGATGTCAGGCCATTCTTATGCTCGTGCTTTGTGAGCTCATTTTTTAAACACAATTAGCAATCAGGATTTCTACACAATGTCACATGCTTTAACGTACAAAAGTTGATTGAACTTGACTACGCACGTTTCTTGTTTCCTGCACATTCTTTGCTCACACACATAATCTCCAAGTCCATAGCATCTACGCTTATTGACTGATTGATGAAAGGTAGAATCACTACTTGAGATGTTTGGTAGTTACTGTCATTGCTTGTCATCAGCCGTATGAATCTATTCCAATTCGGGCATGTTGGTGTCTTCAACCACATAAATATCATCTATTACATCATACAGAACGTGGGCTTCAGTTTGGGTATTCAGAACACGAATGTGTCTTATATCTTCAATGATTAAATCCGAAAGGCCATAACCTTTTCGTGTGTACGTTGAAACTGGTATCTTGCATTCATTCTTTCACAGTGTACGTTCTTTGAGCTGAGGTATAGCTAAACGATACGCGAGCAACTGAATATAGATGGAAAATATTAGGAGATATTCTTGTACCAGAAAGAATGAACAAGGAACCCTCTGCAGGTAATTGTCATGCATTTAATATCCTGTAACGGTGAAAATGACTGTGACCATAGGTGTGGTTGTCGGAAAGCAGGAATTGTGTGTTCTAACTTATGTCGTTAGTGTCGAGGAAATGGATGTATGAATGCACAACCAAATGATGAAGACCATAGAGATGAACGAGATAACAATGATAATCTCATTGATTGATCTCATAAAATAAGTCTGAATGAATTCGTAAGAAAAATGTTCTTAAAGTGCATACTAACGTCTAATGTAAACATTAAGTTCGATTTGAAGAATACTAGTAGGAAAATTGCATTCTAGTTATAACAAGACATTTAAAACACAATTACAGTCAAATGACTAACGTAGTTGAGAGTGATTTTAAGTGTGTGGGTTACAGTTTTCCAATGCAAAGGAGACTACCATTTTTTGCTACTTTCTAATACTATTAATACATTATTTTTTTGGCTATATTTACGTCATGTAATACTATGTGTCATAAAAGCTTACTCCATTGGGAAAAATGTACTCCATTTTAAAGTAAATTAATAATTATGATAGGGAAAACAGTGGTAGAGTTTTGTTAACATACGATAATTGTTAGTGTTGCAAATTTTAAACTATTTATATGAAAATCATGTTTTGTCCCGAAATTTTGCGTTGTACGCTTCTTCCACAGATTGGGTTTGGTTAGTATAAGTGTTACCTCGTTCGAATTTACGTTTCTTAAGATTTTCAATGATGTATAGCTCTTGGTCCTATGCAAAAATAGAAGGTGACTAGAGCCATGAAAGTGAATATCACCTTATGTACTTTTGTACAGAGGTCAGAAAGTAATATTGGTTATCATTTTTTCTCAGCTTGTATTGTACTGATTTGTGTCATTGTTGGCTGTGTTTGAGATAAATATCAAGGACATTTGTTGGTGTTGTTTTGTTGATGTGCAATAATTGTTAGTATTGTAAACTTATCATGATTTCTGAAAATATACCTTTTTTTTTTTTTAAAAAAAAAAAGCTGTTTTCTTCGTGCTCTTCCTCTAGACATTTAGCACGATGGTCATATATGTTATTTACTTAAATTTTCCGTGTTTTAAACTTTGCAACCATATATGATTCATGGATTAATGATAATTAGAACGGTGGCTAGAGGGATAAACATAAAGAGTGACGAATTCCATAAATTCCTTGTCGTCGTGTAAAGATGGCGGACATTTTTCAAAATTGCGGAGAAAGCTAGTGGGATTTTAGGGGACTTTCAGTATGTTATTCCTGACACATTCCCCTACTTAAATACCAATTTTCAGCTTGTTACCAATTTGTTCCTTTCTCAACCTTATCTTTACTCGACTATTTCTACAAAATCAGCCATCCATAGATCGTAGATTCTTTAGGTTATAACAGGAACTCTACATTAACGCCGTGTAGCTGGTCTATGTAAAACATTATTGATCAATTCATGTATTGAAAGCATAGCGTAGTCTTACCGATGTGTTAGTTGGATGATGAATAATATGTTGATGCCGATTTGTGTGTACTCCGGGAGATATCTTATTGCTCCGCACAAGAGTTACATGATTGACATGAACGCCATATTCATTCAGATTAGTTTTTTAAGGAAACAGAACATCTTTGGTTTGAGATCTTTCGTATACACCAAGTGATATACTAGCTACAGGCTCATACTTTTCGATTTTCTATATAACAGTCGACTGTGCAATGTGTTGTTTGAATATGGGTTGGCTATTTAGAAGAGTGCGTAATTTAAATATTTCTCCTTATTTTTTGTATAACAAGAACTTATATTAAATACTGGACTAAATATACACAATATGGAAGTTTAACTGTTAGACCAAATAGGAATATGTTAAGCAGAGTAGATTGATTATATAACATACAATATATAACTCATTTGCACAGGCAGAAACATTAGAAAATAGATGTTGGAGATATAAGAGATGCTAGCTTTTTCCCATAGCAGAATAGTTTTAATGTACGCCTCATAGTTGGACAACCAACATGACAACAAATACCTGTCCGAAAAGATGCCACGATATTTTTCCATTTGTAGCTGAAAGTTATTAGTCGTTCAGAGCGTCACTTAGACAAGCAACTACCAGATAAATATGCAGAAATTACATTCACGTTAAGTTGTAGGATATAGGAATTAATGCAAAGAAAAAGAAAATAATAATACGCATATTTAAAGACCGAAAAAGCATGTAAAGCGATACAAAATGAGAAAAGAAGGAAAGAAAAGGGCGAAAGACATGGGAATAAATAAAATTTTAACGCTTAAATATAAACGGTTTGCCTCTTTCTTCCTGTCCCCTGTCTCTGTCTTGAGTTTTTCTCCATTTATGGGACAAATATCTTTCAGTATCAATCATTCAGTATTCAAGATCATTTACAATGCCTAATTCCTTGACAAAGTAACTGTAAATCCAGGCTAGGAACCGAACGCAGAACCTTTAGAACGACAATTACACACACAGTCCACTTAGCTGCACAGACCATATCAAGCATGTTCTTAAATCAGCCATTGCACCTGCTATTATCAAACGTGTTGTTAAATCAGCTATTGTCGACGAGTTAACCCAGTTCCATTTGAAGTTTGAATTTTATTTACGGCCTTTAGCCATCTATGGCTAGCTGGCCCCTTGCTTTCATAAAAAGAAAAACATTTGCTCTGTAGATTAAAATCAAGAATAATGAATTAATCTATACTCTTGGAAACTTACTGTTGCACCAACGTACATACATACATACATACATATACGTTATATATGCTCATCGAGGGTTGATCGAGGATTGAAACAGTGATTTCGTAAATTGCGAAACGAGTCCTCAAGGAGAAGGTATCACCTGGAATAATATCTCCTAACGTTGCCATGTAACACACACAGTATAAATAAACTTCTAAACCACAAATTGCAAATCCTGCCGTGGATAACTCGGTAAGGTGTCGGCTTGTTGAGTGACCAACCCAGGTTCAAGTTTCGACCGGTACGGTTTGTTTTTCTTTCAAAATACATTTCTGTTTGTTATTAATAATTGCTTTCTTGCATTTTTCGTACATTATCTTAAATTAGTAGAGGTTAAGTCAAGTCAGGAAGGTTGAGATACATACATGACTGCTTTGTCCGTGTGCAGTCATGTATGTATCTTTATACATTTGTACCTTTCTTTCGATCATGTGGATTACTGTCCCGACGTTGGAAATGTTCTCAAAAGGATTGTGCTATGTACAGCACAGATTCTTTCGAACTAATTGACCGACTCCGATGCCATATTGTTCCAATTTCGCCTATTTGTAATATAAATACAATAGACAAACCAACATTTATAAGGTTACCTTGGTGGCCTGGTAGTTAGCGCTTCGGCGTCTGGAGTAAACAGACCTGGATGCAAGTCCTCCAGTTCTTTCAAAATACATTCCAATTTCTTCTTTTAATTTATGTTTTTTTATTTCTTTCATTTATTAATAATTTATTTCATATACACAACATATAGAACAACCCATAGCATGCTTTACAAAGTACAGCGTTCTTTGGCATAGAACGTTGCTACGAGCGACTCCTACCCAGTTAATCCTTACACTAACTGCTGAAGGTATAAGTGTTCTGAACACGGTAAGGCAGCATTCCGTTGAATTGCAGTAGTGTGTTGGAGTGTCTTTGTTACTCTGTTGACCGTGGAGGACCAACAAATGCCTTTTCATGTAGTCACAAGTTCCCTTTAATCCCTGAAATTGATATGGAAATAAGTATGCATTATTATCCAGATTTAAAATAAAGATTTGTATTGGTTTTACACGAACACCCACAAATCTGTTATACCACAGAGGCCATTCCATAACTAGTTCCAATTTGTCATAATATCACGGCTAACATTTTGAATTACACACAAAAGTATCATTGGCATGTTAGTGTTCACAATATTTATCGAACCAAAGACTGGTTTTAAAACTTTCAAACTGTGATGTGCATAAACTTCGGAAGTGTCATATGGGTGATGGTTCAGAAAAGTGTACCTTTGATGTGAATCAAATTTATTTGTTTAATTAGGATATTGTAGCATTTCCTTTTGCCTTAAAATAAATTTTGACTTGTGCTTCATACGCTGACATAAACATTTGCAAATTTTTATCTTGTATTTTAATATTTTTCCCTGAAATTAAAAATGTCAGCTCCATGGCTTGTAACCAAACACGTATTCATCTATTATTTTGTACGTATTTGCATCCAGAACAAAAAAAAAATGTTCATTTCTTGTTTTGCTGTGATGAGAGATATAGGAAAAGAAAATGTCCATTGGTATGATATTTTTAGCTAGTATGGTTTTTCAGTTATTTAATGTTGAATATCTGTAACCGAGTTGTATGTCAGCTCCTTGACAAAATGGGACTTTTTGCATAATAACGCTCTGGCAACACTCGAGTGAAACGTGATACCTGCTTGAGAAGAAGCAGCCATTTTGTTTGCAGTGTAGCTTAGAAGTACGTGGTTTGTGCTTCTGGTTCCTGCGTTTTCTTCACGTGTGTGTAGATTTCAGGTATGTCTGATTTAGACTCCGTCAACTCCATGGTATTTAGAAAAATGCAGTGTTTGATAGTAACAATATATATTGCGTTGTTTTCTATTATAATAATTTCGTTGTTTTCTACATTTTTCTACTTTAAAAAATGTAAATTGATAATGTTTGTAATCGAAAAACTAATTTTTAAAAAAAATGCTCAAAACATACTTTTGTCAGCTCTATGGCACTCCATCGGCAGTAGCTTTGGATGGATTTGACACTATACCATAGAGCTGACTCTTTTTTACTTCTCAAATACACCTTATCAATAATGTTTTTGTCTATATTCTTAAACAGACAAAGGAATGTAGTTTGGAGGGAACTTTAGCGAATGTTCGTCTATTAAAGTTTTCACAGGGATGGCCATTCCCTATTTTGTCAAAGGGAAACGCTTACATTGTATATCATGAGTAACGAACTTGACTGAACTTCTGATGAAAGCAGAAATAGTTTAGCTGCACCCAATCACATTCTGTTAGGAATATATGTAAACAAACTATGAATAAAAATAATATAACATGAGCAATAAGTGTAAGGCAGTGGCGTAACACCCTCCCACGTAACTGTTGACTGGAGAAGCTCCAAAGTCTTACGATCATTTGAATAACTTAGACCTGGGTTCAAACAATTAAATATGTGTTAATATACTGTATATCCAACATTAATAGGCTTATAGCGTTCATGTGATAGATATGATTGATGTGCGAGAGACGGGAGTCTGTTACGCCTCTGATAATAATTATTTGTGGAAATTTAATACAAAGTTTACTTAGAAGATTGAAAATTGTCCTACTATCATAAAGGAACAAACTGGTACTTAACGAAATTATACATCGTTTTTCTTTGTAGAATGGAAAAAGTTGACAAAGCCCTCAAGAGAGGAGGAGATAGAAAAGGGAGGGATCGTATGAAGAATGATCCTGTGCTATACGAAGAAGTGAAGATAAAGGAGAGGTATCGCCTGCGTCGGCAATCAAGTAAAATTAAAAGTATTAATGATTTAAAGTCAGAACGAGAAAAAAGATTCGTAGCAAGAAATGGAGACAGTACACTCGAAAGCACCGTGATCAGACTAAAGCCATATCCCAGTTCTGTATTGATAGCCCATTGTCTGTCTCGGATAATGAACTGGCTGGAATGGGACATGAGGTTCCTCTTAATGTGGGCTTGGCTCAAGTTTCGGCACATAAACAATCAAACCAAAAGATTGATCAACCGACAATGACTTCACGAAAATTGTCGATTAATTTTATCCTTCCGAATATAATGCACCCGTAATCTCTGAGAGAGATTAGAAAAGTTCTTCTCAAGCAAAATCTCAAAATTCCAGGAAAGCCGCAGCTGGAAGAAGAAAAAGAAGAAGAGGGTTTATAGAGAAAATAAAATTTTGTAAAAAGAGAGATACAAAAAAAAAAAGCATATGAAATGGAAAACACGATATTTTCGTGAAATGAAGAAGAGAAACCAAGCCAACGATTCACCTCGAACAATTGTTGCAAATATGTTGCGTGGGTCTAATGTCAGCGAAGTAGTTCGGAAAAAACTTGTTTACTGGTGAAGTATTGAAAGCACAATATTGTTCAAACTTTCAAAAATGTCTTTCGAAGAAACATTTACGGAGAAGCTTTTTTTCAGTCCACGTTTGGTAAAATAATACAAAAGAACAGATGCACCAAAATCTTCAAATGCATGCTTCACTTCCGGATATCACGATATCAGGATACTTCATCCACGTTGACTATTGAGAAAATTACGCATGCAAGTACACTGCTGAGATACCTTTTCACTTTGGCGGATCAAGAGAACAAATTAATATACATACGGTAATTGTTTGTTTTAAGAAGACTGAATCAACTAAAGTAGAATGTGAGTCATTTTGGACATTATCAGATTTCCCAAACAAAGATCATGCAGCTATTTACGCTCATTTACTACCTATATTTGAGAGGACTAAAGAATTTATTCATACTTTAAAAACTCTTAATTTTATTAGCGACGTCCATGGAACTCAATACAGGAATCGAAAGAAGTTTCGAGTGATTGCGAAGAGCATGCCTAAATCACTCCCTAACTAGAAAGTATAACTTGGAATTATAGTGAAGCAAGGCACGATAAAGGAGCTCCAGATGGGCTTGGAGGATGCTTGAAGTGAATAGCTGATTCATTAGTAGCAAGAGGAAAAAATATTAAAAACTTCAATAAGTTCTTTGTAGAGATTCAAAAAATGAAATGAAATCTTTAAGTTTTACGTCCCCACGGTTATGCCGGTTAGGCTAAAGGAGACGGTGATGATGAATAATGAATGAAATTGTGGAATGAAGAAAGTGAGGGGAAACGGGAGTACCCCGAGAAAACCCACGCACACAGTGTTTGTCCACCACAAAGTTCACTTGGCGGGAGCTGGGATCGAACCCGGGACCCCAAGCACCAGAGGTGAACGCTCTACCACTGAGCCACCGCGGCCCCTGTGTAGAGATTCAAAATTACTTGGTAAACATGGAAGTTATTGCTATACCACGTATTGACATTGAATTGTATCAAGATATTGTGAACGTGAAAGAAACAACAGCTTTCAGACGGACTCTTAAAACCCATCAGGTAAACACCCTTGGGAAGATCTGCGTAGTTGCACCTACTTGCTCCAGGGAGAACAGTACTTCCGTGCTTTACACAAGTTGTATCCTTTATAATTTCTTATCCATAAACTATTTTCATATATCTGCTAAATGTTTACACACACACACACACACACACACACACACACACACACACACACACACACACACACACACACACACACACACACACACACACACATACACACCATAGAATTTTCACTCAATTTAAGCACCTACTAATTATATCAAAAAGTGTACAAGTATTGTAGTTTTCCAAGTTATTTTAAAGATTTTTTGCTTTACTGCTGTTTTGAAGAAACATCTGACTGTGAAAACACTATGTCTTGCTGACTTTATGCGTGTGAACAGCGATAAATCAATTTCCTCCCCTAATATTATATATGTGTTTTGGGTCGCAGTAAGTGAGATAACACAAGTTTTGTCAACTCCTACAAGTCGCCGTGGGAAAACCTTATTGCGCGACCTTTCCTTCTAGTAGGGGAGCATATGTCATCCCGTGGCAGCTTTCATGAAGATAAGACGAAAGGGTATTTTTGTGATTTAGAGGAGCCTTCTGATGAATAATTTCGATTTTGTCACTCACTGCTGCGTGGCGTGTAGACATGATGACGTCATCAAAATGGCGGACAACTCCATTCAAGAAACAAGCATTACCTCTGTTGTTTATGGACCGATTTTCTTTTGCCATGGCTCATTTTAAAGGAAATTAAATTTCCCATTAAAATTGTTATATAAGTATTTTCTATAAAACTAAAGGTATAGGAGTTATTTAATAATTTAATGAATTATTGAACAGTTACTTATGAAATTAACAAAAATAACTCCGAAACCGTTTTTTAACTGAAAATAGTTACATAACAGTTTTTATGGAAAATTTATTTATCTTTAAGATAAGATATAAACGTAGAAAATCGGTCCATACATAACGGAGATATGTTATTTAATATGTTAATTACGTCATCAAAATGACGGTCACGAATAAAATTTTACTTCTAAACATGTCATCCCGTGCCAGTTTCCGTGAAGAGAAGATGAGAGGATAATTTTTTTTTTTAGAGAAGCCGTCTGGTGAGTAATTTGGATGGCATCAGTCACTGGTGCATGGTGTGTAGACATGATGACGTCATCAAAATGGCGGATAACTCTATTCAAGAAACAAACATTATCTCCGTTGTTTATGGACCGATTTTCTTCTATAGCTCATTTTAAAGGAAATTAAATTCTCAACAATATGTTATAAGCAGATCCTTTAAAATTAAAGAAATTATTTAATAATTTGACGCGTTACTGAACAATTAGTTATTAAATACGAGGGAGGACCCAAAAGAAACCAGACTTTCGTTCTAAAAAATAATTTATTACCTTTTTTACAAAATTCTTTCAGTTTCCTTCAAAGTACTCTCCATTAAATGCGATTCATTTATCCCATCTTCTTTCCCAGTGTTTGAAGCACCTCTGGAACTCTGGAACTTTTATATCGTCCAATGCGCTCTGCGAAGTTCTTTTTACAGCGCCTACACCATCAAAACATTTTCCTTTCAGATTTTTTTTTAATTCTCGGAAAATGTCATCATGTTGGTCAAACAGTTTGGGTCACTTTCAATCTGATTTTTGAAGTCCTGGCTCAAATTCAGATGAATGATATGATCCTGTGTGAGCAGGCGAGAAACAAACTTAGCGGCAATATTCTCACTTACAAAACCTCACGCTGGCACGAGCTCCAGCTCACTCCTGCCTGTTTTGAAATATCATCGATCATGAAACGACGATCCTCGCTGATTTTGGGGTAGATTTATTTGATGTTTTCGTCGTTTCGAAATGATGAAGAGCACACAGAACGAGAATGATATTCAACACTCATCTCACCACACTTAAAGCGCCCAAACCACTCAAAAAATTGTGTGCGGTTCATAGTATCCTTCTTGAAAGCCTGTTGAAGCACTTCGTAAGTTTTCGTTTCCGATTTTCTAAGTAGAAAGCAAACACACTCCTTGTTCCTTTGAATCTGCCATAACGATTTCGCAGGCGGCAAACGAGAACAGTTGAGAAAAAACAATAATACGATCAAACGTTAACCTCCTACGCAGACGCCGCTTGGCCAACTGATCTGGGAAGGTCTCTACTAGACCCACCTAGCAGGAGAATACTCTACTACGCCTAGGAGCGGCAGCGCTCTTTCAATCCGGTTTCTATTGGGTCCCCCCTCGTATGTTATGAGTTATAACTAAAGGAAATACCTGAGATATGATGAGTAATGTGTTTGTATGATGGAATCTCGTCAATAGTAGTGACACGGATAGCCAAATAAACATTATCTTTGTTATTTATCAGCCGCCTCTTTTTCTTAATATCATTTGCAAGGTAAATAAATTTCCTATGAAAAGATCCATACTGCATTTTGTAAAAAATGAATAGTTATTTTGGGACGGGGTTGCAATATTATTTGTAAAATGAGTTACTGGAGCAAACAGCACAATATGATAGATCAAAATAATTGACATAATGTAATTACTGCTTTGCAACCAATCTTTAGTTTCCATCATGATCAATTTCCGAGTCAAGCTCTTGTTTCATTAGATTATTATGCGACAAGTTTTCACAAAATTTCTTACTGGCTCCACACACACACACACATATATTTCAGTGAACATTAAAATGTGTCAAGAGCATCTATATGGTGGAGAGCATTTGTTTCTTCTGCAAGAACATTTCACCAATTGGAGAATGTAATCAGGAGTCATAACACTTTACATGTAACTGGAATTATTTTGTCATCTTCTGCAGTCCATCCATGTTCAATTGGCATGGAATTGTTGCTTGAGAATTACATTATTGATTCTAAACCATAAGTTAATAATAAATTCTCTTCATGGCAGATATAAATGAATGCTTTGTTGGTGGCAACTTCTCCCAGCTTGTCTGTTTATTCGAGAAGTTATAAGTCCCAAATATTTAAGATTGCAAATATTTCATTTTGGTCGGTAGAATTGGCAGATGAATTTTCTAAAGTTATCATCACTTCATCATAAATAAAAGCATGATTTCCTAGTGAACAAAGGGCTGATAAGACATCGTCTGATGAAGAACAGAAAACTTACCCATATGGAATCTTACCTTTTATTGACAAAATGCCTGTGCTATCATACCCAGAAAGCATATGAAATGCTGGAAGTGCAGAAGCTTTTAATGCACTTAGAGCGTTGAATATATTTCCAGTCGAATTTATGTCTTTTGAATTGGACACAGAATATGACACCACTGGAAGTTCAGGATATCTTCGTATACTAAGAACCAAAATATCTTTATCTTGTGCAAAAATAAATAATTTAATTATCTATCTTTTTTCCGTCGACAGAATGGGGAACTATCTTCGTATCTCACTCTTCTTGAGTGCTACGTAGATGGTACAATGGGCAATGGGCAGAAGAAACTTCTAAACACCATGAAACTACAAAATTGTTTCTCCTTTGCCTTTGCACAATAAAGCATTTTCTGGGACAAGTACTCCGTTAGTTCATCTTTTGTACCAACATGTGAAAGCATTTTCTGCATCGTGATATTTACTACGTTTGTGCTGTCGGTGATTTTGTATTGAGTAGGTATAGAAGTAATACAACTATACCTACTCAATACAATTTGCCTTGTATGTATAGTATTCTTCATGGATTTTTTTTTTGTAAGTGTCGAAAACAAGGTGAACCTCATTGTAGCTTCAGTACTTTGTTTCAATATTGTTCATGAATACTTCTGCCAGATCTTCGCATTTTTTGATACCTTTGCCTTTACTTATGTCAAGTGATTGAAGTTCTGGCATATAACATGTACGACTGCAACTGATAACGATTGTTTATTAGCCGAACCTGCTTCCGAATGAAGCTGATTTTGTTCTGAGACCGCTGTTTTGTGTGATAGATTTAAAAATCTCAATCAGCTTACTTTTTTGGAACATAGAATCATTGCACCGTCATAGTTAAAAGGTGATCTCACGATAGCTGACAACTCGTACATTTCAGTCGTTTCATGTAAGGCGACTTCACGCTGTGCTGTGCTTATAAGAAGTAGTCGAGAAAATCGTGATCTATCTGCCTTCAATTCTTTGATGCTGTCGGCTTCCTTTACTTTTATTTTTCTCTTAGAACTAGAACATAATTTAATTTGTACTTTTTGATTGGATCCTATAAATTTATGGTACAGGTTTTAAATATCAGTCTTTGATGTTTTAAATCTTCATATGGTTTATTCAGAAGGGAGCTAATGTTAATGACATCTGGTTTTATATTTTCTGAGAAAACAGTCTTACTTGCAATGTTGACTATATCACAACTGTCATACGAAAAAAAATCCTATTCTTTTGAGCTATATGCATAATCAGCTGAAGATAATATCTTCCGTGAGCATTACTTGCTTAGAATCATCGTTATGCGGGTGCAGTTCCGCTTGTTCCACACCCCAGCTAATTGCAAAGTCTCGCCAGAAATTCGTTTAAGTTCTGGTTGTTAGAAAATACAGTGCTAATACTCAGGAGTTTTGAGTTATGCCTACTAAACCACTTGTAACCTTCAAAGCTCTACCTTTTTGTTCAAGTGCTTCATCAGCAGCAAGAGATTAGAATTAAATGTTAGTTTACCTTACAACTCAATTTGCATTTCTAAACTCTGTCCGTATTTCCGGGTAGAAATGATTCAATGCACGTATTTCCGCAACGCAATAAGGCAACATAGCATAGTAATTATGCAAATCCAAGGCAAAAAAGTAACCGATGATTGATTCTACATTGTGTTTTGTTCTTGTATGCTAGCCAATTTCATTTTTCCATATAAACTGCTTCTTCGAACAGTATCTAATAAATATATTATGCCAAGCTTGTCTTAACTCTAACCTTCTTGATAATCTATGGGCATACATACTTCTTCAAGAACACCTCCAGATAAATTTCATACAAAACCACAAGAGAACGTTTGTGTGCTTCTTCTGTTCGTCTAACATGATTCCCGTGATGATCTGCTGCACAGTATTCTCACTATACAAGATTTCAATATGGAATGCCAGATCCATCTATAAATGTGCAAATAGCACGTAAGTGCCATACATATGTGCACCTCTCCACGTATTAGAAAAATGAGTTGAATTGATTTTTAGTTTAACGTCCCGTTCAGCCGCGAGGCTACATGATACATGGATCTACTGTTTAACGTGGAATCCGAACCACATGAGCTCCCGCCGGGAATCGAACCCGGGTCTCCCACGCCAAAGGCGCGTACGTAGTAGGAAAAGAGTCGGCTGATAAATAACGAAGATAATGTTTATTTGTCTATCAGTGCCACTACTATTGACGAGATTCCATCATACAAACACATTACTCATCATATCTGAGGTATTTTTGTGCGATTTCCTTTAGTTATAACTCATAACATATTTAATAAATAATTGTTCAGTGACGCGTCAAATTATTAAATAATTTCTTTATTTTAAAGGATCTGCTTACATAACGTATTGTTGAGAATTTAATTTCCTTTAAAATGAGCTATAGAAGAAAATCGGTCCATAAACAATGGAGATTGTTTGTTTCTTGAATAGAGTTATCCGCCATTTTGATGACGTCATCATGTCTACACACCATGCACCAGTGACTGATGCCATCCAAATTTCTCACCAGACGGCTTCTCTAAAAAAAAAAAATCATCCTCTCATCTTATCTTCACGGAAACTGGCACGGGATGACATGTTTAGAAATAAAATTTTATTCGTGACCGTCATTTTGATGACGTAATTAAAATATTATATATCATAGGTCCGTTATTTATGGACCGATTTTCTTCACTTATATCTCATTTTAAAGATAAATAAATTTTCCGTAAAAACTGTTATGTAACTATTTTCAGTTAAAAAACGGTTTCGGAGTTATTTTTGTTAATTTCATAAGTAATTGTTCAATAATTCATTAAATTATTAAATAACTCCTATACCTTTAGTTTTATAGAAAATACTTATATAACGATTTTAATGGGAAATTTAATTTCCTTTAAAATGAGCCATGGCAAAAGAAAATCAGTCCATAAACAACAGATATAATGCTTGTTTCTTGAATGGAGTTGTCCGCCATTTTGATGACGTCATCATGTCTACACGCCACGCACCAGTGAGTGACACCATAAAAATTATTCATCAGAAAGCTCCACTAGATCAAAAAATCACCCTCTCATCTTATCTTCAAGAAAGCTGCTACGGAGCATATTTTTTCTACATATGCTCCCCTACTATTACATCTTTCAACATGCGTTAAATACATAAACATTTGTTTGTTTATAATTGTTTGTTTTAACAAACGGTATCTGATTCATTTAGCTTTTACGTTTAATAACTCTGTAGATGTGTACGAAATGTGGCAATTAAATAACGAGACTGGTGCCAGAAATGTGATGTATTGCAAAGAAAGTTACAATTGAATATTATCCCTTTCAATATACTCTCCTCCCCTATCTATACACCGCTGCATACGTGCTTTCCATTGTTCAAAGCAATGCTCTAGGTCATCAGATGTCACCCTGTTCAACAAGTCTGCCGTTTTTCGTTTCACCTTTTCCACAGACTGAAAATGTTTCCCCTTCAATGCACTTTTCACTTTTGGGAATATATAAAAGTCACATGGAGCCAGGTCTGGGGAATACGGAGGATGGTCGAGCACAGGAATGCGGTTGGCTACTGAAAATGCTTCACAGAAAGGGCATTGTGGGTAGGCGCATTGTCTTGGTGGATTATCCATGCATCGTTCTTCCACAAATCCGGTATTTTCTTTTTTATTGTTTCCCTCAGCTTGATTAGGACTTTTTTGTAGTAGGTCTGATTCACCGTTTGATCCTGAGGCACCCATTCAGTTATGATGATACCCCTGATATCGAAAAAACGATGAGCATTGCCTTCACTTTCGACTTGCTCGTTCGTGCTTTTTCCATTCTTGGCGATGTGGGAGTCTTCTATTGCATGGATTGACGCTTAGTCTCGGGGTCATACTGGAAAATCCATGTTTCATCACATGTGATGACACGTGTTATTAAGTCTGGTTCTGCTTCGAGCCGTTTCATGACATCACAGCAAATGGTCTTTCGAATTGCCTTTTTGTTCCTGAGAGAGGTTTTTCGGGACTATTTTTGCACAAACTTTTGTCATGTTTAAATTGTCATGCAAAAATTTGTCTTACTGTCTCGTTGTTAATGTTCCTCATGTTTGCGATCATTCGAATGCTCAGACGTCTGTCATTCCGCACAAGTTCATTAATTGTTTCAACATTTTCGACCGTTCTTGAACTCAAAGGGCGGCCGGGTCGTTCATCATTTTCAGTCTCCTCCCTACCTTCTGAAAATCGTTTGTGCAATTCGAAAACTCGAGCACGTGACAGATCATTATCACCATACACCCCTTTTAACATTGCACAACATTTCGTCGGTGTTTTTTAAATTTCACCAGAAATTTGATGTTAATGCGAGATGTGGGAATTAAATAATGAGACTGCCCACCTCCTGTGGCGCAGGATAGTGGTAGGCAGGTAGCTAATGACGTGTTGTTGATTTTGAACCTTCATGAGCAGCCACTGTTTGTTTCATGATTCTGAAAGCTTTTCTTATCTTTGCAGGCTTGCATGAAGAGAACAGTGTTCTGGAGTAGTGCCGGAATCATGTTGGACAGTAAAGTTGAGCAACGCATTAACATCAAATTTAACATAAAGATAGAGAAGTAATCTTTGTATTGACAGATAATGTAAACATTACCATCATCAGTTTCTAAATATTTTACACAAAATGTACTTAATAATTTATGATATTTACGACAAACTTGAGTATAGGTTGATAGACATGTTTGAAATAATTCAGCTCCGTGCTGAAAGTGGTCAGCGCCACGGTGAAGGATGTCAGCTCCATGGCTAACTGCGTCAACCCCATAGGACGGTAAAACAAAAACATTTTTAAAACTTGAAAATTTATAAAGATTGATTATGCCCCATAACTGAATTTCGGACATCACATCTTATAACATTAGTTATGTCGGAAGAAGAAGCAAGAATCTCGACTTTCATAAAAATAAAAATCGACCTTTAAAAAACACTCTCTAGGAGAATCACCCATATAACGGCTTTATTCGTGTATCTGTCGACGATATCAGAGCAAAGATAGTAAGTGGTATTGAGAAACGGTTTTCTGCCGTTGATTCAACGTCCAACGATATGGTTCTATCTCATTCGTTAACTCCATATTCAAGTCATAAGAGGTTCAAATTAGGTATTTCCGGTTTTAACATTGAACACCATAGATGAAAACGGCAACATAGAGGGAGGAGCGGTTTTTTCCAGACAATTCCGCGTGTAAAAGAAACAAAACATTGCCATCCACAACACGCTATCAAAATTGAAAGGGGTTCAGATTTACTATTACTTCCGGTTTCAATACCAGTTTTAACTTTTATCGTTATAGCTTGGAAATGGAAACAGATAGCGAGAACTGATTTTTGAAAACGAGTCACCGTCTTAAGACAGCTTCATATTTATCCAAAATGCTCTACCAAAACCGTAAGTGCTGGAAATTTAATATTATTTCCATTTTCAATACCGATTTCCATAGAATAGAAACTAAATGCTTCAGGATGCCATCTTTTACAATTAATTCACCGGCCAAAGAATATATTTCATTTCCTCTCTTAAACTTGTACTCAAACTGGAATTGATTTGAATTACCTAATTTCTGGTTTCAACGTTTATCGCCATAGAAAGAAAACGATAACAGTAAGTGAGCAGGGGTCTCTGCAAACGATTTAGAATCTAAAGACAACATGATTATCTACAATATTCTTGCAAAACCGGCCGTGTTTAAAATTTATTATTACTTATGGTTTCAATAACGGTTTCAACGTTTGTTATACAACGGAAACTGCAACACTGCGAGAAGCCGTTTTTGGCATGAATAACCTCTCAACAAACATATTGTTACTATTCATATAATTCTACTAAAACCGGAAATTGTTCAAATTTAGTAGTACTTCTGCTTCCAATATTGATTTCCGTAGAACAAAAATAGAAAAAGATATTAAAAAGTACTTTTTGCAATCGATTCATTGTCTCAACAATATCTTTCTCCTCCGTTGAATATTGGTACAAAGCAGAAATTGTTAAAATTAGCCATATTCTGTTTGAAGGCTTATCGCCATACAACAAAAACAGTAACATATAGCGAGAACATTTCTTTTACAAATGACTGAATGTCTTAGGCAACATACCAATTTTTCCCAATACCCTACCGAAACAGGAAGTGGTTCAAATTAACTATTTTTTCCAATTTCATTACTTATTTCTATAGAGCAAAACAATAGGACATACCAAGATACGCCATTTGCAATCAATTTAGTGTCCCAAGAAAATGTTTCGCCAAGATCTCAGCGTCTCAGGAATTTTTTCTGCCAGTCTTTATTCAAACTAGAAATATCTGAAGACCGGTTTCCATGTCCGGTTTCAACGTGTATCGCTATAGAACGCAAACGATAACAGACAAGAAGTAGATTTTTGAAAATAATTCCACTTCTAATGTCAACATATAATCATTATACACATCACTACCAAGACCGGAATTGTTCATTTACTATCATTTAAATAATAAATACCTTTTTAGCCCTTATCGCGATTGAACAAAAATGGTAACAGATAGCACGAAGCAGTTTTATTCAAACAAATCAGCTTCTCAATACAATATGTAATGACTATCAAAAACATAGTAAAAACGGAGTTATTTAGATTTATTATTACGTGTGGTTGCAATAGTGATTTCCTTAGATCACAAATGTTAAAATCCTATCAGAAAGTTGTTTCATCGCTCGATTCAGCATTCCTATAATATATTTTATTTCTGCCTTTTACGTTATACTCAAGACAGAAAAGGTTCATTAAATTTATTATTGGTTCCGGTTTCAATACTGATTTTCATAGATTAAGAACTGTAAAAAGTATGAGGATGTGCCTTTCAGAACTTAATTCAGCGTCTCAATAATGGGTTCCATATTTTCCGTTAACGTTCTATTTAAACGGAAGTAGTTAAAACTAGGCATTTTCGATTTCAACGTTTATCGACATAGAAAGCGAACGGTAACATATAGTGAGAAGCGTATTTTAGTAACAAACAATTCAGTGTCTTAAGATAACATAAAATGACTATCGACAACACTCTACTAAAACAGAAAATAATTCAAAGTTACTATTAGTTCCTGTTGTAATAGTTATTTGTATAGAGTAAATATTGAGATGAGGTTTTCTACCTTTTATTCAGCATCCAAAGAATAGGATTCATCTTACCCATGAACTCTATATTCAGGCCAGTAGTTAAAATTGGATATTTACGGTTTTATTATTTAACGCTATAGATGCAACAGCATTTTACAGGGAGAAACGTTTTTGCAAACAATCCCGCTTGTAAAGGTAACATATCATGGCCATCCACAACATTCTAACTAACTAACTCTATGGCTTATGGAACCCGGAGGGTCAATGCCGCGTTCACAAAAGCTCTCCACTGACTTCTATCCTTAGCCAACCGGATCCAGTTTCTACTTTGTATTCCTATATCTGCGAGATCCATCTTAACATTGTCCTCCCATCTACGCCTAGTTCTTCCTAATGGTCGTGTTCCAATTGGTCTTCCAGTCAAGACTTTGGTAGCGTTTCTCCTTTCTTCCATTCTAGCTACATGACCTGCCTACTTAAGCCTCCTAGACTTGACGATTCTAACAATGTTGAGTAAACCGTATAAATTATGTAGTTCCTCGTTATGAAGTTTCAGCCATTCCCCATTCCCGTTCCTCTTGGGTCCGCATATTAATCTCAGGATCTTGTTCTCAAATATTTTCAGTCTATGTTCTTCCCTCAGAGTAAGCGACCATGTTTCGGAAACATACAGAACAACAGGCATGATTATCGTTTCATATATTTTAAATTTAAAATTCCTCGACAGAATTCGCGACGACAAGAGATTTTGAACCGAATAGTAACACGGATTCCCTGCTTTTAGTCGACATTTCATTTTTTCATGAATATCATTTTCGTCTCTTAATATTGATCCTAAATATTTGAAAGTATCCACTTTATCAAAAGTATTATTTAATATTTTAACGCATCCACAATTTTGCCGTATTACGGTCCCGACGCACTTCCAGGTATTGTTTTCTCTGCATTTACTTCTAGACCCATGTCCCTGTAAGCGTTTAATAAGATCTGTGCATTTCTTTCTATTGTTCACCTATCATCCCCTATTAAATTTACATCATCAGCATACGCCATAGCTTGGTGAATACCGTTCAACTCTAGGCCCTGGTTCTTATCTTTGATTTTCCTTATAGCGTATTCCAGCACAAGGTTAAATAATAATGGCGACAACGCATCTCCTTGTTTCAGGCCATTCTAGACGTGAAAGCTCGTGGACAAAAATTTTCCTACCCGTACTTTATTTTGGGATTCATTTAAACATATCTTAATTAATGTAATTAGCTTTCTCAGTATTCCAAGTTCTGTAAGAACGTTGGATATTGTTTCTCTCCTAACTGAGTCGTACGCCTTTCTAAAATCAATAAATAATTGATGTACCGGGGTATTGTATTCTCACTTTTTTTCGAATATTTGAAGAATTGTAAATATTTGGTCGATAGTTGATCGATTTCGTCTAAATCTGCTCTGATAATCTCCAATAATTTCATCTGCGTATTTGGTCAATGTTGGTAATGAAATATGTGAAAGGATTTTTATAGAATTTTGGCAGAAGAGAAATGCCTCGATAATTATTACAGTCAGTTTTGTCGCCTTTCTTGTGAATTGGAACAATGATTGATTCTTTCCACTTTTGTGGCAATTCTTCCTTGTTCCAAATAAGGAGAATGAGTTTGTGTATCTTGTTCCACACTTTTTTGCCTCCAGCTAAAATTAACTCTGCTGGAATTTCATCTACACCGGGAGATTTGTGTTTCTTTAATTTCTTTATAGCGGTTTCTACTTCTATTCGGTTGGGTTCTGGAATATACGGTTCTGCAGTGTGTATCTCCTTTTGTCCACGCACATTAATTTTTGGCTGTGTTCAGCAAATCGTCAAAGAAATGTTTCCATCTATTTAAGATGCTATCCGTATCAGTGAGAACTGTTCCGTCAGCTTTCTTTAATATATAAGCACGAGATTGATAGCCTTTCTTAAATTTGCTGATACCCTTATACAATGTCCCGAATATTTTTATTTTTACTCTTCGAGTTGCTTAATTTTAGCTTTCAAAAAATCGTGTTTTTTTGTTCTAAAAGTTTTGGACGTTTCCCGCCTGATATCTGCGAAATTTTGTGTAGTTATTTCATTCCGATTTATAACCAGCGCAATTTTGTCTGTTTTCTCTTCTCTGCTAGTTAAATGCATTCCTGGTCGAACCATGGTTTGTTCTTACGTATTTCCACGCATCTCAATTTTTCTATTCCTGAACTTTTAATGCTATCTCTAATTTCCATCTTAGTATGCTGCACACTACCGCACTCCGAATCCTCTAAAACATAGAATCTATTCGAAACTTCAATCTGATATTCCTATCTTACCTGGCTCTCTTCTGATTTTTTTAAATTAAATCTCTCCGTTTTCGGATATAGAATATTACCTTTATTCAACGATAATCTCTCGTATTATCGCTAATACCAGGTAGTGATCAGTCACAATCAGCCCCTCTAAACGACCGGACGTCAATTATGTTAGATTGCCTTCTTCTATCTACTAAAACGTGATCAATTTGATTATGTGTTTTTCCGTCTGGTGATGTCCAAATGTATTTATGAACGTCGCAATGTGGGAATTTTGTACTCTTCACGATTAGGTTTTTGGATGTTGCAAAGTTTACGAGTCTAACACCGTTGTCATTATTTTCCTTATGCAGACTTTCGTTACCTATAATCGGTTTAAAAATATCCTCTTGTTCTACCCTCGCATTGAAATCCCCTAATAGAATTTTCATATGGTTTCGCGGGAGTTGGTCAAATATCCGTTCCACTTCTTCGTAAAAACTGTCTTTTATATCGTAATCTTTGTCTTCAGTTGGAGCATGTACATTTAAAAGAATAATATCACACCACCGTCCCTTAAGAGTAATAAAAGAAAGTCTGTCAGTAACAAATTCAACCAGTTTAATTGCTGGTAATATTCGTTTGTGAACGAAAAACCATGTTTTTAACTGGTGATTTTTATTTCCTTCCCCGTAAAGGAACGTAAAATTTCCGGAATTTACTGATCCATTTCCTTCCCACCTAACTTCCTAAACTTCTACTAGGTCCATCCTGTATTTCTCTAACTCACTCGTTACGGATTTTAACGCGCCTGCCCTATAAAGACTTCTAATATTCCATGTTCCAAATGTCATGTCCATTTTCTTTTGGTGAGGTCGTGCTAATTTTTTTTTTTTTTTAAATTTAAGCCTCCAATTTCCCCTGCCTTTGCCATTTCATATGGTCTTATTAAATGGCAGACGCTACTGCCTCTTACTCGTAATTCTCTCTCTACTAGTTTTTAATTATTTTTCGTGTGATTTCTTTCCTCTTTTTATAATTGGCCTCAGTTTGGGCGAGGCGAGACCTACCTTTTATTGGCGTGATATCTAAAACAAAATTTAAATCATGCCCTATTCTTCCTTTTTCTTATTGTTTTTATTTCATTTTTTTAAAAAATTGAAAAGATACACAAAAGCACATACACACACACACACATGCGTGCATACATACATAGATATACATAAGCAGGAAACACTTTGCATAAAATGTAAAGGTATGAGCTGAAAAGAAAAAAATAATTAGTAAATAATTTAAACAAATATTACAGGATCTTTTTTTTAATAGTTATCTCCCCTGTATGAATTTATTTCTTGATGTTATTTATACTGTCTTTCCCACTAGAAAAGAAAGTTCTTTGAAAGGAAATCGGACTTCCAGATTTCCAATTTTTCATTAGTTGTTAGTTCTGGAAATAAACTTCAGAACTGTTTTGGTCTACCTGAATTTCTCTCACCAGCTTTGTAGAGTCTTCTTATTTTCTCTATTCTTTTAAAACACTTGTTTTATTTTAAAATTCTGCCACCACTGGCAAAACACTAAACAAGGCACTATACACTAACACTAACACTAATAAAGAACGTGAGGTTTTAAGTTCTGGATTTGTCATCAGAACTTAGTCTTTTCTGCTTGATTAGTTTTATTTTCTTCTAATTCTTTATTTGTTTTTATTTACAATGTAGGGTGTGGGTCTTGTTAATTTCTTCTTTCATCGTTTCTTTCCTTCCACAAGTTTCTTGATACATGTCTTGCAACAAATTGTAATTTTCCTATTTTCATTTTATCGTTTATTATAATTTGTATATTATCCCTTTTTAATTGGTCTCTTATTTCTCTTATTTTGTTATTTGTTATATAATTATTGCAATCCCAAAAGACATGTTCTGGTGTTTGTACTTCATTACATGTTTATTTATCGTCATTAATTATATTAAGTCTTCTCAGATGAGATTTATACGGTCCATATCCAGAGATGTATTCTATTAATTCACTACTTATTGTCCCCATTTCTTCTGTTATTTTTAAGTTTGGGATAATGGTTCTTGTTCTTTGTCCCGTTATCGATTCCCTCCATTCATCTTCCCACTTTCTTTTAATCAGTTTGTTAATATCGTCTTCGGTGCTTGGCAATTCTCCCGCAATTTCCAATATCTTGGTTCTTTCATTATTCTTTAGCCACGTCCTAATACATCTTCTTAATATCTGAAGGTGTATGGTTTCTTTATTGGCCAAGAGTTGTATTGTTTCTGCAGAGATAGTTTTTATGATGCCATGGGTTCTAACTAGCATTAATCTCTGCACTCTTATTAATTTTTGTCTTAGGTTTTTGTTTAGAAACAGTCTATGACCCCAGATTCCGGCACAATATTGTGCAATAGCCATTAGAATAGCTTTGTTATACAATTTAAAAAAAATTCTGTCAATTTTAAAATCTTTTATAGCGACTGTTAAGAGTTTATTGGCTATTTTTTTCATCTTCTCTGCTGTTTCAGTTATATGTTTTTCGTAGTTTAGCCGTTTGTCTAGCCATACACCTAAATATTTGAATTCATTCACAATTCCTATTTTAGTATTCCTAATTTTGATTATAGGTTCTCTCTGTAGAGTTTGGCCAAATACTGTAATTTTCGTTTTATTAGCCGATAGTTAATTTATTTTCTATACACCATATTTCTAGATTTTCTAATATTATATTTCCTGTTTGCTCTATTTATCTTTTTGTGGATGCTGTAATCACAATTGCTAAATCGTTCGCATATCCAACTACGCCTAATGTTTCTTTTAGATTGTTTAGTTTTCTTAAGACATTGTTGGAAACTAATGTCCTACATTCTAGGTCCGCATATTGAACCCTGTGGGCATCCTTTGGTGCTTATTGTTGTTATATCTTTTCCTGGAAATTTTACTGTAATCGTTCTGTCAGTACAGTAAACCAGCATAATGTAAAGAGCTTTACCAATTTTTAGTTTTTTGAGTTCTTTAAAAAGTGCGGGCCACCATCGATTGTCGAAAGCACCACTAATTGTAACGACCCTCTCCCCCTAACCCCACCAAACGAATCCGAATCGAGAGTCAAAAAAGTTAAATTAAAAATAAATCGATTTATACTCGCGCAGCCAGATCCGGAAGAAGGGTCTTTCTTGATGGAGCAGTTACCTCAACTCAAGTCGCTATAGTTACATATCCGAATTTATATTCCTTGTGAATACCCTTAAAAATACACAAATGTAATACAGGGAACAATAGTAATAATTAATGAAAAATACCCAACTTCAAATTTTAAATAACAAACTTTATTATAATAACAAAAAGATGGTTATGTATATACACGAATACGTTAGATTAGTCTATATACACAAGACAACTACTACAACAAAAGATTATATAAAAATAATATCAATAACACGTAGAATTAATCGGATTTGGTCTCCAAATTTAAATATTCAATTGAACTGATCTCAATTCAAATACTCAATAGTTGAACTTAATCGCGAAGTCAAACCAGAATTTCGGTGCCTCAAACTTTTTAGATTCTAAATTTATCCAGCTATAATATCCAAAGTAAGAAAAATCCTCTGACTAATTGAGAAAAATTTAATTAATTAATCTGGAAACTTATGAACATTCACAATATATTCTCAATCCGGAATATCAGTCATCAAATTCTTCCTTAGATACCATATAAAATTCACGATGTTCACTTAACACATAGTTCCAATACTTTTGCCACTTACTGTACCTAAACTACGTTGGTGACATCAAAACTCTCAAATTTAATCAATATGCGGTTCATTACATTCAAACTTCAATATATTAATATTAAGCAATACTTATTACTGAAATTAAGCCGAGTCCAATTACTTTTTACGGCGACTGTACAAATTTCAATAAAAGTACCAAAAATCCAAAAGATGAAAATTAACATTTCTATTATTACTAATCGTTTAAACATACATAAATTTCTCCGCAATTATCCTCCAGTTTAAATATTTTTCTATTATTTTCACTCCTTGGTGAACGAGCAAGAAATTTTCTGGAAACCATTCGACAAAATAAGAATTCATGCACGAATCAACGAATCTTACTTATTCTATAATATCGAAACAAATCCACAAGGAATAATAGTCAAGCTTTGTTCTTTTCTTTCCAATTATTAAGAAGTTATTTTCCCGAATTTTCATTCCATCAAATTCAAATATTCTTCTGGGGAGGATTTGTCTAATACAATGAACATTTCCCAACTATGGAAAGTTATATTACATAAAAATAACCTAAGCAAAGGGGAAAGTCTACAAACGACCTAACAAGAAACATTCATAACGTGACACATCTACTACTTAAAATAATGAAGTTACACTTACCCAACGTTTTCTTCTTATTGTTACCTTAGCTCTCAATCCTTTAACATTTGCCTGGGCTTCATCGTTTGACCAAATAAACGTCACAAGGAGCAATCGAACATATTGGTCAAAGCCGGCACTGAGTGCATAGAACCTTTTAGATGATTTTTGCCAAAATTTCAAGAAAGAAAAATTCAGGCATACAAACGAGTTCTTGGCATAGCAGTTTAGTTCTAAAAAGGCTTGCTGCATTAAAATCAAAGCAAGAAATTCATTCGTTTCCCAGTTCCTTCTTTTCTTCCTCAAATTTAACGTCCCACCAAACCGCAGAATTTATCCTTAGAGCAATAAAACTCCACAAATTATCCAGAAATATCTAATGAGACCGTAATCAAAGGATTACTCTGGTTATTTGGATAAATCCCAATTATATGCAGGCATAAAGTTGACCTCCTTTAGTCCCAGGCAAAAATCCTGCCTCGGCTCCTAATCTCCTGGAATCTTTCAACTTTAAATTGAAATGAAGCTTAAAAGAATAGCTTGTCACTGAGAAACTTTGATAAATTTCTATGCACGAATCACTATAACCAACACTTTTCTTTCCTCGGCCGCGAATCCCAATTTGCTCGTTGCACCTGTTTGACATCACTCGTAACTACACACACAGACAGCAACACAAAGCAACTCGAGCCAGATGATCCGTCCCATAAGGAAGCACTAGCAGAAAGTAAGCGGGCACAAGACGGCCGGAGAACATGAAGCCTATCACAACCACATGACGCGCAAGCTGATTTGAATGGTTTCCATATTTATTCTTGCATTCGCGCACTCCGAACTCGTTCTTTCTACTTTTTTTTAAAAAAAACTACTACTGAGAAACAAAGATTAAATAAGAATTTTTAAAAGAGCTAACATGAATTTAACAACAAAATTATATATAATATTAATATCTATTCCCTTTTTCTCCTTTCTTTACAATCTTTTGCTTCTATGTCAACGTCAGACTCTTGGAACCAGTCCATCCATTCGTAGAGTCGGGGGTGTTCTGAAGGGCGACTCGTTACATCCACCCCGCCGTAAAAAAAATTTGCAGCATGCAAAATTTTTCCATCATCTAGCAACGAATATTTAATACGGCTTCAAAATAGGAAAAACGTACATTAGAATATATACAAAAACAAATATATATATACATAAATCAATAAATACTAATTACAAAATTTAAGATAAATATCAATATATAATATAATGAAACTTCAAAATCTGTCTTTTTATTAGAAACTAACTTTTTTTGTTGAATCCGTGGCCACGGTTCCAAATCGTATTAACAAGAGTGAAGACAATTATACATATCAATAAATATATACATATAAGATTCCTTGCTATTACATAGATTCAATTACTTAAATTATCTATCTCTCAACTATATTTCCTCTCTCTTAAACTGTAATTTCACTCTGACAATCTTACGTTCTTGGTTCACGATATATCTTGACGTCAGACACGTGACTCCTTCTATAAGAAGCCAAAGAATCGTTCTCGTCAGAGACTAGAATGGTATTTGGTGTGAGGAATTTCCTGACTATATACGGCCCATGCCATTTGTCACTGAGAGATTTGGCTAAACGATCTTTTAAAGAGGATTTAATATGTGTACGGAGTAAAACCTTATCTCCGATATTAAAGGTTACTTGTCTTCTACGCTGCATCATGAGCTTCCTCCTATTATCCCAGCTTTTTTCCATATTGGCCAAAGCTTTGAGCGAAATATCTTGGGAAGATTTACCAGCGAGATCGGACTCACAGATGTTCGATCGGATTTCCAATGGGGTATAACTCCGACGTCCGTAGAAAGCTTCGATGGGACACATCTTTAGCCCAGAGTGCTCGCTAGTATTCAAAGTGTACTGTAAGTCTGGAATAAGCGTAGCCCATAAATGTTGCTTATTAGAAAAAAGCTCTGATTCAGGATTTCAAGGATTTTATGAATCTCTCTGCAGCGTTACCACCTGGATGGTATGGACTCAGTTTAATATGTTTAATTCCAAGTCCAAATTGGAATTTCTTAAAAAAATCAGAAAGGAATACTGAGGCATTATCAATTGATATTGCTTCTGGGAAGCCAAGTCTACTGAAAATTTCAGTCATCTTACTGGCTATAGATGTCGATGTTAAGGTTCTCAATTTTTCCAGTACCACTGGACTGGCATTATCAACACCTATCAAGATAAACTTATACCCCCCAGAAGTGGGCAAAATTCCTATTATATCAAACATCCAGTGTGCACCTACTCTTTTACTATACTCCGACACCAAAAGACCCATTTTCCTTTGATTCCGCTCTTTAGCTAACTGACACCTATGATATGTCCTAACAAATTTTGTCACCTCTTCTTTCATTTTATCCTATGTAAAGCGTTTCATCAGCTTTCTTAGTCTTATAAATCCCGGAGTGACCACCAACCAATTTATCTTGGTGATAATACTCCACTAATACTCTTCGCAGGGCTTTAGGAATTACTATCTTATATGGGTTGAGACAGAATTTCTCTTCATGAGAATATTTTTATTAAGAATATATCCTGGAACAGACTCACTACCTCCAACTTTATCAATCAGAATTTTTAAATCTGGATCTTCCTTTTGAAGCTGATCTATAGGATCCTTTACTAATGGAAGTCTCCATGAATATGCCAATCTCATATTATTATTAAAGGCTGCCAAACCCAGTGGACCATCCACAACGTTAAACTCAAAGGGGGCATAAACCCTTGTCAAAACATGGGCAACTAAATTGTCGCTTGACCTTACATGTTTTATCTTGAAGGAAAATTGAGAAAGGGTCTCGACGAGTGGTCCGTACTTTAACAAACGTTTGGAATTACTTAAAATCCAGGTTAGCACCTTATTATCTGTGAAGACATCAAACTCACGAACCAAATAGTGTCTAAATCTGGAGATGGTTTGACGACACTTATGAACTCTATCTCGTAAATAGTACGGTGCTTGTCTGCCTCCTATAATTTCTTACTATAATAAGCGACGGGTTGCATTTCCCCTCTCCTGTTCTCCTGAGACAGACAGCCCGTTATACTTTTCCCAGATCCATCGACGTCGGCATAAATAACAACTTGGTACTTTTCCAGTTTACCTTCTTCTATGATGTCAATTAGTTTTTTTACAGCTGTTTTAGAGCTTTTTCCTTTTCTGAAACCATATTGCAATTGGTCATCATTTAAAATTCTGTTTTTGTTTATTCTTTCCACAATGATTCGTTCGAAAAGCTTACTTATTACATTTAATAAGAGATAGGTCGATAAGATTTTGGATCGTCATTTTTCTTGTCATCTGAGTTTTTGAATATGATTAAATTTGCTTGTTTCCACCTTTTTGGAATTCATCCGTTTTTAAAACACAAGTAGAAGAGTTTTGCTAGGTATGGTGCCCAAGTGTCAGCATTATTTAAAAAAATCCGATTTTATTCCATCCCGTCCAGGAGCTTTTTTGCTTTTAAGCCGTTTTTTGTGATTTATTATTTCTTGGTTTTCTATTACTTCTATTCTCTCTTCTAAAGGTGGTAATTGCATTTCTCTTATAAAACTTTGTGAGTTATTATCTTCTTCAGGTATATCCTGTGGTAATAGAGATGTTATTAGATAGTATATTGTTTCTTCTCAATCATTTGTATATGTACCATTTGTTCTTTTTAGAGAGGGTGGTAGGTATTTTAACTTTATTAATTATAATTTTGTAGGGTTCACCCCAGGGATCTAGATTTTAATTAGTTTCAATGCATGTTTTCCAGCTATTTTTCTTTGATTATATTATTTTGTTTTAACTCTATATTTGTTTAATCTGTTTTGTCTTAAATTATTTTCTGTTGTATGTTGATAAAGTTCCTAGCTTTACCTGTTTTTCTTTTCAGGTCTTGTAGTTCATTGGTCCAGAAGGTATCTGTTTTAGTGTGTAATCCTTTAGTTGTATTTTTTGTTTTTGTTGATTTTTTTAATTACTAATTTTATTGTATCTTCTATTTTTTTTTGCTAATTCATCTAAATTGCTCTGTTCTATCTGTGGTAGATTTATCGTTTGCCAGAACTTTGTCCAATTTATCTTCTCTGAGTTATATATTAATGTTTCGCCTGAAGATTGAAAATAATTTGTTTCTTCTTGTTTGGTTGGTTTTATGATATCAAATATTATTATATTATGATCGCTTATTGTTGCTGAATCTAGTACTTTCCAATTTTTTATTTTAGTACTCAATCTTGTAGAAGCTATTGTTTGATCAATGTTTGATTCCCCCTGACTGTTCTTAAATGTTGGCGGATTCCCTTCCTCATTATTATTAGGTTATTATTCATGACCAATTCTTCAACCCTTTCCCCTATATTGTGCGTTTTATTGCCGTGCCATAGTGTTGATTTGGCATTTGAATCCATGCATATTAAGATGTTTTCTTCTTTATATATTTGACTAAATCTTTCTATATTATCCAAAAAAGGTTGTATGTCCATGCAAAATTAACAATAACAGTTGATTAATTTAATGTTTCCTAGATTCGTTCTGAATTCCACACATACCGTCCAATTATTTCCAAATTGTGTTATATTTAATGTTTTGATGTTCTTATTTCTGTTTATGATTGCAGCTTTTGGTTTCTTATCTATGTTTTGAGTAATCTGGATCTCTCCTGTGTGGTTTTTCGCAATAATTGTTTCACAGTCTCCCATGTTAATCAACTTGTCATTTCTTGTGTAAGGCTTTTGTACAACTATTATGTCTGCTTCTACTTTATTTGCTAGTTCTTTAATTTCATCCATAGCCTCTTTGCTCCCATATCGTTGATTTGAATGATTGTTAATTTTTCTTACTTTAAGAAATTTGTTATAAAATGCTTTTAAATTTTTCATAATTTATCTTAAAATTGTTTTTTCTGTATTTAAAAGTCGATTTTTGCGATTGTGCGTTCGTATAGCATTTTATATGTTGCACACTCTTGTTCGGTTTTAGCATTGCACTTTTTCTTTCTCTTGGTGCATGGGATACATATCTTGGCTTTGTCTTTGTTCACAATCCCGACTTATCGTGCCCCCCGTGTCCACAGGAAAAACAAACTTTCTCTTCTTTGCAGTATTTACTGATTTGATCAAAATCAAGACAAATATTGCATTTTTAGACAGTAATAAAGTCTTTTATTCCATGAGCTTCGAACATTAGATATACTCGTAATTCTTTCAAAAGTTTTTCTTCTAATTTGGGAAGTTGTTTCAATAACTAGATGACATTTATTTTGGTTTTTTGGTCCGGTTCTAAATCTAGGTTTAATTTCTTTGGTTGCTTCTATCATTTCTTGTTCGTCAGAGTTGGTCAAATATCCGTTCCACTTCTTCGTAAAAACTGTCTTTTATATCGTCATTCTTGTCTTCAGTTGGAGCATGCACATTTAAAACAATATCACACCACCGTCCCTTAAGAGTAATAAAAGAAAGTCTGTCAGTAACAAATTCAACCAGTTTAATTGCTTGTAATATTCGTTTGTGAACGAAAAATCCTGTTCCTAACTGGAGATTTTTATTTCCTTCCCCGTAAAGGAACGTAAAATTTCCAGAATTTACTGATCCATTTCCTTCACACCTAACTTCATAAACTCCTACTAGGTCCATCCTGTATTTCTCTAACTCACTCGTTACGGATTTTAACGCGCCTGCCCTGTAAAGACTTCTAATATTCCATGTTCCAAATCTCATGTCCATTTTCTTTTGCTGAGGTCGTGCCAAGTTATCAGTCCTTGTCCGAGGCTTTTGTGAATGTTTCTGAGCAAGTGCCTTTTTTTACAGGATGAGGTTGTTAGCCTTACCCAAAATCCCAAGCTGGAGGACCACTACTAGTCGTCTGTCCGCGACTGCTTATTCAGCATATTCGCAGCTAACCTCTATATATAGAGGCCTTCTCCTCAATCCGCAACCTGAGGACGCGCCATGCCGTGCTGACAGGAATCCACAATATTCTAACAAATTGAAAATGGTTCACTGGTGTTTCGTCGCGTCTCTGCCGGTGGTGGTATAATTTTCAAAACGGAATTATGGCCACTGTGGATCGTCGCTGCGGGGACGCTAATTTTTGGCGAAATGTCGGTAATTGATGATCAGTGGTGCACCCATGCTTACGACATGGGAACACTTCAAATTCTGTCTATAGAAAAAAATGTTTCTACTGGAAGTAATAGTACTTTGAATTACTTTTTTTCGTAGAGTGTTATCAATAGTCATTGTATGTTATCTTAAGACTTGAATCGTTTGTATAAAAACGCTTCTCTCTATCTATTACCGTTTGCTTTCTATATTGACAAAAGTTGAAATCGGAAATGGCTAATTTTAATCCCTTTCGATCTAAATAGAGTTTCAGCGGAAAAGATTGAATCTGTTCTGGAGACGCTCAGTTAATAATAGAAGGGTACATCCTAATAGTATTCCCCGTTCTCGCTCGATAGAAATCAAAATTGACACCGGAAGTAATAGTAAATTTGACCTCTTCCGTTTCGAACAAATCACTTAAGAAGGAAATAAAACATATTTTTGGGATATTAATCGCATGCAAGAAACATTTTGATAGGCTTTTAGCATTTGTAACTTAAAAAAATCAGTATTGCAACCAGAAATAATAATAAACGTGAATTACTTCCGTCTTTATCAGAGTGTTGTTGATACTCATTATGTACTGTATTGAAAGGCTAAGTTATTTGCATAAAACTTCTTTTCGATATCGATTACCATCAATGTTCTATGACGATAAGGGTTAAAAACGTATTCCAAGCATAATTAATAGTACATTGAACCACCTCCGACATGGTAGAGTGACGTGTATACTGATATGTTGTCATTGAAAGGAGAACTTCTTACAACTCTGCTTCTCGTTCTTTGTTTTTGTTTCCGTTCTATATCGATAAATGTAGAAACTGAATATGGCTAATTTCAACAGACACTTGTTTGAATAGAGGTTGGCGAAAAGTATATTGGGATAATGCGGACCATTTTCTTTGGTCTCTGAACCAGGGGCGGACTGCTCCCCCAGAATTAGAAACTTTCTTATATATAAACAAAACTCATCCCAGAGTTTGGAGCTCTTAATAGTTGCTCTAAGTAGCAGTATTACAACCCACCGCCCCCAGAAGTTCGTCCTGGATCCGCCCCTGCCCTGAACTCATTGAAAGAATTCATATCTCGATATTTCCTATTGTTTTTGATCTATAGAAATAAGTACTGAAATCGGAAATAATAGTTAATCTGAACCACTTCCTGTTTGGTAGAGTATTGGCAATAATTATGTCTTGAGACGCTGAGTCGTTTGTAAAAAAACTCTTCTCGCTATCCATTACTGTTACCGTTCTATCGCTATGAACGTTCAAACCGAATATGGCTAATTTTTACAGTTTCTGCTTTGAACAAGGCTTTAACGGAGGAGAAGGACGCTATTCTTGACACGATGAATCGAATGCAAAAAGCCGCTCCTTGATATATTTTACCAATTTTTCTTTACTAAAATCAGTATTGGAACCGGAAGTACTAGTTAATTTGAATAAGTTCCAGTTTTGGTAGAATTATGTGGATAGTAGCGATGTTTGTTGAGAGGCTGAATCGTTTGCCAAAATCTGTTTCTCGCTCTGTTGTCGTTTTCGTTCTATAGCGAAAAAAATATTGAAACCAAAAGTAATAATAAATTTCAACCACTTATTGTTTCGGTAGAGTATTTTGGATAGTCATGATATGTTGCCTTAAAACGCTGCTGAATCGTTTTCAAAACATCGGTTCTCGCTATCTGTAACCTTGTTTTCGTGCAGGGGCCGCGGTGGCTCAGTGGTAGAGCGTTCACCTCTGGTGCTTGGGGTCCCGGGTTCGATCCCAGCCCCCGCCAAGTGAACTTTGTGGTGTTCAAACACCGTGTGCGTGGGTTTTCTCGGGGTTCTCCCACTTTCTTCATTCCACCATTTCATTCATTACTCATCATCACCGTCTCCTTTAGCCTAACCGGCATAAGCGTGGGACGTAAAACTCAAAGATTTCATTTTCATTTTTTTCGTTTTCGTGCTACGATTATAAAAGGTGAAACTGGTAATGACACCAGTAATAACAGTAAATTTGCCGTAAATAACTGTTTGAGATAAGATATAAAGCGTTCGCCGTGTAATTTTATAACAAAATGAGAAGCGTCTATTTACTTTATTTAATAGTTATCCCATATTTACTTTCTACTGGTCGACGACAGTTGCCATTTAAATTCATATAATTATTTGCACTCACCTCAAGATTTTTCACTTCAAGAGGTAGATGCATGGGCTACTCTTGACCCCTGGAACTCACTTTTGGAATAATTCATCTGGAAAAAAGTAATATATAATAATAACCGCATCCACATGACTGACGATAGTTCGTGTTGGTCCCTTCTCGATTCTCCGCGGCACAGTTCTAACTTACGTTTATGAACAAGTGATTGGTTGTTAGCAGAATATGTGAGGTGTGCAAGGTAAATATCGGAATGGCAAGAACTTGGTGTAGTTAGAAGATACATAATTGGCTGGACGACGAATCAAAATCAACATTGTTCTTAGTAGTAGGATAATAGTTAAAATAAGGATAAATGATTAAATGGTGGCACTGAAGGACGAAGGATAAAGGCGGTATATTTTGCTTAACAATTCACACTACTTCTGCCAAATATCTGTTACATTGCTGCAAGTTTCTAATCAATGGCTAAGAGTGTCAACCTGGTGCGTGTATTAGATGAGTTATCAGTACCAATACCAAAATTAAAGAAGTGAGTATTGTTTCAGAGTGTGAAACTAAGATTTCCAAGCTATGTGAATTCAATGTTGAAACCTGAAGTAGTATTATCTGTCACAAAAGAAAATTAATGTGTTTCGCGGGATAGTATCTTCTATCAACTCTCGATTTAATTAAATGGTTTAAAGGACCAATCCCTAACCAAATCGATAAATGTATTATCTTTCTCTTTGCAGTTCAGACAAGACACTATAGAAATATAGTAAAGCTTAATAGAAAGACGAAAGAACTACGTTGTTTCACAAGCTTGAAACTTACGACTATTAGCCATATATATTTAGAGTATGAGGTTTCTGCTACGTTGTTCCGTAGTTCATTGGATCCGTACTGAACTACCACCCAGACGACCCGTGTTCGAAACTTCTTCATGCTTTGCTTCTCTTTTTCGTTTGATTAGGTATGACAACAGCTAAAAGAAAAATGTGATTACAATTGTTATTGATTCAACATTCTTCAAATTTTGTTGTTATCAAGTGAAAAAGATGAAGTAGAATTTTACAAACGTAAAGACCGTCCTCAGTTTTACTATTAATAAAAACTATGACGAGGTTTACAGCTGAAAACTAAATTGAATTATCTTCAATTGTAATCCATAGACAGCTATAGTCAACGAGATGGAGTTTTAGTTATTTTGAGTATGATCAGCACACTGACTTTCATCATCCTTATTTCTGTAACTAAATATAGCTAAAATCTTTTCTTTAGATGTAAAATACATTTATTTCTAAACAAAACAGAGAGCGCACTTCAAGATGTCACTACGCCACATTTTGTTACATAAATGAATGAAACAAATGAATACATTTATACCTGTAAATGTCAAAGACAATGCGACAAACGCTGTAATAAATTAAATAATGGTTTACAATAAAGTAAGCCGCAAGGAAGTGCTAGGTTTTGAAAGTTAGAAAAATACTTATCCTTCTATAGTGAAACACAAGTTTATTCAATAGATTGGAATACCACCTTCAAATGTATAACTTGAATTTCATTATCGATAGAATATAAAATATTTTAAGAACTTTAAATCTTGAAGAACTCGGCACAAGTTTCATGGTTTAAAAATTGTCGTTACAAATGACCAAACTAGCGACAAATTAAGGGAGTGGTTTATTGGACCAGCTCCTGTTTTCTGATTTGTTTATAAATTAACATACCTAATTACTTTATTACTAGATACTGGATTTTAGGCCAACGGATATTTTTCCTTTGTATATTTTTCTGGAAGAAAAGTAACGCCAACATCTCATTAGCAAATGTAGCCGTTGATGTTTAATGTCAAAGTAAAATGTCAAAAATAGCACACGTGCTACAACCTGTTTTTGGTGGAAGTCCATACATCAAATATATTTTTAAAAGTTTTTGAATACTTCTGAAGGTTTTACTAAATATTTATTCTGATATATACATGTTTGTTCTGTTTGATATGAAGATTAGTTAATTATCGAAGAAAATGGTCTGCAGAACTCTTTCTAGAATTATTGTTATTAGTTTTCGTAGTTGATTTGAATTTAGCGTCCCGTTCTGTAACGATGCCATATGAGACATGGACCCACAGCTTAACATAGGATCCGAACCCCATGAGCTTCCGTCGGAAATTGAACTCCGGTTTTAGAAAAGAGTATTTATCTGACTAGAGTCAGTTCTTACGTGTTGGGATTGGAACAAACGTATCACACTTGGTATTGGGAAGTAGGGATAGAACTGTTTAAGAATTTCGTGAACTGGATTCAGTCAAACCGTTATACCCTGACTCAGTATGACCCCAACAAACCTGTAGAAGACGAAACATCGTTATAAACACGGCGAATTTGTATGACATTGTTAATATAATTCTATCCTTTCCTGCTGGTCTTGTCGCTAGCGTGTACGTGGTCTGGGTTCGATTCCCGTTTGAAAATATTTGAAAGTTTAACTAGCTAGCTAACTTACATTAATCACCCGTCTTCTTGAGCCTAAAGGACATGGCAGGTTAAACTAATTTTTCCTTAATGTTCATTTAAATTTGAAATGTAATTTTAACAACACGATTCTGCCCTGTTTTCTAAGTAAATCTATAATTGCCTTTCTCTCTTGGTGTGTGCATCAGTGTGTGTCTAAGCACTGCGCTGAAAGATAACTACAAGTTCTATAAGAGTATAAAAGAGTGTGATTTATAGAAAGGATAATGTATGAATTATAAGGTTTTGTCAAACTTCAATCAAGGAAGTCCGTAAAACTTGCCATGCAGAATATAATAAATACTGCTGAAACCAAACAATGTTCTGTTAAATCATTTTGTGTAGAGTGTCCAAAACTGCTCCATTTCTCATAGTATGAGAAGACGAATAAATGTAAAATTATATTTGATGACTTGGCAGATTGAATGCTGTAGAGCTGAGATATCAGCTACTTCCGGGTCATCTGGACTGTCCTAATAGCTAGGTTTGTTTGGGTTGCTGAGGCTATCAGAGTGAGAGCGGGTCTGAAAAGCAATTCCGAGTCGAGCGACGTGGACAAAATTCGTGAACAAGTGATCCAAGTTGCACCAGTAGCAAATAATTTACGAAGAAATCAGAGTTACGATATTGGTAGAAAAAATAGAACCTTTGCAAGATGAACAAACTAAACATATTTTGTATAGTCAGTTTAATTTTCCTTTTCATCACAGGCACTTTTAATGTTAGGTGCTAATGGTACTTTATTAGTTTAACATTTTTCAATACTAAAGAAGTGTTGAGGAAAATATTTAACTAAATCTGAGAAAGTTGAGAAAAGTCTACAGGAAAAAGTGTTAAAGACTATTCATGCAAAAGGTTTGGTGTTTTGTAAGATTTTGACAAAGCAATGGCTGGACAGGAAAGAAAATTCTTGAGAAATGAAATTGAACAATCTTTTAGAATGTAAGCTTAATTTGATACTAATGCCACACTTATATTCAATGTAAGATATATCTTGGAGACAAAATTTGCAGCGCGATTGTTGATAACGTAGAAAGTGTTGTTATGAATTGATCACCGCATTAAAAATAATAACTCATATTTGATATCAAGAAATAACTTGTGCATGCAAGGCAGCACCAATACTATTAACCTACGTCTGTATTACACAAATGAAAAAGACGTTGTTTAACATAACAGAAAGTGACTTAACCGTTTGATGTGAAGTTTTTAACACAGTTATCACCTACCTCAAACTGGGTTGTTGTCACGCCATATAGAAGAGAGAGTTAACAATGCATAAAAAATACTGTACTTTACGTTAGTGAGATGAAACAGTATATAACATCCTTATTCAAAATGAGTAAGCACCTATCCAAGCATTTTTAGTAATTTCAGTATTAAGTGAGGAAAAGGGTCAATTTCTATAACTTTTGTTCATTTAAGAGTGATGACGTCGAGCTTGTATGTCTTTTGTTCAGAGCAAACGGATGAACCGCTTGAAATGATTTATTTATTATTTTACTATATATATATATATATATATATATATATATATATATATATATATATATATATATATATATATATATATCATTTGGGATACGGACAAAACCTCGCGTGGCCAAAACCTCGCGGGACAAAACCTCGCCGCCCAAAACCTCGCGGGACAAAATTTCGCGGGGCCAAAACCTCGCGTTGCCAAAACCTCGCCGCCCAAAATTTCGCTTGGCCAAAACCTTGCGGAATGAAACTTTTATTTATAATTTACGCAATGAGTTTCTTAATATTCAATTCCACATTACAAATAATAATACCGGTAATAATAATAATAATATGATACAAAACATCGTGTGTGGGGGCTTTCTCGGGTTATTCCCGTTTCCTCCCACTTTCTTTATTCGATCATTTCCTTCATCCTGGTCATCTACGTCTCCTTTAACCTACAGGACATAATCAAGGGACGTCGTAAAAACTTATATACTATTTCATACTTTCATAAATATTGTTAGATTTTTGTTAAAATTTTAAGTATATATTATTTGAAGGTTGGCACAGTTCTCACAGCTTTGATTAAAATCAGTCAGGAATAAACGATGAATTTAGCCTCCAACTAAGTGCGAATTAATCCCCCTTTTCCCCGATTTAAAAAAGTTCAAATATACAGTAATTTTCATTTAAATAAATAGTATTACATATTAACGCAATATGGCGCTTCTTTTTAGTTGTTTTCAATAACTGGGGACTCGAGGTCGGTTGAAACCGAGAGCCTGCCATTGGAGCTAGCATACGTCCGGCTTAGGACTAGGGGTGTTCCATAAGGCTGAAGACCTATCGAACTTCGGGAGTGAAAATTTATCGAGTTGTCATCGGTTACTCGAAACCGTTCGACTATTTGAAATTTTGAGTATGGCGATATTTTGGGGCGCAAGGTTTTGGAAGACGAGGTTTTGGCAAGGCGAGGTTTTGGCAAGGCGAGGTTTTGGCCCGGCGAGATTTTGGCCCGGCGAGATTTTGGGTGGCGAGGTTTTGGCCAGGCGAGGTTTTGGCCCCGCGACGTTTTGGGCGGCGAGGTTTTGGCCAGACAAGATTTTGGCCCGCGACGTTTTGGGCGGCGAGGTTTTGGCAAGGCGGGGTTTTGGCCCGGCGAGATTTTGTCCCGCGAAATTTTGGGCGGCGAGGTTTTGGCCAGGGAAGTTTCGGCCCGGCGAGATTTTGGGCCGCGAGGTTTTGGTCCGCGAGGTTCTGGCCGCGAGGTTTTGGTCCGCGAGGTTCTGGCCGCGAGGTTTTGTACCCAAACCATAGCATTTGGCTCTAGTCGGATTTTCTGTTACATTCATTAACATGCATGCCATAAGAGAAAGAGGTCAAACTAGATATATAAATATCTTGTTTTAAAATGTGAGCACATCCTCCATCGTTTTCAAATATTCACTGTGAATGGAAGAGGGGGCAAGTTCCAAATACTAGGGCAATATGTCAAAGTGGCATCGCGATTGTCTGTTTTATCATCACGGGAAAACGAATGAACCGTTTGAAATTGTGAAAACATTTAGTACTTAGAAAAAAGGTTTAGCTGAAGTCCGCTGAAACTTTGATGAAATTTGGTTGCAATTTAGAGGTGGACCATGAATGGAGAGCGCACCTGTATTTTTATATTCTTAATCGTGTAACTGTAACTAGTGAGTTCATAAAGTAAGTTCTTCATCGTATATTTGCTCTAAACTCTAATTATTGAATTAAAGATGGGCAATAAATATGTCGAAGAATAAACATCATGAATATTTTTTACAAGAAAAGTTCATTAATGTAGAAAAGTGTTAACAAAGGTGTAACAGCTATTTAAAGTCTTAATATAAATATTTAGTTTATTAGATACTTTTTAAAGCAATTTTATTGGTTGGTATTTATTGGAAACATGAAACAGTTTATTACAATTTTCAATATAAAGTGCTGACATTTTAACAGTTCTAACGAATTCTCATGTTTCATCTGACGCTTTTCCCATTTCTATGATCTTGGCCTATTGGAATATCTGTCCCTATTGTACTCTAATATGAAGATTTAACCCCAGTTACGTATTAGAGTCGGTGCCATTTCTTATACGAACATTTGCAATAGAAGAGCAATTAATCTCTAAATATGATTTTCCTTGGAAAATAATATTGGGGATTGAAACCTTATGTGTTTGCTTCCAGAAATTAAGTTTCAGAATACATTGACAATATCCTCTTTGAAAACATTTAAAATGGCTGAAAATAAATAAAATATATTGAATCCCAACTCAAATTTGAGCGCTATTTAAAATACTTGCGAAACATTAAGTGTTAAAAACTATTATTTTCTCTCCTCTCTCCCCTTTTCTTCCTTCATACGTAATTCACTATCTTCGTCAAGCCAAGAGTAACCGAGCCACTATCTTACATATAAATTAACAACACAACCAATTTTGAGTAGAGGAAATTTCAGCATGTTTTAGTGTCAATATTCGAGACGAAACCGAGACTTGACTTGGTGTCGTTTCGGATCACAAGTGTCCATGTCGATCTCAGTCTCGTGTCGAGTAAGTCTCGATACGCCCAGTATCAGTCTTGTCTTGATTTATAAACACCCATCTCGAAATTTCGAGACGTACCAAAAATATTGTCGGTCTCAGTTTCGTGCGTGGGGTCGATCCCAGCTTACACCAAGTTGACGTTGTGGTGACAAACACCTTGTTCCTGGGTTTTCTCTAGGTTATCCCTCTTTATTCATTCCACCATTGCATTCATTTCTCGTCATCCCCGTCTCCTTTGGCTTAGCCAGCATAATCGTGAAACATAAAACTGAAAGATTTCATTTCATTTCATTTCATTTTTGGACGATGGTTGCGACATCCGACGGCTCAGCTTCAAACTACTACTTGGTAGGGAAGAATCGTTATCATATTCTATGTTATTGATCTAAGTAACTGGTCTAACACTTATAATCACGTACTTCGACCAATAAAATAACGTGTGATGAACGTGAACGATAATCATTAAACAGAAACTTGAACTGAAATTGGATAATAATAAAAACCGAGAAGAAATGGTAAGAGAGGCCACTTACTCGCCCTTCTAAATGTTATCTCCTTTTGAAATTCCCTTCATATTTTGATGTAATGCTATTTATTTATTTATTTATTATTCTAGATTTTGAAGTTTGTATGTGTGATTGTGATGCTCTGATTTTCTTAAAGCCCAGGTATGAATTTGGACTCGTACGTAGATGATATGCTCCTTACCAAAGTTCCTCCGGAATTTTATGAATTCTTAATGGTGAGTATGTTTAAACAGATAATTTCAAGGTGTTAATACTTCCCGCAATAGTTATTACTAAGTGTATGGCATAATCTGACTGTGACATACAGTTAGGAAAGAAAGTAATTCACTTCTAGGTATGGCAGAAATAACTTTTGGCACCTAATGATGTTCTACTACAATAGAACCTTCTTTCATTAAAGATCTGGAAAATACAGGGTGACCAGGTGACTATGTTACAAAATTTAAAGGATAATTACTGACACGGAAACAAGAAAAAAAAGTTCAAATAAACGTTTGTCCAACGTACATAATTTCGGAGCTACAAGGTGCCGAAAGCGTGGGAAAATGACATTCAAAGCTCTATAGCTTGACTATGGTGAATGATAGAGCTAATGCGGCATGATCACGTCAAAGACAGCGAAGCTGCTGTATTCAAAAATGCTTAGGTCGAGATCGTGCAATTCGTGCACAAGGGATTCTCCAAAGGAGCGTAGGGATTCTCGGATAATCTGTCAAGAAAGATGGGTCGAAAAGGATACGGATGAATAGCTGTCCCAACTGCTAGCAATAATGCGTCGGTACTAGGTCGATATGTCGCACAAGCACAAAATGGCGAACAGTTTTATACGTGCCATGTGTGGTTGCATAACGCGCACTAAATGAGAGTGGGAAACATGAAAGGAAAATGTGAATAATTTGGTACAATGTGAATAATTTGGTGAATAATTTGGTACATACATGATATTACGCTGTCCTATCATTGAACAGACGCTTTTAATAAAAGGTAATAGTCATGAAACGTACTAAATTGTTGTAAAAGGATCACACTATTAAAGTCATTCTTCCATGTATTGTTGTCATTGAAAACAAATAAACAAAGCTGAGCGAAACAACCATAATGCAAAAGAGGTTGTTTCCTAAAAACAAAAGTCACAAGAATGGGAATAATGTCTTCAATCAACATTTTACAGCAGGATTGAATGCAGCCAAGAACATAATCAATTACTTGTAAACGAGACAAATCGCCCAATTATCCTGCAATAGGTGATGGACGTGGCGTCCCTCTACTTCAACACAGGCGTTACAGCGTCGCAGCAAGCTCTGACGCATCCGCTGTAACAACCCAGGAGCTGTTTCTTATAGTATCACAGGCAGCGAGTATTCATGCTAATAGTTCTTTACGTTGTCTATAGGCGTTTCATAGACAAGTGTTTTGACATGACCCCACAAGAAAAAATCAAGTGGAGTCAAATCTGGGTAAGCCAATTACAAGAACCGCCTCTTCTAATCTTTCTGTCACGAAACGTTTGATTCAAATACTCTCGAGCACTAGCTGAAAAGTGGGCTGGGGCGGCTGAAACCACATCCGTTGACGAACACCGAGAGGGACATCCTCTAATAACTCCGGAAGTATGTCTCGCAGGAATCTCGTATACACTGGTGCAGTTAATCGTGGTGGTAGTAAATATGGACCTATTATCTGATCACTGATAATACTCGCTCACATATTTATGGCAAAACGGCCTTGTTGGCCCCTTTCCACAATTGCATAAGTATTTTCATCTGCCCATACATGACTATTGTGACTATTAAATATCCCGTCTTTCGTAAAACAAGCTTCGTCGGTGAAAAGCACGTAGGAAGCAAACTGCGGATCAATTACAGAGCGTTGGAGAAACCACTCACAAAACCGAACGCGAGGTTCAAAGTCAGTTGGACGTAAGGCCTGAACCCTCTGCCGATGATAGGGGTGTAACTGTTGCTCTTGTACTACTTTCCAAACAGTATCTTGTGCTACTCCCCTTTCACGTGCTACTTTCCGGGTATTTACTATTGGGTCTTGGGCGAAACGATCAAGCACTTGTCCTTCAAAGTCTGGAGTCCTTGTGGTTCTTCGTCTTCCGACGTCGTAGTATTGAGGTTGTAAATTCTCCGTGTCTCGTAAGCGTTGAAAAAGTCTGGCAAACATAGTATGGGCTGGATGTATTCTTTGTAAATACGTCAGTCGATATAACCTATCAGCTTCACGACTGCTGCCATTTGCTTGACCGGATACAAATTTCATGTCCGCAAGTTCTGCTATCGAATACTCCATTTGATCTCACATTCGAACAAGCAAAGCACAAACTGCACTAAGGAACTCGTATGCTACGAACAAACCATATGAAGAATGACCTTCCACCTTCCACAACGCCTTCTAGTAGGGTTGTCTTATACTTTCCTTACCTTCTATTGTCTTCTACGACAGAAGGAAGAACACTAGTAGGGTTGTCTTATACTTTACTTACCTTCTATTGTCTTCTACGACAGAAGGAAGAACACTAGTAGGGTTGTCTTATACTTTACTTACCTTCTATTGTCTTCTACGATAGAAGGAAGAACAAATGCTTGTGATCGAACCTGCAAACTGTGGCGTACTTCAGGTGATAACACCGTCTGTGAAAACAAAATATGTTCTAAACGATAACAATATGACGACATGTTCAGCATTCTAGACAAAATCTCGGAATCAGTCCTGCTAAACATCGGAAGCAGCGACTAAAACAAACGTCCTGATAAATTCATTTTCCTTGTTCTTTTTCAATGTTCGGGTAACGCACATTACGGCTAATGATAAGAAAAGGATATTTTACTGTTGTTCTCTGGCAGTGGTCACATTAACATGGGATGGCGGAAAAATCCCCCTCTCGTAAAAAGCATCCTCGGCTCGTGTCCTCAAATAAAATAAGATTTCTGTCTGGAAGAAAGCACCCATATCCCCCGGTTTTTCCCCTTAGTTTTACTTGCTTTCAATGACAAAACTACATGGAAGAAAACAATGTTAGTGTGATGTTTGTACAACATTTTAGTACGTTTCATGATTATTCCCTTTATTAAACGCGTCTGTACGTACAATGAACAGGACAGTGTACTATCATGTATTTATCATTTGTACCAATTTATTCACATTTTCCTTTCATGTTTTCCGACTATTATGTAGTGCGCGTTATGCAACCACACACAGCACGTATAAAACTGTTCGCCATTTTGTGCTTGTGCGAGATATTGACTTAGTACAGACGCATTATTGCTAGCAGTTGGGAGAGCTATTCATCCGTATCCTTTTTGACCCATCTTTCTTGACAGATTATCCGGGAATCCCTACGCTTCTTTGGGGAATCCCTTGTGCACGAATTGCACGATCTCGACCTAAGCATTTTTGAATACAGCAGCTTCGGTGTCTTTGACGTGACCATGAAGCATTAGCTCTATCATTCACCATAGTCAAGCTATAGAGCTTTGAATGTCATTTCCCACGCTTTCGTCACCTTGTAGCTCCGAAATTATGTACGTTGGACAAAAGTTTATTTGAACTTTCTTCTTGTTTCCGTGTCAGGAATTATCCCTTAAATTTTGTAACATAGTCACGCGGTCACCCTGTATTTCCATCAAATTATCTAGGGTGTTATAGATGAATGCCTAAAATCACAATGATAAAGAAACTGTCATTAGGCACTTGAAACACGACTCTGTGGAACGAGAACGTGAACATGAAATTGAAAAGAGAAAGTAATGTATTTTTATTAAGAAATGTGTGTCTTGTAGAGTTCTCGTCAACTCTTCAAAAGGAAAGAATAGTTATGGTGTATTTACTAGTGTGTCTGTCTAGCATGAATCAAGTAAATATATAAATATGTTGTATGTTTTCTTTACTGGTCCGTCTGTAGCATGGATCAAGTAACTATACGAAACTGTAAAATTTTCTATGTACTACAGCATTTATATGATTGTAGCATATTCGAGAAAATTATTATAAAATATGTGAATGTATCTACCAGTAACACATTAACATTATTGTAACTATCGTTTTACTTTAAACTTTGACATTTTAAAGTATATGTTCATCCAAACAGCAATAGCAGCATGATAAATATTAAGAATATTTTTACTAATATGAAGAAGTATTAAACATTGCACATATTTTTGTCCAGGATCTTTATTTCCTTAGTCTACAACAGGAGCTTATACTGGATGAACTCCTAGGAGGCAGGTGGGAGATTGATGAAATATTCTGTTTTTTCTCTTACCTTTCTTTAGCGCACTGATGCCTGTGTCACTGGGAGGGTGGGGTAAGCGACCCTTCGTTCCACCTGGATCCATATATGACCCACAATGATAGCTATATAGCTATTCCGGTATGATATACATTACATTCCGGTATGATATAAAGTGCACTAAACATCTGTGCACTGCCACGGTTTTGCGTTAAGCGAGTAGATGATGCGCTACCCTACGGATTCATGTCTGCGATGGGTGAGGCGGTGGAGGAAAATGAAAGACATGTACTGTTTTCAAAAAGAGAAAGTTGTTCTACGATTACTTAGAACAAGTATATCTGGAACTTTGCTTGTATTAAATGGAGTGAAGTGTTCGAAAGGGGTTTAACCCCTTTCCTTCTAAATGTGATACAAATTTCTGATATACACAGTCGCTAACGCTCTCGCTTTTGGTGCGAGCGGTCCCGGGTTCGATTTCCGGTGATGGCACTCGGTCGGAAAAGTGTAAAGAGCTTTTTCAAGCCTATCTGGATGAGGCTTTCCTCATTCACATCACGTAAATGCCGAGATGGTATCTAACATACAAGTCCCAGGCCGCTTTCTTCCTTACTAAATCCCTTACTTTCCTTTCCCTGATAGTTTGATCACCGACGGACGTTATCCCTCATACGTGACTGGTAACATGGCCGTAGATGCCGAAAGCTCAGAAATCTAAATCCCTAAATTTCTGACATGGTATGAACGTGCGAGCTTGAACTCCCCTTGGTGAAGTTCTGTGTACTTCACTGCTTAGATGAACTGAGAGCTAACTAACTCTATGGCCTGTAGAACCCGGAGGTTCAATGCCGCGCTCACAAAAGCTCTCCACTGACTTCAATCCTCAATCAACTAGAACCAATTTCTACTTTGTATAGCTGTTTCTGCTAGATTCACCTTAATATTGTCTTCCTAGGTCTTTGTAATGGTCGTTTACCGATTCGACTTATTGTTAAGACTTTGAAAGCGTGCCTACTTTCTTCCATTCTAGCTACATGACCTGCCTACCTAAGCTTCCTAAATTTGATGACCCTAACGATGTTTAGTAAACGGTATAAATTATGTAGGTCTCTTTATGAAATTTCCGCCAGTCTCTATTTCGGTTCATCATGGGTCCGAATATTAGTCTCATGATTTTGTTCTGAAATACTCTCACTCTACGTTCTTTCCTTAGAGTAAGTGACCATGGACCTATTTCACTATAAATTTTGCAACTTTTTACTTTCCTCTTTGCAATTTGCAGCAAGGTTTATGTTCCACGAAAAATTTTTTCTGCAAAGTGAAAAATGCAAAGCGCAGAGCGAAAACTTGCAAAGACTTTGCAGAAATATCTGACTTTTGTTCGAACTGAAAAGTGCAAAGCTAGTGTTTGCAAACTTGTGTCGTATTTTGCAAAGAAAAATTTGGCTTTGCCTCAATGATTGACTAAGAGCCGTTGTCGTTTGAAAATGAAGGCTATTATATTCATTAAGTGAGGATGCAATTCCTAAGAAAATGTATAAAAATAGAACCAACTTCCATGGCATGAATTAATACTAGTTTAAAGGATGCTTTCGTTTGACAAGTGATCAAGTAGAATTCATATTAAAGCACATTGGACCGGCTTTGGAAAGAACAACAAAATGTGGTAAACCCCTTACAGCAAGACAACAAGTACTCCTTTGCCATCATTGGCTAGGAAATGGTATTCAAATGCACGGATTGGAACAAATGCACCGTGTGTCAAAAGCAACTTTTGTTTTAGAACAATGCATGGTGTTGTTGGGCCTTACGCAGAGTCGTTCTGACACGTGATTAGTGTCATACTAAAGAGTTCGACTAACATATGTTTCCCGCAGAGTCAGGGCTTTAGTATGACGCTAATCGTACGTCAAAACGACTCTAAATAAGGTGATATGTTTCCAGATATACTATAGTTTTGGTCAACTTGTCTTTGGATGAACCAAACAATATATTACGTTTTTCTTTAACCACTTGATGAACTGCTATTTTCATCTCATATACTTATTTTTTCCCATTTCTGAAATAATTCACTAAAATTCCTATTAAGAATACTTGCAAATTAGAATATAGCACCTAAAGTCGCACTTTAACGTTCAACTGTCACTTTGCAAAGACTTTGCAACTTTGCAGTTGCAGAACATCAATTTGCTAAGTTCTTCAAAAGTAATGGTGGAACTCAGAAACTTTTCACTTTGCAAATTTTGCTAAGTAAAAGCGAGTTGCAAAATTAATGGTGGATTAGGCCTCATGTTTCGCAACCATACAGAGCAACAGGCATGATTATCGTTTTATATATTTTAAGCTTAAAATTCCTCGACAAAATTCGCAACGACAAGAGATTTTTAACTGAAGAATAACTCGAATTCCTTGCCTTTAGTCGAAATTTAATCTCTTCGCGAATATGGTTTACGGCTGTTAATATTGATTCTAGATATTTCAAAGTATGCACTTTTTCAAAAGTATTATTAGATATTTTAAGGTACCCATAATATGCCGTATGACGATCATGACGAACTTCCATGTATTCATTTTGTCCCTGGAAGTAGTTAATAAGACCTCTACAGTTCTTTCTATTGTTCTCCTATGATCACTTATTAAATTTACATCATCAGCATACGCCATAACATTGTGAACACTCTTCAGCTTTAGGTCCTGCTTGTTATAGTTGATTTTCCTTGTAGCGTACTCCAAAACAAAGTTGAATAATAATGGTGACAACGCATCTGGGGCAATCCAAATGAAATCGACCAATGATGGTTGCTGACAAAAATTTAGTTTTTTAATTTCTTTTTTTTACCTAAGTTTGTACCACATTCAGGGAGTTGAAAGCGGGTATTCATTTATTTTTTAGCCGCGCACTTTTTGCCGTAGCGGCCATTTTCTATAGGCGCCTTGTAGCGGTCATTTTGTATAGGCGCCTCGTAGCGGCCATTTTGTATTTTGAACTTTTCAGAGGATTTCGTTAAACGCTGTAACTTTTTAGGTTTTCAAGATAATGAGTTCAAACCAAAACCATATGAAAGTTAATGAATGGACAACATTGTGTTCTGTGAACATTGAGCCGTACTTCAGAACGTGGAAATAAAAAGCTCTGAACATTGAGGTTGGAAACCTAGAAATGGCCATTTTGGAATGTACATTTCGAAACAAAATAAATGAGACTCACTTTCATTTTTTTGTTACATAGAGACTAGATAGTAAACTACGTCCCAAACAAGTTTCAGATCTGAGAACCATTTACTTGATTTTTTGGAAATTTTCAAACATTGCAAATTTTCGAAAATCGTTTATTTTCACCACCAAATATCTCAGGAAGGACACAAGTGAAAAATCTCGAATTTGTACAAAATAGATATTAGTTGTTTATTAAGAAGTCGGTAAAATGGCATCACTGAGACTTGAGTTTCTAAGTTATAAGTTTCTACTTCACTGGGACTTAATATCATGAAGCGCCATGAGGAGTGGATATAAACTTTATAGCACAAGGCAAAATAACACGACAATATAATGTTTAGTAGGTAAAGTATGCATAATTTATGAGGCATATCTTGTACAGAAACCGAAAGTTGTCTTTTATTTCTTTTATGCCTTAAGACATCAGTAAGGTAAACAGTTGATTAACTTGTGTGCAGAGTTCGGCACTGATATTGAAAGTACGACCTGTAAGAGTTGTGAACTCTGTGGGTGTGAGTTTCCGGAGAACCTTAGTGATTGGCACCCACACTTTGTCATTCGCAGATAGTTTAAAAAAGGTTCTTGCTCCATGGGATGGAAAAAGTTAATAAAAAGATCGTTATTTTCCTGACTGATGTCTTTAATTCTCCCAATCCACCATTTCTAATCGTAAATACAGGCTACGGTATCATTAGGTGCAAATGAAACATGCCATGTTCTTCATAACATCTGATTTGTGTTTGTGTCAGAGGTATACATCTATAATATGATCTGACAATGATAATTCTTTTACAAGTAGCAAATCTCAAATTTCTTGCTGTTTGACAGCACTTCTTCTGCTGAAACACAGATAAATTTAATGTCTGAGATACTATCAACACAAAACCTGTACATCTGTTGAGCTGTTAAAATCGCGAATTTCACATAATTGCAAAAACTTATAACTCAGAAACACTCAAGTCTAAGTGATGCAAGTTTACTTACTTGTTACTGCCCACCCACCGTCTATTGTGTGGAAATTTGAGAGTTTTCACTTGTGTCCTTCCTGAGATATTTGATGGTGAAAATACACGATTTTCGAAAATTTGCAATGTTTAAACATTTTCCAAAAAATCAAGTAAATGGTTCTCAGATCTGAAACTTGTTTGAGACGTAGTTTACTATCTAGCATAGGCGCCGACTTTGGGGGTCAGGACACTTTTGGCCCCCCAATATTTAGAGGTGGGGTCGTCGCCCCTCCAATATAATACGGCCGAGTAAGAATTAACAAAGAGGAGCAAGAATTTTTGTCGTAAACTTCGTCATTATTTTAATTCAACGTTAGGAACAGCCTTCTAGGGATGGTCACGAGTCGGGCTAAAACTCGACTCGACTCGAATTAGAGTCGAGTTTCGAGTCGAGTCAAACGTAACTTTCTCGAGTCGAGTTCCGAACCAAGTCACTGATTTTAGGTCGAGTTTCGAGTCGAGTCGAGTTTGATAAATGGCTCGCTCGTTCAGCTCGTTTTAACTCGTTTTAAAGTCATGGTATGATTAGACTGGTAAGCGAAAGCCATAAGAAATGTAAGCGAGAAAGTGGAATACTTTTAGTATTGTTCACGAGAGGAGACACTGCTTGCATCTCGTTTCGTCTCGATAACGAGACGACAAAGGATTTTATAACAAGGCCTCAAATGTCGTTAGCACCAATTTAAGTATATACTTTAGCTTTTACCATCAAGGCTGAGATCTGCATGGTCGAATTTTTCAACCGAAACAGAAGCTCAACCCGGGTAGTGAAGTAAAGTTGTTCGGCTCGGTTCAACGGAGCGAAACGCTCGAGTTGGCATGGTTGGGATGAACCATCGATTCGCCCCAACTGAGCTATCAGCTCTGTTCGTCTCGGTTTGGGTGAGCCATCGGCTTAGATCGACTCACCCAGGCCGACAACCGTAAGCCCGAGTCGAGCAGTTTTGAACATGTTTGGTCAGCGCCCTATAACTTTTAACAATTTTTGGTTTGAGCCAAATCCTTGCTTCTCCGGAACTCAAATCCAGAATCTCGTGAACGATTTCCATGCCTCCTAGATTTCACGACTATCGAGATCGACAGTCAATTTGTTTTTAGTATTCATATAGAAACCACGTATCTTTCATGTTTATACACTGTGTTAATAATAATAATAATAATAATAATAATAATAATAATAATAATAATAATAATAATAATAATAATAATAATAATAATAATAATAATAATAATAAAGTTGTAGTAGCAATTACACTGTCTATGTAGGATAGTTGAAGAGAGTAGTTGAAACTACACAAAATTTAGCTCCATTTGGCTCGTTCTGGCTCGACTCGACTCGACTCGAAACTCGACTTGAATTCGAGTCGAGTTGGAGGAAATTTTTCGAGCCGAGTTTTCGAATAGAGCTTAAATATGTCTGTTTCGAGTCAAGTTAAGTTTCAGAGAAAACTCACTCGAAGTCGCTCGTGGCCATCCCTACTGCCTTCTTATTCGATAGAAAAGGCGGTTTTCAGAATGGTGTTGAATAGAGTACTGAAGCTTCAACCAACACTGGCAACACTGATCTGGCAAGTGAAGATCAAAGCAGTGTGAATTTTGCAGCGGAGTAGCGGATCGAGATTTGGGGGGGGGGAGCTTCATCAAGCAGTTAATTGAAAACTGTTGAATACGATTATGATATATTTATTCATTGGTTGGACCCCTCAATATTTTCTTCAAGTCGGCGCCTATGCTATCTAGTCTATATTTAGACAAACAATTCAAGGTGAGTCTAATTTATTTCGTTTCAAAATGAACATTCCAAATGGCCGTTTCAAGGTTTCCAACTGCAGTGTTCAGAGCTTCCTCTTTTAACGTTCTGAAGTACATCTCAATGTGCACAGAACACAGAATGTTGTCCAATCCATTAACGTTCATATGGTTTTGGTTTGAACTTATTATCTCTAGAACCTATAAAGTTACAGCGTTTAACGGAATTCTCTGAAAAGTGCAAAATACGCACACGCGCGTATACAAAATGGAAGCTACAAACAAACCTGCGCGGCTAAAAAATAAATGAATACCCGTTTTCAACTCCATGAATGTGGTACAATCTTAGGTAAAAAAATAAAAAATAAATAAATTTTGTCAGCAAGTTTTGACTTGGAAATTGGTCAATTTCATTTGGATTGCCCCATCTCCTTGTTCCAAGCCCTTCTCGACGTGGAAGCTCTTGACAAGAATTTCCCTACGCAAATTTTACTTAGGAATTCATTTAAGCATATGTTAATTAATCTAATTACCTTCCTAGGTATTACAAATACTGTAAGAATGTTGTCCAATGTTTCTCTCCTAAGTCGTAAACCTTTCTAAAATCAATAAATAATTGATGTATCGTTGCATTGTATTCCCATTTTTTTCGAATATTTGTCGAATGGTAAATATCTGATCGATGGGTTGATCGCCTTCGTCTAAGATTTTATAGGTAGTTGACAACAAAAATTCCTCGGTAATTATTACAGTCAGTTTTGTCGCCTTTCTTGTGAATTGGAACATGATTAATACTTTAAACTTTCGTGGCAACTCCTCCTTGTCCCAGATAAGGAGAATGAGTTTGTGAATTTCGTTCCATAATTTTTCACCCGAACTGACAGTAGTGGTATCAAATAATTCGAAGGGGTAGAGAACTCGTGACAATCTACATAAGGGAATAGGAACAGTTGACAAAGACAAATTTTGGTGAAAGGCTACGAAAGTTGAAGAGAATTGTCATTAAAAACTGTAGAACCAATGCGTCACACTTAATTTAATCAGCATTTGGAACAAACACTGTCTGACAACAGCTCCCTAACCTCAACATTTTTGGGCGTTTTGCAATTTCAAAATGTATGATCACTACTTCTAATGGGACCCCCCCAAAAGAAGATGGTACAATGAACATCGCTATCAACTGGAACGATTCACTTATTATAGTGATTATCCATAGAGGCAGTTGTTACTGACTACACAATTCTTGCAGTTAAACATGGTGGTGTGTCTGTGCTAGTGTAGATCCCACTGCCATGGTCCACAATAGTCATTAACGCAACTGAGTGCCTGCACTGCGTAAAGAACGATCCAGCATTCTTCTAAAAATAATTGTCGAACTAATTGTGTACCTCAATGACATGACGAGTACAACCTGTACGTGAGGATGAAAGTGAACCAATGTCGTTTAATTCTATTTTGTATCCGGGTTCAATTCTTTGCACTGAGAAGAGGTCCGTCACAGGAGCAACATCAACATTGGCAGCGCACATCTTATCAAGTGACTGGAGCAAGTTAATCAGGTCTTGCATAAAATTGAAAAAATCATTCACGGAAACCCATAATATGTTACAGAATGATTATAGGCATGCCGCTTCGTCCGAAACAAGCAGCTTTGACTGGCATAACCGCTTTAGTTAGGATAGAATTTTGGGAGAACAACGAGGCAACAGGATATCGAATGAAGGGGAAACAAAGCTGTGGATTACGTGAGAAACTTTGTTACTTATTGCAGTGATCTGAACACCTTGGAAAGCAGTAAAATGTTCGAGATCAATAAGGAGACCGTTAGACGTATCATACAAAGATTTCGGGAAATGGAAGCCTTGCGCCCGTTTTGTATCACACACTCAGAATGTTCGCCTCGAGTACCAAGTTGCAAAGATTTCTATAAAAATATGAAATGAAATATTTCAGTTTAATTTCCCACGTTTATGGCCTTATGCTAAGGGAGACGGATGATTAAGGCAAGTGAATGATCATGGAAGAATTGATTCAATCAGAATATAGGAGGAGGAAACGGGAGTGTCCCAACGAAGCCGACAGCCACGATGTTGTCCATTACGAACTTACTTGGCCGGGATCGAATCAGGGACCCCACATACCAGAAATAAGCTCTCCAACGTTGGGCCAACGTGCCACCCGCAAAGACTTCGTCGTGGCAGATGATTCTTGGACAAGTTTCTTGAAAATCATTGTTAATGGGGATGAAACATAATGTTTAAAGTACGTTCTTTTACTAAATGGCAATTGTCAGGTGTGAATCAGTTCAGGAAATCGTAGACTAACAATGTTCGCATGCAGAATTCACTAATCAAGCCTTTGTTAATTACCTTGTTTGATTCCAAGAGTCCTGCAAATGAATTTCCTGTAGAAACCCCTTAATGGTAGTAGCTTTTATCTAAAGGTGATGAATGATTTTTCCAACGAATGATCCGTTTTAGGTCATAAATAGTAAAGTCCAATAATTGAAGTCTTCTATATGCTAACGTCTTCTCAGAAAATGTAACATTGTCATGCAATTTTTGTCAAGAAACAGACGAGCGAAATAGCTCAATTGGTAGAGCATTGGCTTCGCATTCGGGAGGTCTAGGGTTCGATTCCAGCTGCCGACCATCCTGACAGGTTTTCCAGGGTTTTCCTCAGGCCCTTGCCGATACCTTCCCAAATCCTTCCCATTGTTATTGTTGTTAAATATCCAGTACAAAATGACCTCTGAGCTGTATCTGGTGATTTTTAAATAAATAATTAAATAAACATCTTTATCGATCATACATCATGTTCTCTCGATTTAGCTTCAGTGGACTACTATTCGGCATGTGAAACTTCATGACAAAGGTAATGTTTTTGGGAACTCGGAGGACATGAATATGGGCGAGATGAGGAAAATGAAAGACATATAAGATAATGACTTCTCTAACAGCTTCGTGTAGCTATTCAACGATTAAAGTGGTGCATCATGATTTCTCTAACAGATCAGTGTAGCTGTTCAACGTGTAAATGATTACTTAGAAAGTTGAAAGGATACTATTTGTCATCAACTTGGAAACTGCTGTAACTAAGATACATGTCTCACAAAAAAGGTACAGGAATGTGTGACACGGACTTCTGAATGAAACATAATCCATTCAAAAGACATAACAGAGCAACAAAAAGGTGCCATGGGCAACAGAATACATTCCATATGATCCACTTACTTGTGTAAGGCAAAACCGAAAATTATTGATTTTGTAATTACGACTGGCTTTACCATATGATCCCAGAGACATGAGACACATATGAATTTCTTGGTAATAAAATATACTGTGGAACGGCATAAGTCTCATTGCCCTATGACCATGACACATCATCGAAACAATATACGAATAAACTTAACCTGCGAATAAACTTGACTGGTTAACGTAAGATTCAATTCAACAAATCTATCAAGGTGTCATCATAATGTGAAAACAACGAATCGATTAATCAAAACTATGTTGGTAGTTTCAGTTCAATTCATAATATACACTACGAGAGATATTACTTGCCGGTGTCATTGTTTGATCAAGTGGTATCCTGAATTTACGAGATTATTGCACACGATTGAAAATGGCAGACCACACCGTAACCCTAACAGCACAGGATGTGCTAGGCATGTGCCATTTAGATGTCCCAGCTACTTTTTAGGTACCCAACACTTGGCAATATGATATTCATGTGCTAAGTATGTACTTCAGCTACCTACGGTTTTAGGTACTTGTTACACCTAATTGATATTTGCAATTATGTACCACAAATATAGCATTTATATACCTGGATCAGTTTCGCACTCTTAACAGTTATTTGTTTTTGTCATCACTTGGGACATATATCTGTCATGTTTTAGGTAAGTCTTTAGGTACATACTGTTTCAGATACTCTAATAGCACAAGATGTACTAGGCATGCTACATTTAGGTGTTCTAAATTCATCTCCCACATTTGATGCATTTGTTGTTTCTTTTTCTAAGCGATTGTGTACCAGAAGCAACAGATGCATCAACTTTATTAGATGGCAACTATCGCCGATCATTTGAAAGTGAATATGGAAGAGTCATTTTGTTATAAAATTACATGGTGAGCAGATTTTGTCTGATCCCAAACGGTTATCGTCGAATATACGCGGTTAAAGGAGCACTCTGATTAGCCAAATTCAAAAGACATCAACAATTTATCCCTCTACAAGTGTCATTGTCCTCGTCGCCTCCGTGGCCAAGTCGGTAGAGCACGCGGCTAGTAATCCAAAGATTGGTTTTTCGCGCCCGCCCTGGAGTACATTTTTTCACTTGTTTAAAGTGTTTTTAGACTCACCTTAATGTCGATTTGACATATTTTAGGGGAGTAATTTTGTGGCTCATTGACGCTTACGGCATGGGGTAAATAACTAAAACATACTAGGCACGTTTCCCAGGCACATGTCAGACATGTGCCTAGGGGCGGACATATCACATGGATATCAAGTGATAGTCACAGTCTTTCTCTCTCAGAGGTACATATGGCACATGCTGGACACATTCCCATGTACCTGAGGGAACATGATAGGCATATGCCTGCTATGTGATTGTGCTGTTAGGGAATTGAGTTGGTAGATGGTTATCGAATTTCATCATTGCGATATTAATTTGTATAGATACATCGAAAAATACGCGAGTCCACCCCAGCTGGTTACAGAAACTGTGAAACTTCTGAACTAAACAGTGGCCAGGGCAAAATTATGTTTTACACTGAGCAGCACTGAATGCCAGATGTGAACAGTCATCTTCTTGACACGTCACGGTAAGACCATATTCGAAGCAGAATTGTATGGGTGTTTAGAATAAGAGATCTTTCTAATAAATATCCACATTTGAAAAACGCCTATTGAATCATATCTTTGAACCTAGGGTCCGAAAATTAAAGTGTAGAAAGGATTGTGAACATAGAAACTAATTCCACTGCGAAAAGTTGATATGTGAACTAACGGGAACTGCATCTACTATGAGCTTCATTTTTTTTGTATGGTCGATAAAAATTAACATCTACACGTTGAATGAGGCCAGTGCATTTTCCAGGAATCAGCTGATTAATGAGGTGTACCCTTTACTGAACAGTCGAATTAAAGAGTTTATCATCTATATTTAATGTTCAGGAAACCAGTAACAGAAGATACTTGGTCAAACGTCTAATACTTGCGTCTAATACTTACATTTAGCCACAATAAGTTGTTTTAGAGATATCGTCTGTTCTTCCTTGCAAGTATTAGACGACTTACTGACAAGTTCATTCAAGTTAAGGATTTCGGCGTTCATTGATCGCGGAAACTGACCTGAGGTTCTGCTACAAGAATATACACCCGTGGCAATTATTTTTATTAGTGGCATAATCATGTACGAATGTGTAGTTGGCGATAGTGAACTCATAGCGACATCTATCACCTTCATTTACCGCAGCTTCAATGTTCAACTGCATCACATTTCTGTATCGAACTCTGACCAAGCTTTATTAATGGCTTCATGTTCGATATTCATTGTTTTATTTCGTTCATAAATGCGACTGCTAGACTCAAAATCTATCTCTGTAATGACTTTCCTCAATACTTTGTGTGTTATTTTGGAAGATACAATATTCAAGCTAGCTTTGAGTGCCTTTACCCACCAGCTTGTAGCCTGGAATTCGGTAATATTCAATGGATCGATATTGTTCTTTATAGCCATTGCCAAATACGAATCATAGTTTATTAATTATCCTATGCCGGAGCCCAGTCCATTGAAATTACTACAATACATCATTATTTATCTGTTTTTCAATACGCTGCATTTTCGCTTTTGAGAACTTTCCGGTGCCGTCTCATATCGGTACAGAACATTTCGATTTCTGATAAGTCCTTTTATCTTCATAACTTTACCCATATTCAGTTGATTCATTGATTGTTGAACTTCCCAGCAGGGCAAAGAAAGGAGATCATTATTTCCTTTCTTGCGTGGCTGTTTTGTTCATAACTTGAAGTTATCTGCCAAATAACCTTCAGGGAAGGCAACGTAGTGGTTTCTGGAAGTGTTGGAGCAAAGACGAACTGCTTTGTTCATGCTCAATTGTCATATACTTTTAATACATTAACTTGCATCGGGTATGATATAGTTGTGTTAATATTCAAATCAATTTGGATAGGTAAATGGCTATTTGTAAATTAATGTAAATGGGTTTTGGTCTCGACTTTACTTAATATTTACTTAATAATTACCGGTAGATACGAGGGTCACTACGAAACTTTTGAGATGTGAAATAACTTACATACTTAAAATCAATTTAACACTTACATTTTCTCAAAGTATTCACCATTATACTGTACACACTTTTGCATCCACAAAAACCACTTTTGGAAGCAGTGTTGCCAGTCTTTTTCTTCAAGTGTTGAAAGTTCATTCTCGTAAGCCACTACAGCTTCTTCAGAGCTGCAAAATCTCTTCCCACGCATGCGATCTTTGATCCTGGGGAACAGAAAAAAACACGCGGCCAGGTCAGGGCTATACGGCGGATCAGTCATAAGTTTGACCTCCGTAGATTCTAAAAACTGAATTGTGATGTTAGCCGTGTGTGCGGACGCGTTGTTATGATGAAGCAGGATCCCACGCACTCCAGTTCTTGGACGCCGTTTCCGAAGCTTCTGGAACACTTTTGTTAGGGAAACAGTGGTGTACCACTGAGCAGTAACACTCCTTTGTTCTTCAAGTGGAACAGTTGCAATATGGCCAGATTTGGAGAAGAAAGTTACGACCATCTTCTTCCCCACACTTCGCAGTCGCTTCACTTTCGTGGGTGGATTTTCGTCTGGAAAGATCCAAACTGTAGACTGGCATTTATTTTCAGGGTCAAATTGATAGATCCAAGTCTCATCACTGGTAACAATGTCAGAGACGCGTCCAGAATTGCCTCCATCAAATCATGCAAGCATTTCTTCACACCATTCCACACGCATGCGCTTCTGCTGTTCAGTCAAAGTGTGAGGCACCCAAAGAGATGAAATCTTCCTGAGCCAAATATGATCATGAAGAATTTTTGTTACTGCTGGCAATCCAATGTTCGCTGTAGATTCAATGTCCTTGAAAGTTCTTCGAGGATTTTCTCGAATCATTTGTTCCACAGCGGCCATGTTTCCATCTGACACAGCTGTTGCCGGACGTCCAGCTCTCTCTTCATCTTTAAGCGACGTCCGGCCTCTTCTGAATTCACCAAACCACCGAAAAATTGTAGCACGGGAAGGAACAAGGTCTCCAAATGCCCCCTGCAACCGGTCAAGGCTTTGTGTCTCGTTCAAACCACTTTTGAAATCGTAAAGGATCATTGCCCGAAAATGTTCCCTTTCGAGCTCCATTCTAGACAACCGAATACTGCTCACATCAACAAAGAAGTGAAAGCGATACGGCCACGCCGATAAGCGAGGCGAGTTGAAACTTGCTTCGCTTCTTCGCTCTGGATGCCACTACCGAAGGGAATTGTTGGATTTCAAATACTGTGCCACTACAATGCGTATCTCAAAACTTTCGTAGTGACCCTTTATATTAGAAAACAATAGTCACATAAGGAAATTAACGCTAGTATAGCTTTTAATAGGTATTATTATTAACACTAATGATTATTAATTTACGAAAGCGTAAATTGAAACTGGCAAACTATTTAAATTTAACCTCAAACGGTTATAGAGTTCAGTATGATATTAGGGCAATAACACAGCAATACTTCAATATTATGAAATACTTCACTTCACTGACTGAACTATAAAGAGAATACTCAGTGAGGTGAGTAATTTGTAATTAAAGCATACCGAAATAAGTGTATAATTCAGAATATACTTGTAGTAATCGTGTGTTTAACTATGATCGCTTGGAATACGAATATTTATATTAATATTTTAATGTGCCATATACCTTACAATTTCAGCTAAATGATTCCGAGATTAAGATACCATCTTTGAATCTTGAACTTTACGTTTTGACGGTCTGTGCTCAGTTTAGTTTTCACCTCTGCTGTCGTTCTGGATATGGAGCCGTGACCCGAACGCCAAAGACGAGCTATGATTGTGATGTGGATACCTTTTCCGAAATTCTTAAATGCTTATTCGTATACTGCATTTTCAACTTCCTTTTACTCCGGTCTTGACCTTGCTTACATTTTCCATAGAAACACTCTATTATTTCTCTCTCGGAAATTCTGTTTTTATTAGTGCGTCACTAAATAAACCTTAGAAAGGTTTTCCAGCTGTGTGTTTTGCTTTCCATTAATATTTTGTTTTCCTGCTAAATTTTAGGTAAGGAGGCTTAAAATAATTAAACGTTTCGACTATTGTTATTTAATATCACAGTGGACACGAGAAAAATCATCCTGCACTATATTAAACTCATCGTCACAGATTTCATTCCGATCTGTGTCATTATCTGACATATTGTCCTCAATCTTGAGAGTACGTATTTCATCAATAATAATATCATTATTTGATGGCTATTTTTGGATCAGTTCTGCAATTAGTTTTGTCAGGTGATGGACTGCTGGTCGCATTTTTACTACAAGATGCGATAATTGATCCGGAAGACTAATTGCGCAGCCTGCACACTCAAGGACATCAAAACACTTACACTAGGCGATTCATTTCTCGTTGAATGGCGAATCGCTAACAAACTTTGGAAATACGGAAGGATCTGGTGAAACAAAACGTAATTGCAATTGCTTTCTGCTCTGCCTATATCTGTTTTGATATATTAAAACAAAATATAGTCAAAATGGATTACCAAGTCAACTCAGTTACCCTAGTTTCAAGAGTTAGTTTCTCCATGTGTTTTAGAGAAATCGCATTTGAAAGTTCAAGCATAAATCCAAAATCCAGTTTTGTTAAAATAATTAGCTGTTGTACGATAGCTTTTCATGTTAATAGGACTGTTTTATGGATTTATGTCTGAAACCCAAAACAGAATTTTTGGATTTATACGCGTATTTGAACTTTCAAATGCGACTTGTCTAAAGCACTAACTTTTGATTTAACGCACTTTACACACCCACTCGCCAATTACATTCCTCTTCCCTATATAGGTGCTTGGTGAATAAAAACCAACAATGTTCCATAAAGTTGTATTGGAACATTTAGCCATATTGTATGCCTTCACATTTAGCCATGGGACTTTGTTTTCTATGTTTGTTCTTATGGTGTTATAATGTGTATGTTGCTCCCTTGTTTCAACAAATTACAGATATTGTACACAGTATATACTAACAGTAAATAATGCAATAATTACCATCACTAAACAGCACAATCAAAAAGCATTATCGATAAGTAATATTTATTTATTCTCATGCAGTACGTATTTCCAATACAAATTCAACCTCCATAATTTATTACCTGCAGCATATCAAATTATTTTTATCAGATTTTTTTTTTTACATTACGACCAGAACTGACTAAATTTGGCTATTAAAATTCTACGGTAACCGGTCAAATTTATTGCCTAGATTGAGGAGTAGTCATACTATTTTGGCTGCTAAGTATGTAATATGTGTAAAATCGGCGACATAAAGCAGTCACCTTCTTCGATTGAATGTCTATCAGAAACAAGAAAATCTATAAAGGAAAATAATCATATTTATTTGAAGTACTTGCAGGGACCTAATGAATATTAATGTTTCAAAGTGCAAATAAGTTTCCAGAAAAACTGAACTGATGTAAGAGGTCTCCCACATTTCTTTCTCAGCTGTACATTATAGGTCAATGAGACTTATACCCCTCCAGAGCATATTTTATTACCAAGGGAATCATATACGAATCATATCTCTTAAATTATTACGCTACAAGCTAGACGTACTTATAACATGAGTAATTTTCCAATCTGTGTGTTTGCCTTACACAAGTAAATGGTCCACAGCGGATTATTGTATTGTCCATGACACCTATGTCTGTTATGCCCTTCGAATGGATTATGTTGGATTCAGAAGTCCATGTGACACGTTCGTGACTCTTCCTTGTCAGATGATTGATTGTCTTATGTAACAATGTTCCTCACGAAGTCTTGGCCAACATAATCTTTTATAATGTTAGAAAAATAAAAAAAATGGTTTGAAAGTACAGAAGAAATTAAGAAAAAGGACGCTTAAGAATCATTAAAACTTAGATTACTTTTTGCAGAGTCTACAGGTATTGCGTCATCGTCCACATTCACAACTTTTGCAATACTGCAATAAGCTCACTGGTATCCTATTTAATTTATTTATTCCTCTATATATTTAAATTTGAATAGCTATCTAATTAATTCATTTTAAGTGTGTTGTATTAACCTAGCTTACTTCTTTATATGGTACCCCATCTTTCCCCTTTTGATGGCCATACATGAAGCTTCAAGTTCCAAAGAAGCCAATACCAAATACTTTAATAATACATTGTACTATAAAATAGGACCTAATTCTTTCCCGGTGCCATGATATAAATAACAGTTTTAGTGATATTAATCAGGTGACATGCTAGTTGTCCAACTTTGACATTTTTCCTTAACATAAAACTAATAGTGTTTTTTTAATTCAACTGCAAGCTATATTAATAGCTCATGTTATTCATTTAGTACACTATCAAAACATACAAAAGATGATTTACATGCTCAAGCAGTGACGCGACTGCCTTCTTCGATGTCTTTCACATTATTGTGAGACATGGAGGCATCGTTTGTAATATTTTAACATGCTCCATCTTTGATGCTTTTCTTTAAGAAATTAGTTTAGATACCTCCTTGTTATACTATTCTATATATATGGTTCATTCTTTAATTCATGCCGTTCACATTCAGAATTCTTTTCCCAGGTAGAGCTCCTCCGTGGCTAAGCGGTTAGCGTACGCGTCTTTGGCGCGGGAAACCCGGGTTCGATTCCCGGCAGGAGCTCATGTGGTTTGGATTCCACGTTAATCAGTAGGTCCACGTCTCATATAGCCTCGCTGCTGAACGGGACGTAAAACTCAAAATCAATCAATCAATCTTTCCCCAGGTGTTAGTGATGAAGACAATGCTGTGCAGCGCATCAAATTAGCGATATGTTATAAGTAGAGTGTAACACTGTTTGTGGTTCTTTTGTGCGAGTGCAACAAAGATTCAAGTCCCACACAGGCATAAAGACAAATCTGTGCAATGTATGGAGAATGCAGATAAGCTCTGAAATAGGAAATTTTACTCTATTGATGGCCCAGTTCTGGTTGCCCATCATACTTTGATGAGAACTATTTGAACGACTTGATCCATCGTGATACACGATAAAGCACCCGATATTGTCACAGGGATGGACATTGAACATTCAGTTGTGCGACACCTTATACGAATGAGAAACATGGATAGCTAAGTTCTCTCAATCACTCACTCATTCCAGACAAGAACCAGAGAACCATGTTATTTGTGGTTCTTCGCTTATCCACCTATGTGAATCCTGCCTTCAACAACTTCCCTTTCTCTCTCGTATTGTTACCGAAGATGAGAAATGGTGCCTTACGTTAACTTTAATCAGAGAATTGAATAAGTCAGCCCAAACAGAAAGACATCACGACGTCTCAAACAGGATTTACATTCAAGAAGACAATGTTGTATGTGTGATGGGACATGGAAAGGACTATCCATAATGAACTTTTAAATCGTCACCACTTCAGTATATTGTATCAACTGCAACGTGCTCACGCAGCACTTGATGGGAGGAAACATCAGCAAGAACAATTTGGATTTATGCCAGGAAAGATTGCAAGCGATGCAATTTTTATGCAAAGTTGAACTATGGAAAACTATAAGGAGGAAAAAAAAAGAAATGCATATGGTCTTTAATGATTTGGAAAATGCCTACTGTAGAGTATCACATAAGGATGTATGGAGATGTCTGACGAAGAAAGGAGTACCAGAGAAAAGTGTAAGGATAATCGTAGATATGAGCTGCTTGGGAAAACATAATAGTATTCCACATTTTCTAACTTTCAAGTATCCTGGAAAACAAGATACAACATCCAATATTATTCAATGCAATAACACATACGAAAATGCAATAACATCACATTTTCAATCTGTAGATACATTTCTGAAATTAAACTACCTAAATATTTTTCTGTGGTTCGATCACAAACAATTCCACCTAATAACTCAATTTCACGGAAGTGGCGCTTATCATTATGTTCATCCGAGTGTCTCATATGTACAGCAACACACAAATGTATCTCGAGCTCCTCCGTGGCTAAGCGGTTAGCGTACGCGCCTTTGGCGTGGGAGGCCCGGGTTCGATTACCGGCGGGAGCTCATGTGGTTCGGATTCCACGTTAATCAGTAGGTCCACGTCTCATATAGCCTCGCTGCTGAACGGGACGTTAAACTCAAAATCAACTCAACTCAACTCAACAAATGTATCTCCCCCCTAAGTGCTCCAATTCCATTACTTGGGGTCCAGGTAATTTGCAGTTGTGAGAACGCCTAGACAGATGCAACCTAACTTACACGTAACTTTCTCAACATTGACAGCAGTTGGTAGCACTGAGTCAAGTTTTTATGCAAGTAAAATTGTGAGTAGATGACGCACGAAACATTTCTCCATTCTGAGATCAATCTCCCTGGTTTAGAGCGTGTTGTCCAATGAACATCATATGTTAATCTCAATATTGCTGTGCATGTAATGTATTATTTCATTATATACTATAATTCAAAGAAATAAAAACACTGATCACACATGAATCAGAAAATGCTTGAAAATAGACGAAAATATCATATCTAGAACAACTGCTGGAAATAAGTTTGTAAATCACTGTCCCCATTGACACACCTTCTTCAATTCTCCTTATTCCAACATCTTTTTCTTTCTAGGGAAGAGAAGATTTTGCGTGTCATACTGAGTATGCCTTGAAATTGAAATTGAAACAGGAATATTTGAAAAAGTTTCAGCCTGGCCGGGATTCGAAAACGTGTCTACTAAATAGAAGTTCAATGCGCTAACCGCTCACCTATCGCGCCCCTTAACCTTCCACCCAAACTAATATCTAGTTAAAATCGTTTCATGGACAAATATAAACAAGATAATTTAATATAACAAAAGCAAACAAATATAAACAAAATAAAAATAAAAATATACACAAGAAAATATAAGCAACTTGTGTGAGTGACTTAATGACTGACTCTAGATTCCCTTGTTTAACTCAAAAACAAGTTATATAGGCATTCCTCAATGAGGAAAATATTACGAAACGTTCTGCAAGTTGAGGCTACGTCATGGGCAGAGCCGCAACTTGTTAGGGGGGACAGCCCCCAGAGAAGCTCCCCGCCGTCCGAGGGGGCCCATTTTGAGACAAAATTTTCTTACTCCATATACGATAGGAACATGAAATTAGAAATAAAGCATCAAATAGGGTCGCTACATTACATAAACAAAACAGCACACAAAATGTAAATAGAATAAAAATGAGTCGTGGACCCATTTTAGTAAAACATTTCTACTAATAGGGGCTCTAGAAATAATAATTATTTCGTATGGCTTTGAGAATTATCAATATTGTCCCCTTAATAATTTTGTCATGTATGGAATTGGCCCAGGGAGTAACTATCGGAACCGCATACCTTGCCGTGCGGAAGAGCCCACACGCTCCGGGGGGGTCATAAAGATTAAGAGAAAGTTGGAAAGGAGGCCCAAGAATTAGAAAAACAACTTTTTCTCGGTGGTCCATAAATAAGCTTGCTTCCCAGAAAATAACCGGCGCTGGTCATCGGTTGCAGGGATTGTCCCGATTTACATTACATTTCGTCTTTACCATAATTTCTAATTTCCAAAGAAGAAAAGACAACAGAAATTATTTTCACATTCGCTGAATTGTATCAACACGTTTAGAAATAGACAGTGCTATGTTTATGTTCCATAACTACTAGTTTATTTTCTTATATTCATATGAAGAATTTGTGGCAAATTGAGCCCGTGGCACTAGTCGAGTGATCTCGGGCGTTCAGCTCCTGATCATGAGCCTCAATCCACTATGGGTTCGAATTCCTCTGAAGAGCAAGGTCGGAATTTTAACTGTCCTCAGTGTTTCTGTGTTCGTATCCTTGTAGTGTTTGAAACACCTCGAAAGGATGTAATCGCCCGGTCCAGTTGCAGTTCGGGCGTCCATCTTTCATATAACCGCTTTCAGTAATCTGTCCTCCGTTGTCCTGCCGATGAGTATTTTCCGGAGTTCTAGACTTACCTGGGTAAGATGTTGAAGGACATCTCCAAAAAGGGATTACAGAATCGTTTCCAAATTGCCCGCCGGTCTTAATAACGAGATGAGCATTAGGCACCGAGAGGTTCAGATGTTGAGTCTCGAAAATCTCACGGACGATCAGACGGTCACTCAGACCACAATGCACACAATCATTATTCATACACACAACAAAAACACGCTGGATTAAACGACACTATGGTTATTTATTAAAATACTATTTAAAGAAAAAAAATAACTGATTAGAAAAAGAATCACAACACTCAACACTGAATATGTATAATTATTTTCATTAATGAAATCACACTTTGGTTTTTGACTGCACTATAGCCCTTAAGCGCTTTTATATGTTAGAATTGAACATTATGATAATGATTCCATTAGATATACTTTTCTCACACCATTAATACACTTGGGGGATTAGCACTGGGGAAATGTCGCCGGGATAATTCCACAAAGTAATATAATTCCTACTTCAAACAATTCTCAAATGTCGACGTTAATCCTCAGTAAAAATAGGAAGACGGTCACCAAAATGGAATGATAATGTTGGAGGGAGCGTTTATAACATACGCACAAGCTATGAGAACCTGGGATTTTACTGATTGGGGCTAGCCATGGTTAAGTCCTTCACTGGCTAATAACGTATACCCCATAGCACAACATTATACTTGATGCCAGATGCAACGTGCATGGTTGCTGCTCACAATTCGAGATACGAGCTGCATTGATCAACTGATCAATGTTGGCAGTTCATTCTCAAAAGCTTTCGGGTTACATCGCCTGTATGTACATTCAAATACAATATAAAAAAGACTTGACGTTAATTTTAGTTCACTGGCCACGACGCACAAGACATTGTGATAACTTGACTGTGAGAACATTCAGATAACGAACTGCTAAAGCGATGTGGCTGGCGTCGCCCTGACGCTTAAGACACCTCGTGTGTGCTCTAGGTCGCAGTATTTCCATAAATGATTAGAGAATACACTTAATTGAGCTCCAAGTAACCATAGATCATAGTTTTTGCATATTACTAGGTTAGGGAGAAAAACAGAAGCTTCGTCGCTTACTAAGATGCTCTCACCACAAAGTAACGTTTTAGATATATATATGAAAAAACGATGAAAGATTTCTTTGTTCAGCTACGTGGGAAAGAAGCATTTCCCACCGAAGAAAGAACTTATTTGCGGCGCAGAATAAAGTATAAATCGAAAAAATAATTACGATCTTTCGAAAATATACAGAGCGTCCACAAAAATACTTTTATAACCTGGTGACTTTTATAAGGACATAAGGCGGCCAGTGGTGAACGATACTCCGGTTGGGGCAATTTGTTTAAAAAATTGTGAAAGCAGGAAATTCCCATTGCAGCTACCTGGGTTAAAATCCCGTCGTGGCAATTATTAATTAATATTTTTCTGAATGGGAAGATAATGTTTATGTAATTAGTATTCTAATTATGTTATTCCTTTATTATTATTATTATTATTATTATTATTACCACAGGAGGAAAGAAAAAGTAACATAGTCGAATGTATTCATAGGAACAGAAAAGATATACAGTATGTCAAATGTTTCTTAGGTCTACGTTTATGGATTTACAGATAGAATTATCTTTTTAATACAACAATAAATGGAATATAAATGTGTGTTAGCTGATAACAGTAATGCATTTTGTTTCGCCCTTCTTCTAGGTAGAAAGGTGAGGTGACATCTTAAATATGATCATTCCCGTGACTAGCAATCCTTATTGTAAGTTCGATCACTATTTGCAATTTGTGCACAGCTAGGAACAATTCCTTGGAACTCATTTTTGGCCCATGCTACAGCAGTAACGACGTGTTTAGCCCTTATGTATTCACCAATTCTTGTCCAAACACGTTACTTCCCAGACAGTTACGAATGAAATTGATACGGATGACGTAATTTTGTGTTGTTGGCATTTCATCTGTGAAGGAAGTCGTGTCAACTCGTAGACCCAGGGAAATTGAATATTTCTCATGTTAGTATACATCAGTAGTATCATTATTGCAAATTATAAAAAAATGCTCAATTGCCACAGTCGGTATTGAACTCGCGTCCCGAACATTATGGGCCATATGCAGAGTCGTTCTGACGTGTGATTAGTGCCATACTAAAGAGTTCGACTAACATTTGTTTCCTGCAGTAGTCAGGCCTTTAGTATGATGCTAATCATACTTCAAAACGACTCTGTATAAGGCGGTATGAAACTAACGCTTAAGCCACTACTCTAAGACATCATTGTTCTGGGAGAACGAAAGAAAATGAGCTGCAATGAACTCAGTAATTACACACTTTTACGATTCCAGTGTAATAATGGTGAAACTTTTTGATTTCAGTCATGATAAGATAGTAGTGTATTATGCAGGTAGAATAGTCCAGAGAAGTCAATTTTAAATTTACAACTCACATGTACGAACGCGCTGCCATATGCTCTCGCCTCGGGCCCTGATTTTTCACGGCACGGCGTTGGACAGATACTCATACTGATTGGAATCTGTTGTTTCAGGCAGTGGATTATTTTTTAAGTAAACTAATTTAACGAACCATCCTCAGTAACTTGCTTCCTATTTTTACGTCTTACTCACTTTTACAGTTTTTCCACTAACTCTTTTAGAACAGGGACAAAATCACAGAAACATTGAGGACAGTAAAAATCAACAAACATTCACTATAAAATATGGTGAACATGCAATTTTTTGTCTGCCATCTTCTATGTAGAGTCAAATCCAGATTTGGAGTGGGTCAGTGGGTCAAATGGATCGAGTTTTCTGTGTGGGTCACTGAGTCGTGAGTCAACAGCATTTGACATATTGTGACCCATCATCCAGCGTGACACACTGCAACCCATCACCCACCGTGACCTACTTTCACCAACCGACTTACTCTGCTTACTGCATTACAGACAGCATCTTTTGAACAGCATATTTTTCCACCCTCGACCCTAGTTATAGAAACTAACAACACGTTTCTGATTGATTGCAGATTGCGATTGTCGAAACCTTCTGGTGTATGTATTGTGTATTATAGTAGTAATAAAAGAAAATTGTTAGAATTGAAGAAAAAAATTCATGCATCAGTTGTTAAATTTACATCATGGCAGTCAAGGTGGAAGAAAACGAGCCCTGCGGGGCTTCTAACCTGCTCCTCCTTCCCTTTCTCCTCCTCCTCCTACTACTACTTATAATCTGAATTCGTATAGCAAAATTACACACGTAAGGTGAGCTCCCTCGTGGCTAAGCGGTTAGCGTACGCGCCTTTGGCGTGGGAGACCCGGGTTCGATTCCCGGCGGGAGCTCATGTGGTTCAAATTCCACGTTAATCAATAGGTCCACGTCTCATATAGCCTCGCTGCTGAAAGGGACGCTAAACTGTAAAACTCAACACACGTAAGGTAATCATTCTTGAGTATTATTTTCATTTTATTTTAATGAAAAAAATGTTTTGAAACTTTTAAAAATAAAATATAAAAATAAAAAACTCCTTGATCCTTCTTTTGAACCCACACAAAAACGTATTATAAATACTAGCCAATTGCGCTAGTACTTTCGGCCACGTTAAGTTGCGACAATAACAAAACAGAGAAACACGTTTGAAAGTGCAAGGTATTTCCTTTACTTCAATATCCTGTATTTCCTTTACTCTGCAGCAATTTCCTTTACTTCAATATCTTGCATTTTTAAACGTGTTTTTCTGTTTTGTTATTGTCGCAACTTAACGGATTTAAAAGCGTGACCATAGATTTTCTAATGTAGGTTGTATTGACAATTTGACCAGTTGCCCGTTTGCGCAGGGTTATCGTAGAGAGTTGATATTTTTTCTATCTTCTTTTATTTAACAATAGCTTTCATACAATATGCAACTTGACCCCCGGTTCCATTTGCAAATTTTGATTTGGACCCCGCCTGGGACCCTGCGAGTCCCACGGGGACGCAAATTTTTCATTCAAAAGGTGCTGGCTCCCCACACTAATTTGACATGTATTCGCTGAGTTTTCTTACCCGACCGTTTCCGAAAAATCTGACCCGGAATCTGACTTTGTAACGGATAGTATGGAGCTCAATTTCTAACTTTTCACGCTTATATCTCCGCAACGGTTGCGATCGAGGACGTATCCCTTTTCGCATTATGTTCTTTTGGGACAAAGTATCCAACGGCCATTGTCTGGATTCGAAGTCAGACTTACACTTGAATAGGTTCCCTCGTTAGTGTGATAGGCAAGATCTTCTTTGCTCCAGAAAGAAACATATTTGGAATGAGGAGAATTGGTGAATGTCTCTCCATGAAGGAAATTATTTACTAACTTATTTCAAGCAGTGGTTCTAGATTTGATATTTTCAGCTACTTTCAAGCATTTTCCGATTCACGCGTGGTCAGTATTTTTATTTCTCTAAACATACAGTATATAAAGAAATAATACGTTACATACACAGCAATATTGAGATAAATAAATATATGACGTTCTTTGGAAAACACGATCCGAACCATACATATTCATCTTACAATGGAGAACTTCCTTAGTTACTTACTTTACAATTTTACCTGGATAAACACATGGAACAGGGCTAACAACTGCTGTCAGTGCCGAGAAAAGTTACGCTTAAATTGGGTTCCATCTTTCTAGGCGTTCTCACAACTACAAATGACCTGGATCCCAAGTAATGGAATTATAAGAGTCAGGGGTCCAGATACTTATGTGAGTGGCTGTACAGCGGGCCACAGAAATTCTTGAGGTACAAAGTCCGTGAGTTAGGCAACCCAACTAACGCCCGCTACAAGATAAATTACGCCTGTTTGAGTAGTTAAAACAGCAGAATGAAGTTGTCCCACCTGTTAAAAGAACAATCGTGAAGTGTGTTTTTGTGCAGAAGTGAGGAGAAATGCTGGCTGACTAAATGACAAAAGGGAGTCTTTGCATACTTGCACTCACAATACACAGCACAGCACCAGAAAAAATATACGGACACCAGAAGCGCCGATCAGGAGATAACAGTCGGGGAACTAAAATAATCTTATACGTAACTCAACTTAGAGTTTATATAAACAAGTTAACTTACTTCAGATCACTATACATATATGCGGTACAAATACTAATCGGATAGATTATGCGGTATATGTAAGTATTAGTTTACTTTTTTAAATAAACACAATGGGTTGCGCTGAGTTTTAAAACTATTAACAGTAGTCCTACCTGCAAATCAACTAAAGTATGGATTTATCATTCAGGGGAACTCCCAATGAAAATTATTGAGGTCGAACGGGTCCTGAGCTCTTAGGTTCCGGCGCCACTGATTGATACGTAATGTTACTTCGAAAGAAGAACTTGTTCATCTTCACTTGATTTCATTATTCGTTAAATAATTTTTGAAAAAGCTAAATATTGTTATGCAGCAATTTATTTGTAAGTATTAAAAATACAAAATTCGATAACAAACGAGTTGGAGAACTTACCCGTACTAAGAGTATTTCTCCTTAGGTTACAAATATTACTAAGGGCTCGTGATTTGTTTAATATTTGTGCATATTTACACATTGGGACTCAAGGAGAAAAGAGGAAAATATAGTGTCAATAAGCAACAATTTAAAAATACACGAAATTAACGGTTAATATCAAATGTAGAACGATTAACAGAATTAACTAACTCGTCTTCTCCTTTCATTTTCCTTCCTTCATGTTCAGGATTACATCACCACTGAATTTCTCCATTGAAGATTATCTTTCATTTAGGAGCATCCAAATGGAGCTCACCCTTGTAAATGAAACATTTTAAAAGGATAAACGGAGAAGGCGGGAATCGAACACGGGCCGCCAGATTAGAAAAAAATATAACTTACCACTCATCTAAAGCGGTACTTCTTCCGGGTGACCTAAATAAAGAGCCTTTTCTGTTCGCTCAAAACAATAGCGTATTAATACTCAGATTGATTGGCAACACACAGGAATCTGTAATTGACTCGGAGGGCATTATATTCCTGTATTCACTAAATTATCTACATTACAGATTAAAAAAAAAACAAAATACTAACTCCTTTATTTTGTACCAAATACGGCGCGTGTATTATACTCGTAAACAAACAAAAGACAAATCAATTGCTGCGTAGTAATCGTGGCTATGTGGCAGTTGAGCCTGAGTTTTTGTCGAGGCAACACGTCCTCTGTTGCTCGCGCCTTGGTTCTGATTCTGCCAGTGGTGATAGTTTTTTTGTGCGAGTTTTTGCTGTGCTTTTTGGACTTAGCAGAGTGAGCTTACCACTTGATCTGGGTAATTTCTCCCCGTTTTTGTAAAGTGAAGTGCAAGATTGCGACTGATTACGATGGCCAATATTAGGCTTAACACTCTTCGCATTAATTTTCAACCTGTCTCCAAAGTCCCCAATTCGATTTCGCTTCATGAGTGGATACGAACCACTTTTGACCTTGCACAAGATGCCGTATTAAGTATTGAACTAGACTTTCCACGTAAACTTCCAATTTTCAAATTAATTACTCAACAGCTCTGTAAACAGATCATTACTAAATTTGACAATAAAGTAACGTGTGTAGATGCAGAAGGTACTTACAACCTTCCGCTTGACTCGGCTTCTCATACAATTAAATTGGTACGTATCCACGCGGTACCTATGGAAATTTCTGATACCCAAGTGAAACAAGTGCTTCAAGTTTATGGTGAAATTCTTAGTGTTAGTGACGAACTTTATACTGATGGTCATTATTATAAAGTACGTACTGGCCGTAAAGTTGTGAAAATGATTTTAAAAAAAGAATATTCCTTCCTATATTACTCTCAGTTCTCTTCGTTGTTGGGTGACATATCCCGGACAGACAAAAACTTGTGCGAGGTGTGACAGTGAAACGCATTTGGTGTTCCAGTGTGATCGCCCAACATTTAGCGCCCGTTTAGATCATTGGTCCAGTGATCCTTCTGGAATTTCTACTTTTTGTAGCCGAATTGCTCGACCTATCCTACAACTGAAGGATGCGCCTGCTATTCACAACTACAATGTGTTTCCGGTTTTTCCGACAAAAAGCGGGCCCGCTACTACTACCATGCCGACAACTCTGGATGACTCTACCTCGCCAGCCCCCTGCGAGGCAGCTTCTGTGTCCCGACCAAGTGATACATCCTCACAGGTCCCGTTTCATGACGAGGGTATGGCCAGCCAAATTCTTCATGAGGTTAACCCCGACGCAAATAAGGTAGGTGACTTATCTGATAAGACTGAGTGTCCCGGACCCCAGCCAATGGCTTTCGATACTTCAGCAACTGCTCGGCCTGAACCTGTTGTTAGTGATTTCCTTGACACGGTGCCTCCTCTCTCCGATGTGCTCGACTCGACTGGTAGTTGTTCCCCAGTTACGCCTACATCCAGTGTTGATGACATTCCTGAACCCCCTATTAGTGAACAACTGAAAAAGAAGAAACGTTCCAGTTACGAGGTGAATACTGGGAAAGTAGTGAATGTAACCGGGAACACCTATGATTCGACCAGTATATTAACCCGCACTAGATTATGACAGATGTCTCAATTAGATGCTACTACATGTAATGACGGGGAGGTTGTCCCCGAGACTTTGGACAGACCCGCTTCGCAGTGAGAATATGCTAGTGGTCTGTTTGGGACTTTTGTTTTTTGTTAATATTGCATCTTTTTTGCTGCTTTCCTTGGGCCTGCCGGTTTTTTTGTGTGTGTTTTTTCCTCCACACCGAGCCTTTCCTTGCAGCTCTTAATGCACTCTTTTAAAATAGGAACGTTCAATTTTAATGGTCTACCATCTCCTACCAAGCAAAGTGCTGTTTTGGATTTCATTAAATGTTATTCTCTTGATATACTGTTTGCTCAGGATGTGACCTTGACCGACCTTCAAGGCCTTTATCAGCAGACCTTTTTTTCTAACGAAACTGTTAACGGCACGGGTACTGCACTTATATTTCGTAATGATTTAGAATTTGAACAGTTATACAAACATCCCACCGGCCGAATTATTACTGAAAATGTGGCCAATGTCCAGTTTTGTAACTCGTATGCCCCTGCAGGTTCACACAGACGGCGTGAACGTCATAATTTCTTTAATTCCGAGGTAGCCTTCGCCTTACATGACAGTTCTCGTTTGATTATATGGGGTGGAGATCATAACAGTATAGTTTCCGCTCAAGATTCCACTTCTACTTCGAACTTCTGCCCTCCTTTATTACAGGTGATTAACCAATTTAATTTATGTGATGTCTGGCGTCATTTTCATCCCTACAATTCTGTACACACTTTTTTCTACGCCACTGGATCTTCACGCCTTGATTTTTTTTATATCTCACGGTCATTACTTCCACATGTGCAATCTGTGGAAAGGATTCCTGTTTGTTTTTCGGATCACATGGGGCTAGTTATGACTATCTAGCTACCGCTTCAAAAAGCTTCTGAACCATAATAGACCATGTCACCTCAATACCGGCATCCTTTCTGAGCCAGAATTCCAGCAGTTGCTACGCCAACGCTGGAGAGAAATTAATCAGCAACTTTTGCGACGGAACAATATTATCCAATGGTGGGAACAACGGGGCAAACCAGCTTTGAAACAAATCTGTAAAAAATACAGGCAGAGAACGGTCACAGCGATTCCATGAACAATATAATTACTACTGTCAGCTTCTACGCGACTATCACATGGCATTCCTTAACGGTGAATCTGTACTTTCATAAATTAAATAGGTAAAGCCTTTCTTGTTAACATTACACCGCAAAAGACTCCACGGTATTACTGTTCGTAGCAAAATCTCACCAATGTCACCCACTGAGCCTCCCAGTCTTACATATCAGTGCTGAACGTCGCAGAGACAAGCAACATATTATTCATAATATACTGGATGATAATGGTGTTTTATATGAAGGAACTAATTATATTCCATACTTTGTGCGCTATTTTGCTGATTTATATCGCAACCATGATGTTCCAGCTAGTAATGACGGTGTTTTCGATACCTTGAACCCTCTCCCAGTTGCACTCCAAGCAGATCTTGATGCTCCCTTTACTGAAGCAGAAATTCAGCATGCCCTCCACCAGGCAAAAAAGAATAAATCTAGTGGCATTGACTCCCTACCTTACAAATTTTACCACATTCCCAGATCTTTTCATTCCTTTTTTACTGAACTTTTTAATGCCTTTCGTTCTAATTTACAAGTTGGCAAAACATTTACGCACAGTATTATAGTGATCATTCCTAAGCAGCCCAAGAGCACACGCATCAACCAATTTAGACCTATCAGTCTCGCATGATGTGATTATAAACTTCTCGTAAAAGTTCTAGCAGCTCGGTTACGTAATACTTTAAGTTCTATTCTGTTACCGGAACAATTTGGTCATGATCAGCAGCACCCTACATATCTGGCTTTATCGAATATTAGGGACACGATCGCTTATTTTGAAAGTCGTCCGAAATTAAATGCAGCGCTTTTGAGTACTGATTTTTCTCAGGCCTTCGATAAACTAAGCCATCAGTACTTATTCACAATCCTTGAGAGGCTTCATTTCGGGCCAGTATATTTAAATATGGTTAAGACGTTATACTCCCAGCGTACTGCCCAAATTAAACTGAACGGAGCCTTAACGCGGGTCTTTCCAATTAACCGGGGGCTTATTCAGGGCTGTCCCTTGTCCCCCATGCTTTACAGCATTGCCGTTATGCCGGTTCTGCATAAGATCCGGAATGAAATGACAGGATTGTGTGATCCTCCGGTTACTATTAAAGTTCAGAGTTTCATAGATGATATTTGCTTTTTCTTTCGCTCCCAGCGCGATTTAGATACTATTCTTACTAATCTACAGATATTTAGTCAACTGTCTGGTGGGGAATTACATCCCACGAAAACCAAATTACTTGTTTTGAATGATACGTCTTCTTGCCCTTTTGTCTCCCCCTTCCCTGTCGTTAACACTCATAAAATTCTCGGCATTACTTGGCATACCAATATAAAAGCATCTATTTAGGCAACATATAGAGTGGCTGTTCCTAAGGTCATTAACTTGCTTTATAAACACAAAGCTCGCAATCTTACATTACATGAGCGAGCGACCTTCTTAAATATTTTTGCCTTTAGTCTATTGTACTATATAATGCAGATTTTTCAGTTTTCTGTCTCAGACGCCAACATACTTAACAAACATCTGTTTGCCCTTTTGTGGTATCAATCGACACTGCGAGTACATCGTCGAACTGTGTGTACGACCAAGCAAGTAGAAGGGTTAGGTATTAAAGACGTGGCTCTTCAAGACCGTTGTCTACTACTGCACCGCACATGTCAGCTGCTAACTGGCTTTTCTGAGTCTTTCTCCGCGTGCCATATAATGCGTTGCCTTCGCCACGTGACTCTCAGGTCACCTGTTTCTATTCTGAACTGGTCCCAACCTTACCATTACCTGCGTACCGTCATTCTAGACATTTCGTAGGCTCTTATCAGTCACACAGCTATTGAAGATATGACTGTGAAGGAATTGTATACTTATTATGCAAATTATTTATATACCCCCACTAAATGTGTTACTCGCCATCCCAATTGTTCTTGGGGGCAAATATGGCATAATATTAATTCCTTTTTTTTACCCCCTGGAATGAGAGAGTTATGATATAGGTTAGTGCATAATGTATTTCTTACTAACCATCGAGCATGGGAACTCGGTTTTCGCCCAGATACTCAATGTATCCGATGTGGACAAGCTGACACACTCATCCATCGCTTGCAAACATGTCCATCCATCCAGCATTTGTAGCGTAGCTATACACATATTATAGCACGAATACTTCGTGTTGACCAACAGATTATTAATAGTGAACCGTTTTTTCTTTTGCCTGATTTCAAATACTTCCCACGTTCTAAACACAATATCATAGTGTGGTTAACTATTCAAACAGCGGCTATCATACTTACCGAAAATGAGCTGGTGACACAAGCCATGTACATTTTTAGACTACAGTACTCTTTAAAAACAATGCATTCAGATCTACGCTTGCGTCATTTTGCCCACTACCCGACTGCTGTTTACTAATTTTTTTTTTCGTGTGTGTGTTTGTGTGTATACTTCATGTGATTGATTTTCAATTGTATTGCAGTGGTATCCTTTTTGTAATTTGTGATTACTCTTTTATTCTTATTACATATACATATATGTAATGTAATTTCTCAAAAAAAAAATTTGGCCAAGGCGCTCGACCAGTAATCTAAAAGTAGTCGAATCGAATCGGAACAACGAACCACCAGTACATTTATTTACTTTAGAATTTTTGGTGGCGATTGATCAGCGATGACACACGTTTTGGTTTCTTCCGATATTTGAATACTAGGTCATTTCAATACTTAGACTATCAAATGTTCGGAAATAATAATAGTAATAATAATAATAAGAAGAAACTAATAATAATAATGATTATCTCATAGAAGTTAGGAGATTATTGTCACTCAAGGCATAACATCACAACCAGAAATGTAACATTTGAAAAGAATATTTCGGTTTTGTTTAGTGTTGCAGAAGAGGAATTTCTGATCTCGTCTCTGAAACAAAACAAACAAAATTGATAGGAGAGTTAACATTTTACATTCAAGACGAGGCGATGCTAACGCAAATTATCGTCTCGCTTTGGAGATGGAAATCGAGACGAGACGAAAAGTATCGTAAACATTTCTCTTTTTATCTCGATTCTCGAAATAGTGCATGTCCATTCTTTAAGTAAATATTACTTTGTATACTAAATCTTATACGTTATTTTGTTACTTTATATTTCGTAGCTCATTAAATTTATTATGGTCTGTGTAGGTATTTTTGTAGCAAAGCTTTTATAATACTTCTGCATATCCTAAAAGTTAATTTATTGTATGCCTTAGTGTTCAGTGATATTCAGTTATTTTTATTACAGTTATTTTCCTAAAAACGTACAGTAGAATACTTTATACATAAAACTTCAGTGGAACGCTTTGGTTTAAAATGTTGGTACTTGCAGAGGTGTATCCTGGAGGTCGAGGCATCCTCCCGAAATCCCGACTTATCTATAGGTTTGGTCTAACATTAGGCAACTTTAAAAATTTTAATACCATTATTATTATTATTATTATTATTATTATTATTATTATTATTATTATTATTATTATTACTGAAAATTTAAGACCTCAATGTTACGTAATATTGCAATGTAAATAAGCGTACTGAAGTTGATAGGAAAAGAAAAAGAAAGGATAAGAGATAGTAATATAGAAAGGATAAGAGCGATCAGTGTCCGAATGCAAATGAGAGGGGAGGAAGAAGGTGTCAGCTCCTGGACAACATTAATATCGAATCTTCGGATGCCTAAACAGAAATTAAGTAGGATTTGTTTTCACCACGATACATAGTAACACGCTTTCTTTGGCTAAAAGACTTTGGATTATGTATGCGTTATATTGATATTTTAACATAATATAAATACCAAAAGAAAAAAAGAATAGTTCCTCTTTTACAAATTTTGGATAAACGGGTATGTGGAACGTTTTGGAAATGGCGAACGAAAATATTATTGTTTCTAGCAGTAGGAGTAATAGTGGAAGACGTTCGAAATAATTGCTTGGAAACAATATCGTTTCAAACACATTTTGACTCATACTTGTCCCTAAGCATGAATCTTAGGGGTCGTATTCATGAACTGTTTGCTAAATACGTGACGTTTTCCACCACAGTACGAATAAAGGTTGTAGACAGACATGTGATGTCAGCTTGCTAGTATTTCCCCTGTGAAGAAAGCCGTCTCCACTCTGACTTGTAAGACCGAAAGAAATTGAGTTTTTTTCATTTTATTACACATCAGAATTACGAATATTGTAGTTCATAAAAACAAATTACCTTAGCGGGAATCGAACCCGGGACCCCTGAATTAGGAAACTAATGCTCACGCCACTATGCTAAGGCTTCTCTGTGTGGTAAGAGTAAAAAAAAAACTGGTTTATGGAGCAAATTGCACATATTTACGATAACGACGAAACACACTGATTTCTGTCATGATAAAATACTATAGTCGAGGGACTTCAAATTTTAATTAAACACCAAAAATATACATGTAGTGCCTCAGACCCTTTCTTTTCTGATTCACCTAAAGTATCTCCGTAACTTGTCTTTATTATTCTTAGTAATGCTCGTTTTAAGCTATTTCTAGTAACTTTGTACCAAATGGATAGGAGAAACATCGAGGACATACAATTTCAAATGATCTCCTACCGAGAATTGAACACTGGACCGCGAGCACTGAACTATCTGATGCAGTGATAGCGTGGGGCAATGTAAACTTGACCCACCATGACCCTCCACCAACTCACTCGGTCCCTCCACCTACCATGACCCACTCTGACTCACTACCCACCGACCTACTCCGACCTATCCCCTACAAAAACATACCGTTATCAACTCTGACACATGATTCACAACCTCTTCTCTGCTGACTAAAGTGTTTATACTTGTAATAATAAAACGAGTTTGTAAGATTCTAACTAATCGGAGTTTGAATTTTTACGGTCACTCGCTCAAGCACCGGTTGTTACAATAACTGTGAATCTGACCTTTTTGGTTAAAAAATGAAACGTTTTTCTAATGGGCCAAATTTCGATTAATTTGAATTAAGTTATCATGGTATAATTAGTTCCTTGTTGAATTATCGATACTTTCCAATGGAAAAACGCATGAAATTTGATAGTCCCAAATCAAGGTAAGAAGACAATCGTACAGTTCAAACTTAAAATTTCCGTGTAACTAAGCGTACATTACAATTTTATGTCTATTTCTCTCTCAACTTTATAGCTTGATTGTCCTGTGCCCTAAGCGCTCCATATAATAAACATAAGCTTCAGAAATTATTATAGTAGAAAGCGCATCATTTCTGTTTCTCAATTTGTTTTTGAATATGTTTCTCATCTAATATCGATCATTTTCAATTATTTTTACAAACCAACCCACTACCAATTTTGCATATATAGAAAGTGAGCCCCCCCGTTCATAAAGAAGATTTTTTAAAAAAAAATGCTATGAGACGTTCTGCTCATTTTCAATAGAGAATTAATATACTGAATTTCATTTCTGTAAGTTTAACGGCTTGTGAGATACTCATTTTTTCCGCAGAAATTCGGATCCCCACTACCCCCTTAAGATATTATTATAATGAAAGTGATATGATAACATTCCAGTTTGGATTGAGGCCTAACTATATACCAAAAGTCATTTGATTTGACTTTGCAATTTGGCAGTGATGATCAGGCACACATAATTACATCCATTTCTTATATAATAATTTATATATTATAGTGATGCAAAAAGGTATTTGTTCCAGTATTTAGCTCCTATAAAACCTACAGGCTGTGTGTCTTGAATGCCAAGTAGTAGTATAAGTCCTATTGCTATTATTGCAATCACAAATATCAATATCCAAAAGTGCCTGAAATTCTTTTTTCACTTACAACGAGAAGGCAGAATTTGGGAAGTGAAATTTGGGCCCATTTTTGCGAGTTGGTAGTGCAGTTTTAAAGAATTAATATTCGAAGCTTGGAGAGCGCAATGACCAAAAGTAACGGAGAAAAACCGTATTAACTTTTCTACTCGCTGCATATATTGTACGACACACAAATTTACCGTGTCGGCGTGGCAAAGTGAGGAAAATTTTTTACTCGTGAATAAAGGGTTGCGGGTTCGATTCCTGTTCGTGTCATACATCCTTTTTTGCTTCAACCAATAAAGTAGGCATTTGTAACTGTAAGGAAAATATTAATTCACTATATGTTTGTAATGAATAAAACAATAGAACTTTTCAAATCACTTGTAAAATCTTTCCATGTTCCATATTAGCTACGGCAGGAACAAAATTTAATCTATTCCGTATATATATTATTGTTACCGCAGTCGTTGTATAAAAAATATTTTTGACGCTTCGTGTCTACATCTGTTGACAGTGTGAAAATTACGAGGGGGATGAAAAAGGAAGTCCTCTTTGGTAATACTGGATGTTACTATAACCAAAGGTGATAACCCCTTATTCCCCTGAAAAAGAGAAAGAAAAAGAGAAAAAGAGAAGTAGTAGTAGTAGAACTCTATATTGTAGTGTATGTACTGCATAGTGTATATGGATAGAATGTAAACCCAAGATCAAGTCATGAGTGGGAACCTTTCCCCCCTTGTGGGGATGATATATCATTATCTTATTAATTTAGAGTAATCTAGATTTCATCTAAATAAAAGAATTCTTATTATCGGACTTCCGAAGAGAAATAAAATGTAATAAATATATGACCGTGTTTATTTTAACTTGAGTTCCCAGTCACGAACCCCTTTTACAGTTTTTTATTTTTGAAAAGAAGAAAGAAAAGAAGAAGAACGAGGTGAAGTAGACCGGGAGAAGGGAAAAGAGGGAGAGTAAGAAAATGGAGGAAAGAGGAAATCTGGTATTGGTTAAATTAGGGGATATGGTAAAAGGAAGTTAAGAGTTGTCGAATTGAAATCGGTTTCAAGGATTATTCAGTAATGATTTGGTATTCGATGGTCGAAATAGCCACATGTCAACTAACACACACCGGACCTAGCACCAAGATGACCACATTTTTGGGAGTCACCCCAGGCTAGCGCCGAAAATCAATGAGAAAGTTTATATTATCATTTCAAAACTATTCGATGTTAATTCAACACTTGAGGATTAAATTCTGAGATCGACTGTACTGTTAAACTGATCGCAGGAAAAAGAAAATAAAACATATTTAGTTGGTCTCTGGAGATTCAATATTCCAAAATATTAATAAACAATGGTTAGTTCCGGCTTCTCTTGTTCTCTTCGCTCCTCTCATAGAGCCATTTCAGATAGGATCAGTGTTTTCATCACTATGTATTAGTAATGAATTGCAGCCATTGACTACCATTAATCAGCAAGTCTACATGTAGGTAAACACAAATATTTCAATTCAAACTAAATCTAACGTTCAGCCACACACACACTCATACAGGACAGCGTATATGATTTGTATATTTAAATTAAACTAACCTAACTACAATTCACAAAACAGTTTATTACATCTATAAAAAAAATTAACAGAACACAGGAGGGTAATAAGTACATAGGTTAGAGGAAAAAAAAATTTACCATCAATATTCACATAGATAGGATAGTCTGGAATACTACATTATATGCTCACATGTCAATGAAGTTAAATACATTGAAAGCAAAAGAAGAATGAATAAAAAAACATAATGATACTACAAGTATTGACAATAGAGTGTCAACATACTTAAATTTTCGTGAAATGAATGAAAAATAAAAAAAAGTCTTTCGTTGACCATTTTACAACGTTGTGTAATTAAAAAAAATGTAAAATAAAAAAAATAATCTTCGATGAGTTTGGTTCTTTTCAAGCCAAATTGGTCCAACATTTGAGTCCTGTCTCAAATAACTAACTTTAATTTATGTAACGAGACTCACTTGCACTAATCAAAGGGTCCATATTTATGTTGTGTGGTCTCTAACTAACTAACTCTATATATATATATATATATATATTTATATATATATATATATATATAATTATTATTATTATTGCATCACTCGACGTCTATTATACGAAACTTTCAGTTCATATTTTTATTTTTATCATAAAAATGTTAAGATCACTGAATTTCGAAGTTCAACTTCTCATCCCCAAACATAGGGATCATATCTTTCAAGGTAAACTATTTTAATGAACTAAGTCCTCGGACCAATCCTGGGTCCCTCATACTAATTTAACATATCAGGTAATTCATGTCAACATTTTGTAACACCAAAACAAATTTATTCCGTGAAGTTCGTGGAGATTCGCACACGCTGGTAACATTCAATAGTTTCACTTTTGAGACGTACCGGGAGGATTTGGGGCAGACTGTTTCAGACTTTCGAAGTTCGTAAGTCACGGGAAAGGGAACTATAATATCATCGAATCGAAGTTTAAGAATTTTATCTACGACCTGCCATTTGAATTTCAGTTACATGCAGATTCAATTTACAGTGAGATTAGTCAAAACACACATGCATATTAATATGTTTACCACAGATTATCAATTCTACATAACGCGGCAAACCACAGTAAACTACATTAATATCAGGTGTCCGAAAACTATGGAAACCTAAGACGTCAAGGGTAGATACCGCGCCCATACTAAATATATTCATTAATATATTCCATATAACTACTTATTATATTCATTATTACTTAAAAATCAATAATTATATTATCGTCGATAAATATATTTCTTATATATACATATTCATATTCATGTCAATATTCACTGAACATTCACATTTCTCTTTGGCTCACATAACGCTGACAAAACAAATTTTTTCCAAATAGGTTGCAAACTTTACAAGAAATCCCGACAAAATAAAATTTTCATTAGTATCCGCGTATAGAATGATATTTAGTATTCCAATGTTAATAGATATTAGGTATGTATTCAGAACAAATTATGCAAGCACATAACATAACAGGCAAGATGGACATATATACACATGCATGTACAAAGAAGAACAAAATCAAAGATTGTTAAAATTAGTTGGCCCAAACTACAAAAGATGTACACTACATGCAAAAATAAAGTCAATTGAAACGAAATTATAATCGGCAACCACTTAGAGTATTGGCTAATCAGCAGAAAATAATCAAACTATTGAAAATCAGAAACGATAATGTACCCTCCCAGCAGTCACTTCTGTAATCGATTGAAAATTACAATAAACGGTTCGATGTTGTTTTAGAAAACGGAGTACCTCCACGAATTATACCTTTCGAAGTCTCAGTTAGTACATTTTGCCAAAATCAGTAGTATAGTTGATTATATATTTATGAGCCTCAGAAACTGGGGGGGGGGAGGTTCAAAGATTACAAAAAAAAACCCGAAGGCTAAGAGAAAGAGACAAGATGAAGTAATGACAGCGAGAAAAGTAGAAGAAAACGAAAGTACTACCCACTACACAGTTTGAGTGGTCGGATTTCAATATTTAACGACTCATAGCCAAAATCTTCATGTACGCCGAAAAGGGTGGTCTAATCAAATACATAGACTCAACATATACTTCCCAGCCTACAACTAGTCCGTGTCCTGAATGAAATTTCCACAAAGACAGTGGTTTTAAGGGAATTTTAGTACTCGCTGTAATCCGGTTGAATTCTGGGAAGCCCCGGGATCTCCCGGAAAGCTAAGATGGATCATAATTTGGAAATTTCTAAGAAGAAAAAAACTCATCCAACCTTCTCAGAAACTAAGAAGTCAGAACAGTAATGAAATTATAGTAAGAGGGATTAGCTAAGAAGTCCCTAACTTATAAGTTGCCAAAATAAAAAAAATAAATAAAATTAATTTCGTACTGGTGATTTTCCCGCCCAAATCTCACCAGTGGCGTACCCGTTCGCAAGGTTCGCTAAGCCTTGAAGGTGTCATTAATTTCTATAACTTTCCAGTTTTCAAAACTAAGAAAAGAAAAGATAGACTCCAAGGGAAAAGGGATTCGACACCTCGGATACGAGAACTTGAATAATTCTGAGGTTATTTCAGTAAAATTTTGATTTCTGTTAGGTCTATTTACTCTGTGAACATTGTACAGAAACGATGTAACCAATGCGACGAAAAAAAAATCATCAACAGTAAATGGATATGGAAAATGCCACTGATCAAATTATAAATCTTGGTGGTCTAACTTTTAGGTTTGTTTGTAATAATTCCGCGAATATCTGGGACTGATGTTTATATGATGTTGCTTTCCGCTCTCAGATAATAGGATATTAAATAAACTATAAATTAGCATGATCACGAAGCAAACATAACTTCAACTTCCACATAATCATTCCACCAACTAGATCGAACAAACGTATGAGGTTAAGAGTCGAAGGATAGGGTATCATTAACTGTATTCATATTATTAATACATACGTAACGAACACTGGGCTAATGCATTTTCACTTAGGTGTCTCCTCAACTCATTCATTTTTTATTATAATCATATATATTATTATTATATTACTACACTTATTCATATGTTTATTTCAACCGACGCACTATATTATGGACACCTTATTCTCTATTTTTACCCAAGCCACTCATACATTACTTACACAATATACAATAAAACTACTAAAATTCATACTCTTAGACTCCCAACTGAGAAATTTTTTTCGAACTACGAACCTCTTCACTCGTTCCAGATTATATTCACTTCGTTATTTTAATCAAAATTGTAAATACGTTTACTGAGATTATAGATATTAAGGATTATTCTATTTCCGATTTGATAAGGTCAACAATGGCCTCTTCTGTAGTTATAGAAAAGCGAGTTTTATAATGAAAAGTTGACAGAAAGCAACAACATGTGAATTTATATTATTTAATAAAATAGGTGTTCTTTATTCTTTTGGATATTTCATCAGATAATTGGAACCGAACGTTGCAATTTTTATGACAGAAAGGGGGAAAGACTGTTCTCTACGAATATGTATTTATTTTGAATAGAAACTACATTCGATGCTTATAATTTCAAAATAAAGGGCCAAAATCTACCATTCTAATTCACGAAGTTGTGCGATATATCATGTTTGTTTAGGATATTCAGGCAATAATTCGTTTTTCTTGTCCTGCGTACAATTGAAAATCTTTAAATTCCGGAAATTGTGAGTTCCGATACTCTCACCTTTTAAGTTGTGGAGGACGGCGCAGTATTTTAACAATTTCACAGTAACAAAGGGACCAGTATAAACTTTCATCCATTTCGAGGATTCTTGCTTTATGATCGATGATAAATTGTGGAGTCTTAACATCACTAACTGACCTTCTTTCAAAGTAATCGCTTTAGTTAACTGTTTACTATGTTTTCGTGAAGTTATATCTATTTGAGTGAATTTGAATCGGTTGTCCACGAGATCTAGATGTTTAGGCCATGGGAACACTCCGATAGTTATCCACAGCACAATAACTAAGAAAACGTTCCGCCGGCGTGGAATCAATACTCGAACAGTATGAATTATTCAAAATATCCTGTATTTTTATAAGATATTTATGCCAAATGGTCTGATCTTCACTACACCGTAACTGGGTTAGTCTATTGAGTTCTTTATGGCTGCGCTCTGTTATGCTATTACCTTGAGGCGAATAATTAGCTGTCTTCTTGTGTTTTATTTTGTGTTTAGAACAAAAATCACGCCACAGCCGGGATTGGAATTGTGGTCCCCGATCGCTTAGGAACTCTCAAGGATAGGGTAAAAGGTGAAAGTATCTTCTCTCCAAAACAGTTATGATTTCTTTCGTGTGCGCTTTCCTGAGAGGAAGAAAAGTAACAAAACGTGAATAGATATCTATGACTGATAGAATATAGTAGTACCCCTGACTAGGTGGTAATTTCCCGATAAGGTCCACCCCCACCCCCAGAGTCTTATGGGGTACATTCGCCGTTATATGATATTCTTCTTGAGCTATGGTTCGGTTAGTGAACTTAGTTTCCGCGCATTCGATAGAGTTTCGTATGAAGTTTTTGATGGTAGTTCTCTGGTTTTTCCAATAGAAAATAGCACGACAGAAACGATAACACTTTTGAACACCGAAATGACCAGTAGAGTGAACAACATTAATAATCTGGTGGATACAGCTCTGGGGTATTACTAAAAGCCAATTGGGTGTTCGCGCTGGTTTTATATATATTAGATCACAATGTATCGTTATTCTACCAGAATTTCGATTGTTTTCATACTGTTTTACAAGGTATTGGCATAACTCGTCAGTTTTTTGATTCTCTCTAATATAATCTAAATCAATATCAGCATATTGGGTTTTGGTCAGAAAATGCACGTAATGGGTCTCGGGTTCGAGTAATACCTCAGGTGGGTATCTACTGAGGGTATCAGCGATAAAATTCTCACGGTCTGGGCAGTGTTTGAATGTTAAATCAAATTTTTGTAGTTTAAGGAGAATTCTAGTAGTCCTAGGTTCGAGGTTCTTTTGAGTAAAGGCATGCGTGACTGCTGAATTATCTCTATGAACATAAGTATTTCGACCTATAATATACTGCTCAAAATGTTCACAGAGGAACAGCACGGACAGAAGTTCCATCTGAGAAATCGACAGGGACAATTCGTAGGGTTTCACCCGTCGACTAGCATATCCGATGATACTGGGGTCGTCCTGTCCAGCAGGATATTGTGCAAGATAGCCAGCCAGATTCTCCATACACGCATCACTGTGTATGTGAAACGGCAGGGAGAAATCCGGCTGACTTAAAGCTGGCGGATTACTAATAAGTTCTTTCAATTTATTGAAAGTTTCTGATGCTTCATATCCCACGAGAATTTCTGATCCTTTTTTTTAGCATTTGATATAATTTAGCAGTGAGACCTGAAAAGTTCGGAACGAATTTTCTCCTCCACCCTATGAGACCTAGGAACCTCTGTAATTCTTTCTTGGACTTTGGAACCGGGAAACATCGAATAGGTTCATTTAATTTAGGATCGACCCTCACTGATTTGCCACTAATAATATGTCCCAAAAATTTTATTTCCCGTGCAAAGAACTTACATTTCTGAAAGTTTAGTGAAAAGTTTGCCTGTTTAAAAATTTCAAACGTTCTTTCCAAGTGGAATAAATGTTCTTCAGTAACTGATTTGACTAGAACATCATCGAGATATAGAACAACAAAAGACTGAGTAGCGTTATTGAAGAAGTTTGTCATAGCCGATTGAAAAACGGCGGGACTACTCTTTAACCCCTGTGGCCAAACAGTAAGGCAATATTGCCTACCCTTATACACAAAACTAGTATATTTGTAAGAATCCTCATGTAAACTGATTCCGTAGTACGCGCTAGAGGCGTCAAATGAAGAGAACCAGGTTGCATAAGAAACACGGTGTAATAGGTCATTTATTGGTTCTACCTGAACCTGCGGTGAAATAATTTTTGAATTGGTAGCCCTAAGGTCCAAAACGGGACGTACGCCTCCAGAAGCCTTTCTAACCACGTGAATGGGATTTCTATATGGAGACATCTTCTCTACAGCAATGCCTAAACGTAACCATTTATTTAGTTCAGCCTCAAATTCCGGTTGCATGGCCTGTGGGACGGAATAGCACGGTCCAACCACTGGTTCGTCATCTTTCAACTGGATTCTGTACGGAGGTACATTGACACGGCGTGGATATTCGGAAAAGAGAGATCTATATTTTAATAATAATTGACGGATACCGGATCTAATATGTAATGGTAACTCATCGCGGGTATCAATGTATGTGTCTATGTCCCGTGGGGAGACATTGCATTCGGGGCCCAGGAGTGGATCCAGCTGATTATCCCCATTAACCTCTCCCCCATGGAGAGGTGTCACCGCACAAGCGGCTTGACAAATAAACATGGGGTCAAGCATGGGCTGATCTACCACTGGCCGCCCTGACTCACCGACTGCAATCTCTTCCTCCGGTGGCCTTACCAACATCACACTCGGTTTATCAGTTGACACGGTAATTATATTCCCGAGACTATCTTTCATACGTATCTCCTTTCGTTCGCGATCCATAACACAATGAAATTTATCTAGGAAAGGGCAACCCAGTATCAGATCTGTTCGCAAGTACTTTATTACGAAAATGGCTATTTCAAAAATGTGATCTTGAATATTTAGATTGAAATTTTGTACTCCCTGTACTGAAAAACTTTCTTTACCTGCAAACGCACCAAGTGTCAGCCCAGTGTATGGTTTTAATTTTGCAGAGGGAAAGCGCTGTTTTAACCTTCTCCACACCTCCCAGTCCATTAAACAGAGCTCAGAGCCACTATCTATAGTAGCCAGCAATTCTACGCCTCCAATACTTCCCCTTAGGCTGGGAGATGCCGAGAAATAGCGTTCTTCACCTACAGCTAATGGCTCCTCGTCTATCACGAACTTGATTACAAATTCTAATGAATTTTGTACGGAATAATTTGGTTTAGACATTGAAAGTTACTTTCAGCGAATTTTCGGTCTTGATAATTTATATGGTATTTGTTCCCGCAGTTATCCTCCCCCATTTCATCAGGTAACTGCGGAGTTAGTTTACCGACTTAACCGCGGTTTCACGACTGTCATTTCCATTTGAGGGTATTCTATTCTCCCCATTTCCGCGTACCTGCGAAGGGATCACATTCTGGGGCCGATTTACTACGTTATTGTTACTATTAGAATTATTATTATTCTGCCTACGGCCGTTCTCTCCTCCTCCATACGCCCTGTCAAAGCTCCTCCGGGTGTTATCGCCCCTATCTGGGTTCGATTCCAAGTTGGTGCAATTATAGGGACGATAATCCCGGCGATTATTAAATATGGGTCGATTCCTGTATAGCCGCCGACCATTGTTGTTGTGATTCTCTGAGCTAAACCCACTAGGATAACGCGATCCAGTTTGGGTGTAGCTCAGGAAATCCGTCTGGCAACTTGTCGTCACTTTATTTTTGGCAGGTTTCAATATTTTCGCTTGCCGGGCGAAGTATCGCTTTGGAGGACCACCAACTTCTTTTCCACATAGGGCAGCTAAACGTGAGGTAACCTCCCTCACACCCTTACACAGGTGAGATGCAATGGCCCGGGACTCATCGGGTGGAAGCGCGTTTACAATTATGTCTACCAGTTCCGCTTGTGACGGATTTTCGGCGATTTGATAATAAAGCTCTATGATCTTCCAAGCATAATCTAAAAGAGATCCATACTTGGAACGGTCATATCTAAGCGATTGTAGATTCCTTTTCTGGAGCCGCTCAATGTGCTCGATGCAAAATTCCTCCTTAAAAAGGATCAGAAAGTCACTAAAGGTTCGTATTTGATACTTTATAGAAGCAAACCACGCACCGGAAGCAGCTATCAAGCACTTCTCCACGATTTGAAGACGTTCTTCGTCCGTTAACTTATACATGTCAAGATATTGTTGTAGTCTTCGTAAGAAGACACGGGGCAACCCGTTAGCAGTATTTCCGTCGAAGGTGGGGAACCGTTCGATGTCCCTGATGCTAACCTTAGAACTCATGCTATGGGCTATTGGAAATGGACTCAATGGTATCTGAGGGGCATCTGGACATATGGCGGTTGTCATCGGATTTGCCACCGACGGAGTAGTTACGGTGCTAAATGCACCCATATAGCCAAAAGGAGATTTGTAGGTCGCGTCAACCAGGTTAGCGTTAAACTTAGAAGCAACTGATGGTCCTGTACAATATCCTTCTCCCCTCCTTGGCAACACACCATAAGATTGAATCACCCCAAAAGTAGAAGGAGCACTCACACTCGTGACTGTTGTAGTCACAACACTGGATTGCATAGGCATTTAACTAAGCCATGGTTTTATGGTTGACTGTTGCAGGGAACAAGGGGCTACATTGTCCCGTGCATCAGGCAACACACGATTCTCTACTGTTGACACAGTGTTGTTTTCTGGAAAAAAATTCCTCGGGGTGTCGCCACCAGGGAAAGGATAAGACACGTCAAAATTAGCTTTTTCAGGCTTCACAACATTTTCTTTAAGAGTAGTCACTTCACTCTGGATTAGGTTAATTTTTTGGTTGACCGATTCTAATTTCGTCCCTATAGATAAATCTGCTAATGATAAGTTGATTTTATCTATATTAGCCTGCTGCTGGTCAACCTTTTGTTTTATTTCAACAATTTTAGTATTTGCATTGTCAAATTTTTGATCAACTTTGTTGAATTTAGTATCGGTTTCCTCTTTTAATTGTTCAATAGACTGTTGGGCTTGGTACCTAACTTCTTCAATTTCTGTAGACGTTTGTCCCTCAATTTGCTGATTGAGGCAGCAAAGTTTAACCGAATACTGTCAAATTTTTATTACATATTAGTAAATTTTTGACTCATTTCTTGGTTGTCACGTTTCATTTCACTAAATTTTTCGTTCATAATTTGCATCATATTTTTATTTAATTGTTCAGTGAACTGCTGTAATACTACAGACATTTCCGACCCGTCGAATGACATTTCCTCTTTCGGATTAGTTTGAGCCTCAGCCGCGTGATCCCCATTATCTCCATTTTCATTGAGGTCACATATGTCCAAAGGAGATACCTGGCCTCGAGCCTTTGGGGTACTGAATCCTCTTTCTCCGTCAGAGTCCGGATGTTCTGTTTCTTCGCTGGTCGTTCCAACCACCAACTCGCGAGACTGGCAACGTTTTACTGTGCATTCATCACAGTATCTCTTAATTTCACCAGACCGGACCTTTTCTTCGTGTTCTAATGTGTCGTCCAATTCGGTGCAGGAAAAATGAATCCACTTTTGGTAGCAACCGCTGCACCGTGCCAGTCTTCTTGGAACTCGAGCCCTTTTTTGGCCCTCACTCAAGGTACATTGCGTACACGAGATTCCGGGTTCTTCCTGAGTCACTACTAATCTCGAATTTCTTGCCATAGTTCACGACACAATATACACAATTGTCAATACAAAAATACAAATACACATACACTATCTGAGACTTAATAGCTAAAAAACCAATATTTATTATAATTCGATTCATAAATTAGGGGATTACCTATTTTCTTCCTTCCTTTAAACTTCCAGTGTTTACAATTTTGAAAAATTTTGAGGATCCTTCCCTTCCTTCCCTTCAAAGAAAAGCAAAGACAACAAAATAGCCGACAACTCCAGTTATCTTGCTTAAATGTTAAGATCTCCTTATTATTTACAATTCCGCGACCAATCCAACATACATCCAATCTCAATCCTCAATATTCTCAAATACTTTCAAATATTCTCAGGTTCGTTACCAGAGAAAACAATTGTTTCCATGGTAACTGTCCTGTGTCACGGTCGCCATTTAAAAACTGAAAAAGAGAAAAAAAGAGAAAAGAGAGAAGTAGTAGTAGTAGAACTCTATATTGTAGTGTATGTACTGCATAGTGTATATGGATAGAATGTAAATCCAAGATCAAGTCATAAGTGGGAACCTTTCACCCCTTGTGGGGATGATATATCATTATCTTATTAATTTAGAGTATTCTGGATTTCATCTAAATAAAAGAATTCTTATTATCGGACTTCCGAAGAGAAATAAAATGTAATAAATATATGACCGTGTTTATTTTAACTTGAGTTCCCAGTCACGAACCCCTTTTACAGTTTTTTATTTTTGAAAAGAAGAAAGAAAAGAAGAAGAACGAGGTGAAGTAGACCGGGAGAAGGGAAAAGAGGGAGAGTAAGAAAATGGAGGAAAGAGGAAATCTGGTATTGGTTAAATTAGGGGATATGGTAAAAGGAAGTTAAGAGTTGTCGAATTGAAATCGGTTTCAAGGATTATTCAGTAATGATTTGGTATTCGATGGTCGAAATAGCCACATGTCAACTAACACACACCGGACCTAGCACCAAGATGACCACATTTTTGGGAGTCACCCCAGGCTAGCGCCGAAAATCAATGAGAAAGTTTATATTATCATTTCAAAACTATTCGATGTTAATTCAACACTTGAGGATTAAATTCTGAGATCGACTGTACTGTTAAACTGATCGCAGGAAAAAGAAAATAAAACATATTTAGTTGGTCTCTGGAGATTCAATATTCCAAAATATTAATAAACAATGGTTAGTTCCGGCTTCTCTTGTTCTCTTCGCTCCTCTCATAGAGCCATTTCAGATAGGATCAGCGTTTTCATCACTATGTATTAGTAATGAATTGCAGCCATTGACTACCATTAATCAGCAGTCTACATATAGGTAAACACAAATATTTCAATTCAAACTAAATCTAACGTCCAGCCACACACACACTCATACAGGACAGCGTATATGATTTGTATATTTAAATTAAACTAATCTAACTACAATTCACAAAACAGTTTATTACATCTATAAAAAAATAGCAGAACACAGGAGGGTAATAAGTACATAGGTTAGAAGAAAAAAAATTTTACCATCAATATTCACATAGATAGGATAGTCTGGAATACTACATTATATGCTCACATGTCAATGAATTTAAATACATTGAAAGCAAAAGAAGAATGAATAAAAAAAAACATAATGATACTACAAGTATTGACAATAGAGTGTCAACATACTTAAATTTTCGTGAAATGAATGAAAAATAAAAAAAAAAAATCTTTCGTTGACCATGTTACAACGTTGTGTAATTAAAAAAATGTAAAATAAAAAAAATAATCTTCGATAAGTTTGGTTCTTTTCAAGCCAAATTGGTCCAACATTTGAGTCCTGTCTCAAATAACTAACTTTAATTTATGTAACGAGACTCACTTGCACTAATCAAAGCGTCCATATTTATCTTCCGTGGTCTCTAACTAACTAACTCTCTCTCTCTCTCTCTCTCTCTCTCTCTCTCTCTCTCTCTCTCTCTCTATATATATATATATATATATATATATATATATATATATATATATATATATATATATATAATTATTATTATTATTATTGCATCACTCGACGTCTATTATACGAAACTTTCAGTTCATATTTTTATTTTTATCATAAAAATGTTAAGATCACGGAATTTCGAAGTTCAACTTCTCATCCCCAAACATAGGGATCATATCTTTCAAGGTAAACTATTTTAATGAACTAAGTCCTCGGACCAATCCTGGGTCCCTCATACTAATTTAACATGAGGTAATTCATGTCAACATTTTGTAACAGTAAAACAAATTTATTCCGTGAAGTTCGTGGAGATTCGCACATGCTGGTAACATTCAATAGTTTTACTTTTGAGACGTAGCGGGAGGATTTGGGGCATACTGTTTCAGAATTTCGAAGTTCGTAAGTCACAGGAAAGGGAACTATAATATCATCGAATTGAAGTTTAAAAATTTTAGCTACGAACTGCCATTTGAATTTCAGTTACATGCAGATTCAATTTACAGTGAGATTAGTCAAAACACACATGCATATTAATATGTTTACCACAGATTATCAATTCTACATAACGCGGCAATCCACAGCAAACTACATTAATATCGGGTGTCCGAAAACTATGGAAACCTAAGACGTCAAGGGTAGATACCGAGCCCATACTAAATATATTCATTAATATATTCCATATAACTACTTATTATATTCATTATTACTTAAAAATCAATAATTATATTATCGCCGATAAATATATTTCTTATATATACATATTCATATTCATGTCAATATTCACTAAACATTCATATTTCTCTCTTTGGCTCACATAACGCTGACAAAACAATTTTTTTCCAAATAGGTTGCAAACTTTACAAGAAATCCCGACAAAATACAATTTTCATTAGTATCCGCGTATAGAATGATATTTAATATTCCAATGTTAATAGATATTATGTATGTACTCAGAACAAATTATGCAGGCACATAACATAACAGGCAAGATGGACATATATACACATGCATGTACAAAGAAGAACAAAATCAAAGATTGTTAAAATTAGTGGGCCCAAACTACAAAAAATGTACACTACATGCAAAAATAAAGTCAATTGAAACGAAACTATAATCGGCAACCACTTAGAGTATTGGCTAATCAGCAGAAAATAATCAAACTATTGAAAATCAGAAACGATAATGTACCCTCCCAGCAGTCACTTCTGTAATCGATTGAAAATTACAATAAACGGTTCGATGTTGTTTTAGAAAACGGAGTACCTCCACGAATTATACCTTTCGAAGTCTCAGTTAGTACATTTTGCCAAAATCAGTAGTATAGTTGATTATATATTTATGAGCTTCAGAAACTGGGGGGGAGGTTCAAAGATTACAAAAAAAAAAAAACCCCGAAGGCTAAGAGAAAGAGACAAGATGAAATAATGACAGCGAGAAAAGTAGAAGAAAACGAAAGTACTACCCACTACACAGATGAGTGGTCGGATTTCAATATTTAACGACTCATAGCCAAAATCTTCATGTACGCCGAAAAGGGTGGTCTAATCAAATACATAGACTCAACATATACTTCCCAGCCTACAACTAGTCCGTGTCCTGAATGAAATTTCCACAAAGACAGTGGCTTTAAGGGAATTTTAGTACTCGCTGTAATCCGGTTGAATTCTGGGAAGCCCCGGGATCTCCCGGAAAGCTAAGATGGATCATAATTTGGAAATTTCTAAGAAGAAAAAAACTCATCCAACCTTCTCAGAAACTAAGAAGTCAGAACAGTAATGAAACTATAGTAAGAGGGATTAGCTAAGAAGTCCCTAACTTATAAGTTGCCAAAATAAAAAAAATAAATAAAATTAATTTCGTACTGGTGATTTTCCCGCCCAAATCTCACCAGTGGCGTACCCGTTCGCAAGGTTCGCTAAGCCTTGAAGGTGTCATTAATTTCTATAACTTTCTAGTTTTCAAAACTAAGAAAAGAAAAGATAGACTCCAAGGGAAAAGGGATTCGACACCTCGGATACGAGAACTTGAATAATTCTGAGGTTATTTCAGTAAAATTTTGATTTCTGTTAGGTCTATTTACTCTGTGAACATTGTACAGAAACGATGTAACCAATGCGACGAAAAAAAATCATCAACAGTAAATGGATATGGAAAATGCCACTGATCAAATTATAAATCTTGGTGGTCTAACTTTTAGGTTTGTTTGTAATAATTCCGCGAATATCTGGGACTGAGGGGGCGCCGGACGAGCAAGAAGAAAGGAAAAGTGTTGAAAATGAATAAACGACGCGGCGCCCCGTAAAAGTTCTGGCGCCCTATTAAGTGAATATTGTCGGTTAGCAAAGAAATGGATTTATTAAAAATTTTCTTGCTCGCTCCGCTCGCAACTCAAACGTTTCAATAACAGTCACAAGTTTTTCACTTATTAAAGAAAGTTGTTATATATGATTTGTTAATGACGATGTGAGATCAAGGTGCATAGATGTCTTATAGATTACGCAGAAACATTTTCAAAATCAAACGGTCAAAGTCTGAAATGTGTTTTGATGTTGATGAATTTGCTTAGTTAATCACGCCTTTCTACCCAATCGGGTTAATCACGGTCGTGAGAATGAAGGTATGAAAAGTAGAGGAGTGAAGAGAACATGCAAGCTGTTATTTGCGCGGGAATATTAAAAATGAAAGTAGCAATAATAATAATATTTTCGAACTTGAAGAAGTTGTAAAATAGGGGCTTAAGAGGTCAGAACTTAACCAATGATTTTGTCTTTTACAAAGACTTATCACTACCAGTGATTTTTAAAAATTTAATTGACATACGAATTGCTTCCAATTTGAATGTTTTTATTGGAATCATTTCTCCATTGCATTTTTCTGCATATGTATCTAGTTGTGTGATATTTTTACCTATCTACATACATACAAAATATATGCACATTATATTTCCGTATGTATTCCGTTACATTTCACAAAAATATTTTTTACCGTAAAAGATTCGAAATTAAAATACTATTCAAATAGAGAATAAAATTACGAAAGTTTACAATTATTACTGGAAATCAATGCTTTCACTCATTTTGAACATTTTATAAGAACATAGTTTCTAATGTATTGAAATTTCATTTCTTATGGATAGTTTGAAACGTTGTAAATAGTTGTAAAGAGCCTGAAGAAAATTCCATTAAAATCCTCTTACAATAGGGAAGTCGTGTTATACATGGAGTAAGTGAATGCTGATCAGTGATGTGCCGTAAACTACAATTTTACGTCTACGCGATTGTCTACCGAAATCTATACGTAATCTACATTACACCTTTTCCCGTGTAGACTATGTAGACAACCACTATCAAATGTAAGGAAGAATTTCGTTGCTCGTTTGTCCATATTTCCTCATTCAGTTGTTTTGCTTCGGTGCAGCAAAAGATTAGGGAAACGACTAACATATAAAAAGTAGAAAGAATTATCTAATCTGTATATTTACTCTGCTCTGCACATACTACTTCCTTAGATTTTCCACTTCGAGCACTGCTTTTATAATGATATTTACAAAACTAATTCTCACCTGTGGGCTTTCAGTCTTGAATCTGCTGTATTTGCCAATTTTTTCTTGCATATTTTACAAAATGCATAATATTTTTCATTTTCCTTCATCAAGACGAAACTAAGTATTTGAAAGTTTCTATTCGCTGGTCTAGGCATTTTATTTTGTACGCAATTTCGCAAGGTAACGACAAAAGAAAGCCCCTTTATTGTCCACGACGCCATATTAAATTAAGTGTTGTTGACATATTCTACATAGTCTACGTTGTTTACATTGTCTACGCATAGTTGACACGTAAACGTAAACTATCGTTTTTTACGCGTAGACGCACATCTCTGATGCAGATGGTGGCGTTGGAAAAGTCCGGGTCTCCTGAGCACAGTGGTGATATCAGAAACCGGGCTCCAGAAAAAATGGGGTCCCGATGTTTTGGGCACGGGCTCTTTTTATACGCCTATTAAACATGGAATTGTACGTGGGTGGAAAAGTTGAAGTCCGGGTCGTCTGAACACAGTGGTAATGTCACAAATTGGGTTCTTGTCTCAAAAGACCAAAAATGGTGTCCCGAAATTTTGAGGTCGGCTTCATTCTATTTTTCTTTTAAGCATGGAGTTATTAGATACAAATTGTCATGTTGGAAAGCTCCAGGACCTGAGGCCCCAGAAATGAGATCCCAAAAGTTTTGGTTCGGGTCTCTTTTATTTGCCTATTTAACATGGTGTTGTAGTAGGGTGTTGCCATTTGAAAGGTCGGGGTCGATTAACGAAAGCGGTAATGTCAGAAATTGGGCCCTGGCCTCGAAGCCCCATAAATGAGGTTCCGAAATGTTGAGCTCGAGTCCACTCTATTTCTCGTTTAAGCATGGAGTTGTTGCATGCAGACGGTGACGTTGGAAAGATCCGGTTCCCTTCAGCACAGTTGTGGTCAGGAACCGGGCCCCCACCATGAGGTCCCAGAAATGGGGTCCCGATGAGCCCCTTCTATACGCCTATTAAACATGAATTGTTGTACGAGGGTGATGGCGTTGGAAAGGTTCGTGTCATCTGTCAGAGGTAATGTCAGAAATCGGGCCCTGGATTCAAGGTCCCGGAAATGAGGTACCGAAATATTGCTTTCGGGTTTCTTACATTCGGCTATTAAACAATGTGTTTTTGGAGGCAGGTGGTGGTGTTGGAAAGGTCTTGGTCCCTTGAGCAGTGCGGTGATGTCAGAAATTAGGTCCGGGTCCCAAAGTTTGGGTTGTGTTGTAAACTTTTGCAATGGCTCAATCTCAATACTTGATTGCGAGAGAAAAACCATCAATTCAGCTATTAATGTGGTTTTATCTTGCACAATCAGGTATTGAGATCAAATTAGACAAAAGGTTTACGACATAAATAAAAAATGGAAGCCCGGAACCAATTTCTCATCAACGTTGTGTTCAAAGGACAAAGACTTCCAACGCCACCACTTTCATCCTACAATTCCATGTTTAATAGGCAAATAAAAGGAACCCGAGCCAAAGACTTTGGGACCCCATTTCTGAGACTTCAGGGCCCGATCCCCGGTTTCTGACATCACCGCAATGCTCAGAAGATCCAGTCGTTTGCTACTCAGAAGATCCAGATCCATTCTCGTTCAACAACTCCACGTTTAATAGGCAAATAGAATGGACCCGAATCCAAAATTTCGGAACCCCACTTCTGAAGCTTTGAGAACAGGGCCCGATTTCTGATGTTACACTGTACCCAGACATCTAGGACCTATCCAATGCCACTACGCGTGTCCAACAGCTCCATGTTTAAATTAGGAATAGAAGAGACCTGGGTCCAAAACTTCTAGATCCCATTTCTGAGGCTTCGAGGCCAGGGTCCGATTTCTGACGTCACAACTGTGTTCAACGGACCAAAACCTTTCCAACGCTACTACCCTCGTTCAACAACTCCATGTTTAATAGGCAAATAGAATGGACCCGAATCCAAAATTTCGGAACCTCATTTCTCGGGCTTCGGGTTCCATTTCTGACATAACCAATGTGCTAATGAAATCCAGACTTTTCCATCGGCACCACCCGCGTCCAAGAATCCCACGGTTTTTAGTCGAATAGAATGAACGCGAGCCCAAAATTTCAGGACCCTATCTTTATGGATTCGCGGTCCGAATTAGATTTCTGATATCACCACTATGCTCAAGGGACCAAGACCCTTCCAATGCTACTAACTTCGTCCAACAACTTCATGGTTAATAGGTGAATAGAAGGGACCCATGACAAAACCTATTTCTGGAGCCTTGAGTGCCTGATTCCATTTCTGACATATTTGCTAAGGGGACAGAGATCTTTCCAACGCCATCACCCGCGTCCAAGAACTCCGTGTTTAATATTCGAATAGAAGAAATCCGAGGCCAAAACCTGGCCATTTCTGGGGCCTCCAGGCTTGGACTCGATTTCTGACATTACCGATATGCTCAGGGAAACAAGATATTTCCAACACCACTACCCGCGTCCACCAATTAAATGTCTAACACGGTTTCCCTGGCGTAGGAGAATTGGCTCCTAGTCTTTCCATAACTGTTCTGCAAATGGATTTGTATACAACCAAAATAATTTTGTCAAGTTAAACATAAAATTCAAAATAAGTATCTTGAAAGCAGCTCTTATTTGTAAAAGGATACATAATGATTGCTTTTGGCTGTTGCAATGGTCTGTCCAAGAAGCTTGATAAAAATTTAGCATAACAACAAAAGCTGCTTCTCTTACATGAATATATATATATATATATATATATATATATATATATATATACATATATATATAAAAGCTTTATAAGGTGAGTGTAGAGGGGCGCCGAATTCTACTTCGCCCCGGGCGCCGAAATCTCTAGCTACGGCTCTGTATATATTATTATTATATTACTAAACTTATTCATATATTTATTTCATTTAATCAACCGACGCACTATATTATGGACACCTTATTCTCTATTTTTACCCAAGCCACTCATACATTACATTACACAATATACAATAAAACTACTAAAATTCCTACTCTTAGACTCCCAACTGAGACATTTTTTCGAATTACGAACCTCTTCACTCGTTCCAGGTTATATTCACTTCGTTATTTTAAACAAAATTGTAAATACGTTTATTGAGAGTATAGATATTAAGGATTATTCTATTTCCGATTTGATAAGGTCAACAATGGCCTCTTCTGCAGTTATAGAAAAGCGAGTTTTATAATGAAAAGTTGACAGAAAGCAACAACATTTGAATTTATATTATTTAGTAAAATAGGTGTTCTTTATTCTTTTGGATATTTCATCAGATAATTGGAACCGAACGTTGCAATTTTTATGACAGAAAGGGGGAAAGACTGTTCTCTACGAATATGTATTTATTTTGAATAGAAACTACATTCGATGCTTATAATTTCAAAATAAAGGGCCAAAATCTACCATTCTAATTCACTAAGCTGTGCGATGACGTCTCACAAACCAGATGATTAGTTACGGTATTCTACCGCTATGGCGTTTGTAAACATGAGCAAACAACTGAATATGTAAACATCGGCCTTGCGTTTAGATTAATGATACGGAACTATACATTTTAGCTATGTTCAATAAATTGAACTCATCGTAACAACCAAAATACACTATCCTTAGTTTCTCATCACACATTCATACCCACTTATTCATCATACATAATACTAATTATTACAGACATTCAACTACTAAATTCATAACTTAACCAAAACATTAGTGACATGCACACTTCATGTATTAATTTTTTACTATCAACATTTTTTACCATTTGAGATTACTCTGTAGCGGCTTTATTGTACTGTAGAGAAAGAAACGAAAGGTATATCCAGGTCAAAACCGACCTAGCAACATCTGAAATTATATGTTTACAAATATTAAATGCCTGAAGGGCAGGTAGTTTAGAATATGGGAGGGGCCCCTTTTTCCCCCTGAAGGGGGAAAAAAGGTCCTAACTACCACTGCTTATTAATTCATGACACTGGAGGGAATTTAAATTTGGGAAGAAAAATAGCCCCCCCCCCCGAAACTGTTTTACACTTGCATATTCGTGGCTTTATGTGACATTTCGAAAAGCTACTCTACTACACTTATACTGAATAATAATAAGGAAAAATTTACACTACCGATATAAACTGAAACTAATCTAGACAGGCCGTATATATTTCTTCCAAATAAGTTTACTAATTATCGGAAATAAGGGGCTCAAATTATTCGTTCATATCATCCTCCCCGGTCTAGAGCAATATGGCGGAATCTACCATAGGGGTCCTGTCACTAAATTTGAAGATTTCACTCCTGCACTATTGCTGCTGAAATGCTAGTCCATATTTGCGTCTATCTGATCCTTGTGGCTTTAGAAATTGATTAGTCTATATGTTACCTTACATATTCAACAGCAAACTCCCATCTCCTTACAAATTACTGCAGGGAAAAACGCACTTCTGATCACTGTAGGTGTTGAATGTAAAAAGCAGAATCAGTCCGCCGAAAACAGGCAAGGTGGAAGGTATCCTCCAATCAGAATAGGGTATTCAGGGCGGGTAGAATAAAAGCAAATGAAATTTGGACAAAACTAGTTATAACTAGATCTGAAATTAGAAATGGACTATAGAAGGGAGGTGGGGGGAGTTTAGATACCTGTTAAAAATTGATATTGGTCTGAGATTAGAAAAAATGATACCTAATGAGGGACTATATTCGAGTATGACGTCAGAGCCGCAATTCTTTTGCTGATTTAAGTTGTATATTGAGAAGAGAAATATAATTATGAAATATAAAGTGATTTAGGTGTAAATGAAAAGATTATTTCCCAAAAGTAGCTTTCTGATGGGATAATTCGAGTAGACGCGTTAATTTAGACTCAAAAGAATATATACGCAAAAGAATTTCCCGAAAAATGAAATATAAAAAAATACACTAGGTACAGTCCTGTAAAAAAAAATTACCAACTGTAGTGGTACACTACACCCCTTCTATTAAGCAGCGAAAATCTATCTCCAACATTGGGGGAGGAAGGGTAAGACCGTTCCCATATTTCTTTAAAGCGATGTTCAAAATATTTATGATGTTGGAAAAGAATACTGTGGAGGATCAGGGGAGCAGAGTTGTCTTCAACATTGTGAGGCGGGCAGATTGAGGCTTATTTTGGGGGATATCAATTTCATCTCATTTTCCTTTGTGACAATCGGACACAATTCATCACATTCCCCCCCCCCAAAAAAACACATTTCAAACTGATTATTGGGGGCACAATCCCTCAGTTCCAAGATTGACTGTTACATGTCTCCCTTATCTCCTCGTGCCAACGTGCCAGTGCTTGTAATACATACACTGCCAACAGATGTAGACACGAAGCAAAAGAACATTTTATACACAGCGACTGTGGTACCCATAATATAACTCGTGATATCAATATATTTACGAAATAGATCATATTTTGTTTCCAGTTACCATGAAATATTGAAAGATTTTACAAATTATCTGAATATTTCTATTGTTTTAATTCATTATAAACATATGGGAAATTAACAAGTGGCTACAAGTGGCTACCTTATTGGTTGAAGCAAAAAACAAAAAAATTGACATCACTGGGAATCGAACCCATCACACCTAGAACGTGAGTCACAAATTCTTCTGACTCTGCCACGCTGGCACTTAATAAATTTGCGCAACGTATAACATATGCGGCGAGTCAAAAACTTGAAAACGCTTTTTCTATGCTATAATAAGACATTGCGCTCTCCCAGTTTGTAATTAAGCCATCACCTTGCAAAAAATTGCCCCAATGATAATTCACCAAAGTCTGATTTCTCCTTGTAAGTGAAAAATAACTTGAGGGATTTTTGGATATTGATATTTGTAAAATTGCGATAACAGCAAGATACAGAGATACTTTCGGTGAATCAGAGAAGAAAGGGTCTGAGGCACTATATGTCTATTTTTGTTTTTAATTTAAATTTGAAGTATCTCGACTACAGTATTTTATCATGAGAGAAATCAGTGTGTTTCGTCGTTATTGTAAAAGTGTGCAATTTGCTCCATAAACCAATGTTTTTTTGACTCTTACCTAACAGAGAAGTCTTAGCATAGTGGCGTGACCATTCGTTTCGTAATTCAGGGGTCTCGGGTTCGATTCTCGCTACGGTAATTTGTTTTCATGAACTACAATATTCATAGTTCTGATGTGTCATAAAATGAAAAATACTCAATTTCGTTCGATCTTTAAAGTTAGAGTGGAGACGACTTTCTTCATAGGGGAAGTACTAGCAAACTGACATCACATGTCTGTCTACATCCTTTATTCGTACTGTGGTGGAAAACGTTACGCGTTTAGCAAACAGTTCATGAATACGACCCCTAAGAGTCATGCTTTGGGCTTAGTATGAGTCATAAATGTGTCTGAAACGATATTGTTTCCAAGCAATTATTTCGAACGTCTTCCACTGTTACTCCTACTGCTAGAAATAATATTTTCGTTCGCCACTTCCAAAACGTTCCACATACCCGTTCATCCAAAATTTGTAAACAGGAGCTATTCTTTTTTCTATTGGTATTTAAATTATGTTAAAATATCAATATAACGCATACATAATCCAAAGTCTTTTAGCCAAAGAAAGCGTGTTACTATGTATCGTGGTGAAAACAAATCCTACTTAATTTCTGTTTAGGCATCCGAAGATTCGATATTAATGTTGTCCAGGAGCTGACACCTTCTTCCTCCCCTCTCATTTCCATTCGGACACTGATCACTCTTATCCTTTCTATATCACTATCTCTTATCATTTCTTTTTCTTTTCCTATCAACTTCAGTACGCTTATTTACATTGCAATATTACGTAACATTGAGGTCTTAAGTTTTCAGTATTATTATTATTATTATTATTAATAATAATAATAATAATAATAATAATAATAATAATAATAATAATAATAATAATGGTATTAAAATTTTTAAAGTTGCCTAAAATTAGACCAAACTTATAGATAAGTCGGGATTTCGGGAGGGTGTCTAGGCCTCCAGGATACACCTGTGCAACTACCAAAATTTTAAACCAAAGCGTTCCACTGACGTTTCATGTAGAAAGTATTCTACTGTACGTTTTTAGGAAAATAACTGTAATAAAAATAACTGAATATCACTGAACATCAAGGCATATAATAAACTAACTTTTAGGATATGCTGAAATAATTATAAAACTTTTGCTAGAAAAATACTTACACAGACCATAATAAATTCAATGAGCTCCAAAATACAAAGTAAAAAAAAAGCGTATAAGATTCAGTCTACAAAGCAATTTTTACTTAAAGAATGGACATGTACTATTTCGAGAATCGAGATAGGACGAAAAATGTGTACGATAATTTTTATCTCGTCTCGATTTCCATCTCCAAAGCGAGACGATAGTATGAGCTAGCCTTGTCTCGTCTTAAGTGTAAATAAAGTGTTAACGCTCGTGTCAATTTTTTTGTTTTGTTTCAGAGACGAGATGAGATGTTTCTCTTCTCTTGAGCAACACTAAACAAAACGTAAATATTCTTTCCAAATGTTTCATTTCTGGTTGTAATGTTATGCCGTGGGTAATAATAAGTTCCGATCTTTTATTTTTCTATAAGGTAATTATTATTATTATTATTATTATTATTATTATTATTATTATTATTATTATTATTATTATTATTATTATTATTATTATACTTGAAGATTTCATAGTTCAAATATTGAAACAACCGAGTATCCAAATATCAGAAGAAAGCAAAACGCGTGTCATCGCCGATCAATTTCCACCAAAAATTCTAAAGTAAAAAAATGTACTGGTGGTTCGTGGTTCCGATTCGATTCGACTACCTTCAGATTACTGTTCCAGTGCCTTGACCTCTTAACCACGATTACTTCGCAACAATTGATTCGTCTTTAGTTTGTTTACAAGTATAATACACGCGCCGTATTTGGTTCAAAATAAAGGAGTTTTGTATTTTGTTTTTTTAAAAATCTGTAATGTAGATAATTTAGTGAATACAGTGATATAATGCCCTCCGAGTTAATTACATATTCCTGTGTTTTGCCAATCAATCTGAGTATTAACAAGCTACTGTTTTGAGCGAACAGAAAAGGCTCTTTATTTAGGTGAGCCGGAAGAAGTAACGCTTTAGATGAGTGGTTATAGCTGTAGTTTTCTAATCTGGCAGCCTGGAGTCTATTCCCGCCTTCGCCGTTTACCCTTTTTAAAATGTTTCATTTACAATGGTGAGCTCCAGTTAGGTGCTACTAAATGAAGGATAATCTGCAGTGGAGAAGTTGAGTGGTGATGTAATCCTTAAAATAAAGAAAGGAAGATGAATGGAGAAAACCTGTTAGAGAGTTACAATGGTTCTATATTTCATATTATCCGTTAATTTCGTGCATTTTTAGTTGTTGATTATTGACACTATATTCCCCGTTTTCTCTTCGTGTCTCAATGTGTAAATAATTTCACAAATACTATACAAATGATGCAGCCTCATTTATATTTGCAACTTAACGAGAAATAGGCATACTTTAATACTGATAAATTCTTCAACTCGTTTGCATGTTATCGACTTTTCCATTTTAATATTTACAAATAAATTACCTATAGATAGGCTTTTCAAAAATTATTTAAGGAATAATGAAATCAACAATTTCTTCTTTCGAAGTAGTATTACGTACAAATCAGTGGCGCCGGAACCTAGGAACTCACGTCCTGTTAGATCCCCAAAATTTTCATTTTGGATTGGGTTCTTCCCCCCAAACGATCCATCCATACTTTTAATTGATTTGCAGGTAGGACTACTGTTAATAGTTTGAAAACTCAGCGCAAAGCTTTGAGTTAGTTAAAATATAACCTTCCATATGTACCGCATAATCTTTCCGCATATTATTTGATACGCGGATGTGTATACTTATTGAACTAAGTAAACTTGTTTTTATAATCCCTCATTTGAGTTCATTATAAGATTAACTAAGTCCCACAACTGTTATCTTCTCATCAGCGCCCCTGATATCCGTATATTTTTCAAGTCACTGTGTTTAGTTTTACGTGTGTATCATACAAAGAAGAAGTACTGTGTGTACAAGTATCCAAAGACTCCGTTTTGTCATTTCGTCAGCCAGCGTTTCGCTCCACTTCTGCACGAAAACACTCTCTACGTATTGTGCTTTTAACAGTTGGGGACAACTTCAGGCTGCTGTGCTGGCTACTACCTGGCGTAATTAACCTTGGAGCGGGCGTTAGTTGGGTTGCCTATCTTATGAATTTTGTACCTCAAAAATTTCTGTGCCCACTGCTCAGCGGGCCATAGAAGTTCTTGAAGTACAGTAAGGGAAACTTCTGGATGGTACACCCATATGGAGATTTACGGCAAGAGAGCTCCACCAGTTGAGTACGAGGCCTTTGCCGGGAAGTATTGCAACCGAATTAAATTTAAAGAAGGTGGGTGGCATAATTGCCAGGCAGTAAAAATTCCCGTACACTTCGGTGAAATTCCCACTACAGTCTACAGGATCATTTTTCCAAAATTAGATTAATCTCAGACGTGTAATTCATATGGCATACATATTACTTGATATTCGTCCTATTCGTGAAGATAAAATGCAACAAAAAATGAAAGTCGAATCCTGTTCCTGTTGAAATGAACCCTCTTTCAGTCGTTTAATCTGAAATGACTTTGCAGATCCTGAATAAATATTCTTTCGCTTGAGAAGGGTAGGAAGAGCGAATCCCCTCTTCTTCAGTGTGAAATACATACATTTAATTAAATGCTTAGTCTGAGTTAGCCCATTGGTATAGCGCTTTTTGAATTGAAGTTTTGCTCCCAAGCCATCTTATGTCATACTTGATAACATTGAAGAACAAGAAATGCAAATATGATAAAAGACAGATACAGCACATGTGCAAATTTAGAATTTGAGACAAAATGATCGGGTAGCATTCATATTTGCTCGAAAATTTTGATTTTGTAAGTAGACATGTACAAGCTCATCCGAACCTGAGAGCACCCTACTACTAATTGTTGAATTCTAGTGGAGAGCTCAGTTGAGAGCATCAGATGATTACGAAGGTTGAGAAATATCTTAAGATATGGGAAGCAAACAATGAAATAAATTTCAATGCCCTGGATTGGATTCGACCCATAAACCTCAAGATTATTAAGTAACGACTCTACTCACTCAACCACGGAGCCAAACAGAACGATAGGTAGTTATACGTCAGCTTAAAACGTTTGTTACTTAAAAAACGTTTATTTGTAAGGGGAAAGCTAGGAAAATTCTCTGTCTCTAGTTTTTCTTTCCCTGGCACTAACTTAATTACTGTTGTCCAAGCCTGGAAAGAATATTTTTCATCCCTGTAGAAACCTTCCTAACAATTTTCATACATTTTTAGCAATACAAAACATTTATCCATGGCTGTTCTGCATAATTATACTTATACAAAACAATTACTTCCAATCTATTAATTCCAGTGTAAAGTAAATTGAAGTACTGGATATGAAATTCTATACCGCGAATAGTCTTGCAGAAAATATCGAAATTCAGTTTTTCTATTTGGAACAGGGGGAAGCATACAATCGGGGTGTAGGGAGCAGGTTGCGCCTATGAGATTGTTTCGGGGAGGAAGGTACATAAATTTACATTCAAAATTTCAAAATCGTAAGTTTAATTTTACCATAGTTTTATTTTTAAGAACACCAAATGCGAAGGAGAACGAATATATTCTCTTTGGCTTGAAAGAATAAAATTATGGCTGAAGATGTAAGTGAACAGAACTCGATTATGTTTAGCGACCATGGATGCTACGAAGAAATAGTGTAGCCAGGATGTCTGAACCCTCCGACATTTATTAAAGTTGTTAAAATAAGATCAAATATTGCGGTTTTATTCAAACTATTTTCGTGGTTGACTCCCGGATTCCCTCCAAATGAACGTTTAGCTAGCGATCCCCGAAATCAAATCCTGGTTACACCCCTGCCTCCAAGTGTTGTACTATATGTGTGGCATGTAAAACAATGTGGAATAAATTAGAGGAGGGAAAAATCTCGTTAAGAATTTTGACACTTTTTCTGGTAGGGAGAATAAGAATGAAAAAAAAATGTGAGAGAAATTTCGCCCACGCACTTGGAGGGATAGTCACCTCTCGCCCAGGAGGGGGCTATAATTCTTAAGTTGCCCAAAGGTAGCCAAGAGTCTAAGTTCTTCCCCCTCTAGATAATTAATGAACAAAACATTGGTTATTACTGTATTAGTTAAGTTTTATTTGGAAGACCCGTCTGCAAAAACTATTGGCAAACAATCAGACATGAAGCATAGCTAATATTAGAAAATGACCGAAAAATGTGATATTTGGGAAACATAATAGAGAGAGAGAGAGAGAGAGAGAGAGAGAGAGAGAGAGAGAGAGAGAGAGAGAGAGAGAGGGAGAGAGAGAGAGAGAGAGAGAGAGAGAGAGAGAGAGAAGTAGATCTGTACATAACAGTGTCCCTCGGTTATAAATTTAAACAAAACAAGGCTTTCTGTTCGATTTCTTAATGAGCAGTTAGCGTACTGGCCTTCCACGCAGAGGGTCAAAGGTTCGAGTCCACGCGAAGCACATTGTATTTTTTCTTTTTTGCTTCTTACATCAAATGGAATTAATGTACTCCTGTAGTTATATCTTTTATCGGAGATTGCTTGTCCCCTACACGGTTATTCCGCACAAACTAAAAAAAATATTATTTTATTTGTTGCCTATTTTCCTTACAGTGTTTCGTTGCAGTTTTGACGTGCAGTTGATTACTATAGTCGATATTCCGTGCTCAACTGTCGGGAGGGGTCTATGCCCCACCCAACCGTTTTTCCAGAAAAACGAAACAGATATTCCTCCATTTTACGTCTACAATAGCTGTGCACAATTTTGTCCACTTCTTGCCTTGCGGACGCCAAGGTTAAGACCTTTGGGTGAGGGCTCTTGCCCCCTAAAACAGTTTCCCCCCGCAGAACGTAAAGGAACGCCTTGGTTTAGTTTTTGCGTACTGTCCGTTCACATAGTTTTGTTGTAATTCCTGTCTATGTCTTTAGAAATTACATAAATGAGAATAACTCACTTTCTTATGATCAAAATTGCCACATTTTTCTTGGAAATTTGCAAAACAAGGAAACACATATTTCCAAAAAAAAATCTCAATAAAAAATTAAGAAATAAGCAAGTTATTTTTAAAAAAGCAATCTCCGAAATTTTGATGGCCAAATTCGGAGTTCCATATTAGTAAACATGGTAAACGCGCTGCGAAATTTGCAAAGAAAGAGGAATTTTATGCTCTATTAGAAACAAAACTTAAATCTTTCATTATGTTACTTACTATCTATATAGCACAGCTCTAACAATCATAGGTATTAAAGATTTTACACATAAAGGATTAAATAGAAATAAGACACAAAATATGCGAAACGATAAAGCATTTTGTTTCAGTGGTTTCCTTTTAAGTGAGTGAGTGTTACTACTAAGTTCCGAGTGAGTGTAAAATGAAGTTGCTTACGTAGAGTAGGTGGTTAAGGCGTATACGTTGGGCGTTCAACTCTCTCCACGATCGTCAGTTCAAATCCCATACCCTACTGTAACTTTTTTCTTTACTCTTTTTCCTTCCGTTTTCTCCGTTTTTTAATTCCGTCATTATCATTAATCACATTATCGCCGTCTCCCTTAGCCTTAGAGTATAATCGTGGGACTTTTCATTCCCAACAAGCAATGGATAGTGTTCAAATTTTTCAAAGACTCATTTGGTTCAAGAGTGGCATTATGAAACAATCATGTGTGAGTTTTACCTACGAATTCTGTCACCTCCGATACTTCAGCTAGTTCTACGTTTGCCAATGAACAGTTCGTAGGGCGTAGAAAACTGCTGCATTAAATAAAGAAAACGAAAATTTTACTTTAACGGGACTCGAACTTCCATCCGTGAAACTACAAGCATTATGCTTTAAACGCCTGCGCTATTTTGCTTACCTACTAACCATTTACATAAACCGTGAAGTATATTGGACAGTTATTTTACCTTGTGGAAAATTATTGATAATACGAGTAATTTATTCTGGTTGTTGTCAATACTTTGATTGAGTGAGAAATGTATTCATACACAATGAAATTTCCTTAATAATGAAAGTAAATAATGCCTTCGTATTTTAATTGTCATTTCTTTCTTTTCTATATTTATTTCCGTTATTTTTCCGAACACATTTACTTTTGTTCTTTGAATTTTCCGTATGACTCAAGAACATCGAATGTTCATCATCACAGAAGCAGAACCTCTAGTGAAGTGTACCTAGGTATTCTGCTTAAAAGGTATTTATTTTGAAATGATCATGCATCAACCCGTCGTGATGTACATTATATTTCTGCGAATAAGAAAGCGAAAAGTCTTTTTCCCTACGAATTCCAAAGTAAAATTTCACAAGTCATGACTCGCCTCATACAGATTCACTATTGCAAGGAGATACTAATACATGAAAATAAAAAGAAGTAATTTATTCCTGGGAAACAAAATAAATATGGTGAAATTGCTCCAAGCAATACAAACACCAGTGAAACAGAATTATCACTCGATTGACCTTGAGAGTAGATGTACATCGCTCAAGGGCACATATAAACGTGAGTTCAGCAAACGTTTCTGTGGTGTTCTATTCAGTACTACTATTAGCCAGTCTATACAGGGATTGATATTTTACATGTATACATAATATTTTTGCTTTTGCTTTATTAAGTTGCGCGCGTGAGGCGTTTTGATATAGGGTTAGTAGGTGCTGTATACATTCTAGATCTGCTTCATTGCGCAATAGTATGATCGCACTACTAGACTGTTATTATACACAGAAATACCAGGGAGTAGGCAATGCGCTGCATATAAAACTGATACAAAAGATAAACTGAATAAAATAATAAACATTGTGTCCCCTTGTAGAACACCATTATAAACTGAGATGGGAGCACCTATGAAAACATTTAGTTTCAACGTTAAAATTCGTTTCGTATTTTGTTCACGATTTTGTTGACGATTTTGTTCATATTTTAGATTTAAATATCCAAAGTTCTACAATATGATATATGTTACTCCAAAGGGGTATATAAATGTTTCAGTAGTAATTGAGGCATCACTTTATTTAATAAATGAGATTGACAACATTTTCTATTGCGGTTCGCCCCCTTTTTTTCTACTTGTTTCACCAATTGTAGTGCCAGACACGATTATTCGAGAAACGTTCCTGGGACAAAAGTTTCGTTTTCTTTTTTTTCGTTTTAAAGCGGAGAATCGATATTCAATATAACATGAGCATTTAGTTCCCCTTCAAGGAAACGAAATTTGAGTTATTTCCAAAACTTACAGTACTATTTACGAAGATTTGGGGAAGAATTCTTAGACAAAAGGTATATTTTTTTCTCTAGAATCAGAACTTACAGTAAAAAAAAAAAATGAAGTTGCAAAGTTATAATCAGTGAATATTATTGTTTATCTTTGTAACATATTTTGATATCATTTTTATATGTTGAGACATTTTGATGTATCAAGTTCAGTGGATCATTCAGCATATACAGGATAGGCCATTCATCTTGTTAATCCTTATAACTTTTTTAATTGATAGACAAAATATGGTATTTCTTATCATTTTCCATTACCACTTTTTTTTAACCAATCATATTTGAATTACTTTAAAAAATCAATACTAGAATTAAAATTACAATACAATTCATTCTAAAAAAAGCATATACTATGTTATCTAAATAAGACAGTGAATAAATACACACACACTTTAAATCAATATTAGGCAAAATATTGACGAATAATTCTCTTACATATCCACATGTGGTAACTCATCTTGAGCTCTATACGAGTAGATAGGTAGGATAATTCGAAACAGAAACAGCGTTTGGCTACTAATGACATACACTGCCAGATTGCATTGCCATTGTCGAAGCGATGCGAAGAGGTAGTAGTCGGTCGGAGCCAAATCTGGGTTATAGGAAGACAATCAAAAACCACAATGGAACTGTATCAAAAAGTTTTGAGTACAGCGGTTACTTGCGAGCATGATCGTGAACCAATACCACACCGAAAGTAGCATGCCCGGACGCTTGTTCTGGGTAGCTCACCTTAGTTCTCTAAACGTTTCAGAGTAGATTTCTGAATTGATGGTCGATCCATTCTTCATGAGTTTTATTAACTGTACTCCTTTGGCAGCTCAGAAGACTGTTACCATAACCTTTCTGGCAGAGAATTTTCGCCGAGCTTTTAGAGTTTCGGTGGTGAGTGCGTTTGACCATACTAATTGATTACTGTTTTGTTTCAGAGATCACGTACGACACCCAAGTCTCATCCCTAGTCAGAAGTGTTAAGAAATTGTTCTCCTTCGTCAGCATTACGCGAGAGATAGCCCAGAGCAGAACCCATTCGGTGCTTTTTTGTGCTCCTGAGAAAGGAGTTTTGGATCCCAACGAGAACTAACTTGTGGTATACCAACTTTTCTGTCACCACCTCGTACAAAACAGCTCGAGAAATTTGGAGAAAGCGAGCAGAAGGTTTGAATACCGTGAACAGACGGACTTTACGACAGTTTTGTCACTAGTTCTTGCACGAGTTCATTGCTGATTACAGATGGGCACTCGCTTCTTTCCGCATCGTGCACATCAGTTCACTTATCTTTAAACATGCGACACCATACACACAGACACCTTTACTCATCAAGTTTCGTTCGTAAACACCAAATAGTTCGCTATGAATTGCAGCTGCCGAAAAGTTTTTTGCACTCAGAAATCATATTACCGCTTACACTTCAAATTTGGGAGGTTTTTCTATTGAACGTTGATTTTTTCAATTGTTACAGCAGACGAGTGAACTGCAACTACTACTCCCTGTCTACTGAACTGCTACACATAGTGACATGGGACTGCCGCACAGTATGTACTTTTCCGAATCTAGGTGGCCAAAAACTATATCTTGGCAACGAAGAGTCCAGTTTCCATGAAGGTGTGGGAGACCCGGGTTCGAATCCCGGTGGGAGCTCATGGGGTTCGGATTCCACGTTAATCAGTAAGTCCACGTCTCATATAGCCTCGCTGTTCAACAGGACGTTAAACTCAGAATTAACTCAACTCAACCAATTTCCATGAAAGCTCGTATTTCAGGTGACGTTTTGATTGCTACTCCATGTAATGCTTAATAATAATAATATGTATAATAATTATATTTATTAACTATATATTTTTATCAGTACAGTATAACCTCGTTAACACGAACTCGCTTAAGCCCAACACTCTGTTAGGACGAACAAAATTTCGGTCACGGCACCGCTGTACGTTATCTTATAGGAAGTTTTATTGGTTAACACGAATTTCGGTTAGCACGAATTACGAACTAATTTTTAGTTCCTTGAGTCAGTAAATGTTTGACACGAACTTTCAAACCTTTGTTTCTTTCCAGATCATTTTTTAAATTTCAGATTTCACTCCAGATCAGTTTTTGTCATACAGTATTTATACAGACGAAAATTGCCTTGTAAATGAGAGAAATACCAGAAACGGGTATCTTTTCTCTCTTATGAGGTGTTTAATCTGTCCCCCGTCAAGCGCTAAACATGCAGGTGCTTGGCAGATGAGCTGACGACAGCTCGAGTCAAAACATCTTCTATCAACTGTAACTACAAACTGGTGACAGCAATCATAAACACCTTTCCGTTACTAGCGGTATCCGCCCTGCTAGCGGAGTTGTCAATTTTATAACTTGACCTTGATTTTCTGCGTGGAAATTCCATTTGCGGAGGGCGCTTATGCTTGCTGTTTCCACCACTTGACCTTTCGGAAGTGGGCAGTATTGGCGCTTTTTTTCCCGTGGTGCGGACATTTTTCGAGCAAATACGGTAACCAGTGCAGTTATATGTTTAAATGTGCTTTTCTATTCTTCAAAGGTGCGAGAGAAGTTATGGCCAAAAGGAAGCAGACAAGTATAGATCTGCAAACAACACTAAAAATCCTAGAGGAAGTAGACCGTGATGTGTTGAAGAAAAGTGCAATTGCTGAAAAGTATGGACTTTCCAAATCTACCCTATACACAATAGTTAAGGATCGTGAGAAAATTCTTAATGCTGCTGCATTGGGTTCCGGGAACAAATCTAAGCGATTTCGCAGTGCTAAGTATGAAAATGTCGATACTTTAATTCTAGAATGGTTCGATCATATGCGCGCTTCCAATGTGCCCTTAAGTGGACCTAAAATTCAGTCAAAAGCAAACGAAATTGCAAAAAGCTTAGAAATTCTCGATTTCAGTTGTTCCGCTGGTTGGCTTTACAGGTTCCAAAAGAGAGACTCAATTTCATCATTAGGGATTTGCAGTGAAGCAAATAAAGTTGATGAAGAAGAAGCAAATAACTGGTTGCGTGAATTTGATCAAGTGACAGAAAAGTATGCCTCGTGTGATGTGTACAATATGAACGAAACCGGACTTTCCTACAATCTTTTTCCAAGTCGTACCCTTGGAATAAAAGGTGAGAAGTGCCATGGTTGAGGGCACAGTAAACAACGTTTGACTGTTGTCCTTGTATGTAATGTAGACGGCAGTGACAAACACCGTCCTTGGGTGATCGGTAAGTTCGAGAAACTACGTTGTTTTAAGAACATAAGCGTTGATTCTTTACCTTGTATCTATTCTCATCATAAGAAAGCTTGGGTTGACAGCTCATCATTTCGTAAGTGGCTTGTCCGTTTCAACAATCGAATGGTGGCTCAGAATAGACATGTTCTTCTAACATCAGATAGGTGTACAGCTCATAACATACACGATCTTAACTTAACCAATGTCAAGGTTCACTTCTTCCCAACAAATGCAACGAGTCGTCTTCAGCCTTTGGATCAGCATTCAGCCTTCATTGCCCTTATGAAGAGGTCCTATTGAAAGCGTCTTGTGAGTGCTGCAATTCGTGCTGCTGAAAAGGATATGGAAACGCCAACTTGGAGTGTGCTTGATGCAGTGAAAGCTAGCGCCGCATCTTGGGAATCCGTGTCATCGCAAAACATACTGAACTGTTTTACAAGAGCCTGGAGACATACAGACGCTAATCCCGTTGACGATTTAAAGGGTGACAAAGACAGTACTTTAAATGACGAATATAATACTCTACAAGATGTTGCGAACCCTGGAGTTAGTTTTGAAGAGTCTGTTAGTGCAGACAATGATGTTGCCGTTTGTGCTCCAGTGGAGTCTGGTGTACAAGCAGTTGTGTCGGAGGTGCAAGAAATGTCATCAGAAGAAAGTGAGGTGGACAATACCCGCCAGGATGTGTTACACGCCTTGGGAACTTTAGAACTTTTTGCTGCAACATCCGAAGTGACCGTGAATTGTACGGAAGCCATGAATTTTACGGAACTCCGCTAGCAGGGTGGGTACCGCTAGTAACGGAAAGGTGTTTATGATTGCTGTCACCAGTTTGTAGTTACAGTTGATAGAAGATGTTTTGACTCGAGCTGTCGTCAGCTCATCTGCCAAGCAGCTGCATGTTTAGCGCTTGACGGGGGACAGAATAAACACCTCATAAGAGAGAAAAGATACCCGTTTCTGGTATTTCTCTCATTTACAAGGCAATTTTCGTCTGTATAAATACTGTATGACAAAAACTGATCTGGAGTGAAATCTGAAATTTAAAAAAATGATCTGGAAAGAAACAAAGGTTTGAAAGTTCGTGTCAAACATTTATTGACTCAAGGAACTAAAAATTAGTTCGTAATTCGTGCTAAACGAAATTCGTGTTAACCAATAAAACTTCCTATAAGATAACGTACAGCGGTGCCGTGACCGAAATTTTGTTCGTCCTAACAGAGTGTTGGGCTTAAGCGAGTTCGTGTTAACGAGGTTATACTGTACTGATAAAAATATATAGTTAATAAATATAATTATTATACATATTATTATTATTAAGTGAGAGAAAAGTATGTTTTGAATAATAAATCGTTTGTTTCGAAAACAGAGATATATACAAAATTAAGTTAGTAGGGACGTGTAAAGTGACCCTCTATCAAATTTCGATTCAAAACCAAAATCAATAGCATGTTTTTTGTTGGTTATCGATTCTTTTGAAGAAAGAAATCTTTTGTTTCAGAAACCTTCAAGAGATATTTATAAAACAAAGTTGGGGGCAACTTCACTCTGTCCCCCACTTTCAAATTTTGTTTTAAAACCTATCTTAATCATTTGTTATTGATTGTTTTGAAGAAAAAATCGTTTGTTTAGATAAAAGTACTGAGATATTTACAAACTGAACTGTAGTTAACTTTTGGATTGGGGTGTAGCTAACTTTACTCTCGATTCTCACATTTCAATTTTGATTCAAAATCCAAGCCAATCGTTTGTTTTTCTTTTGTTATTTAATTTTTTGAAAAAAAAAATAGTTATCTTCAAAAATTATGAAGAGATATTTACTCTTTTACTGTAATTCCCCTATATTTAAATTTTGAAGATAAAGCTGCTATAGCTGCTTGAAAGTAGCTTATTTGCGGATTCGTAATTTATAGGTCTAAAAATAGTACTGCGGCATAATAAATTACAGTAGGTACAGTGAATTACGTAGAATTAACCAAAAAAGTAAAAGCCGACTAGTGTTTCATTGCAAAAATGTGCTATCAACTGAGAAAAACATGTCCCGAAGTGGTCTATTTGCCGACTATGAAAATCACAAAGAAAAGTGTTTTGGTTTTAGAATATTGATGTTTGATAGGCATTAAAGAGCTGAAAGGAACAATTTAGTCTTTATCAACTATATTACCAATCTTCAAATAAAAAAGTTTGCATTTTTGGGACAAAAAAGTCAGTATGTTATTCAAGAATGATGTTCGGTCATCAGAGGGGAAAAGTGAAAAAATTGAATTTTTAAAATTTATGATATTAACTGTTGTGAATATCTGTAATTGTTTAATGTGGTATTATTAGCCATTAAAATAGGTTTTCCATCTTGATTGAGCGTTTAATATGCAAATATTTATTATAAACTGAAAAAAGTGGTCTATTTGCGGAAAAAAGAACCAGATTTCGCCAAAATCCGGAATAATCTAATTTTCTGTATACGTTTAAGGAAAATAAGGTTTGAAACATATTTCCCTTTAGGGTGAGATTGTACATGACAATTTTTACTTCAATATTTTCATTAAAATGCTTAATAATGCACCTACAATAATTAAAGCTGCTTGTGGTCTATTTGCAGAATTCAGTGTCACCATCTCCTACTTGAAACCTTCATTGTCATTTCTTGATGAATTTCTGCGTACGTTACCAATTGTGTTTCTCTTCATATTTTTTACTACTTTCTGCTTTGAATGCAATTTGGAAGTGCAAGGCAAACGTAAAGATGACCACAACTTTATTATCAAAATAATTTAATGCTTTTCGATTTTTCTTCAAAACAATCATTAACACGCAAAAAACAAATGATTGAGTTTTTTTAACTGAAATTTGAAATTTAAAAGACTAGTATGAAGTTGGCCCACCCAACTTTATTTTGTAAATGGCACTTAATATTTTTCGATACAAGCTATTTCCTCTTAAACGAATCAATAAGAAACGAAAAACAAACTTGACTTCAGCTTTGAATCGAAATTTAAAAGTAGAAGAAGCAGTGTGAAGTGGCCCATCAAATGTATTCTGTAAATATCTCTTGTCGTTTTTCGATTTTTTCTTCAAAACAACAACGATCGAGAAACAAACCATTTTCATCCAAACCATATCGTAACTATATTCTTATGTTTATCGAAAGAAACTACCTTTCTTCAAAATAACCAACAACAAACCCATATCAAAAGACTTATTTTAGTTTTCAATCGAAATCTGTAAGTAGAGGGCCCAGGGCAAATCTGGCCATATTCAAAATTTGTTTTGTAAATACATCTTTATGATATTCGAAATAAATATTTTTTTCTTCAAAACAATCAATAACAAAGGATTGGCTCTGGGTTTGGATCAAAATTTAAAAGTAGGGGAATTACAGTAAAAGAGTAAATATCTCTTCATAATTTTTGAAGATAACTATTTTTTTTTTCAAAAAAATCAATAACAAAAGAAAAACAAACGATTGGCTTGGATTTTGAATCAAAATTGAAATGTGAGAATCGAGAGTAAAGTTAGCTACACCCCAATCCAAAAGTTAACTACAGTTCAGTTTGTAAATATCTCAGTACTTTTATCTAAACAAACGATTTTTTCTTCAAAACAATCAATAACAAATGATTAAGATAGGTTTTAAAACAAAATTTGAAAGTGGGGGACAGTGTGAAGTTGCCCCCAACTTTGTTTTATAAATATCTCTTGAAGGTTTCTGAAACAAAAGATTTCTTTCTTCAAAAGCATCGATAACTAACAAAAAACATGCTATTGATTTTGGTTTTGAATCGAAATTTGATAGAGGGTCACTTTACACGTCCCTACTAACTTAATTTTGTATATATCTCTATGTTTTCGAAACAAACGATTTATTATTCAAAACAATCAATTACAAACGAAAAGCAAATGTTTGCAGGCCCGTATTTATAAATTTTGCGTCCCTGTGCTCTACACAATTTGCCGCCCCCTTCCACACAACCTTATGATTGATGATTATGATATTGAGTTTAACGTCCCTTTCAGCAGCGATGTTATATGAGACGTGGACCTACTGAGTAAAGTGAAATCCGAACCACACGAGCTCCCACCGGGAATCAAACCCGGGTGTCCCACGCCATAGGCGCGTACGCTAACCGCTTAGCCACGATGGAGCTCCAAACTAACTTATGTCTCAAACAAGGAAACAAGCTTTGATTTTGCAAACATACCAGCTCTTGTTAAGTAGCAGTTTAGGTATTACAAGTTACAAACGTTACAACGTAATTTTAAATAGCCTAATTCTCTCAGTGATGACCACGATGTGGTATTCTGTCCAAAGGTAGGTTTTTGACCCGAAGGTTCTTGGGCAAGCTGAACCTATGGATAGTGCCATTGCCTTCCATGGGATAATGATGACGTACCAAGGACCGACCTACAGCTTAACTTGGGATCCGAATCAAAAGTGTCCCCACCGGGAATCAAACCCAGGACCCTTTGATTACAAGGCAATGAGCTTAACCGTTCATTCATTGGGGACACATTCTCTCAATACTGGCATGTAATTTATTCATTTATGTTTTATTTTACTGTCCGGAGAAAATATATTCTATTAATTTCTAGAGAGAGAGAGAGTAGCCTACTAGAGATCTAATGGGGGCGTGATTTTGAAGCTGGGATTGGCTGACATCCATCACTGAGACACCAATAATTATTGATGATAACTGATAAGAAAAATAACTGTTTGCATTATTCACCATCAGCAATGGTTTAATACCATCCATATTAATGATACAATAAGCTGTTTTTTCTGCCTGTCTGTCTGTAGCGCTTTTCAACTAGAGAACCATAATAGATAGAAAAATGAAATTTTAATATGTTTTAAAGCTCTAAGGGAAATGATCCAAATGACTGTTTCAGGATCTCAGGTCACACTTGAGCTGAGATATGGGGGTGCAAAGTACCCATAAGAATAAAATGGAGCATTTTTAAAAATAATCGAAAACGACCAATGTTAGAGTTGAATTAATAATTTTTGAGGTCGATGAGATGAATAGTGACAGTTTTTGTTCTATTCAACTTTAAGGTCTTACATCACTCTCCAGTGCGGGAGCGAGATTTTAAAGGTAATAAAAAGCAACAAATATTAGTGTTGAATTCATAGTTTTCGATGTCACTGAGTTTAATGGTATCAGTATTATTATGTTCAAGTTCATCCTCACCCCCTTGGAGTGAGGGAGGAGAGAATGACTTCTTTAAAACAATCAAATAGACTAGCTTATTAGTAACTATTGTAATTAGAGCGAATTAAACACATTAAGATATTTTCTCGCGCTTGTGCGGGACTCTGCGAGTTGCTAGTTTTAAATGTTACTTTATTGTAAATCGTAAAAAATCCAAAATTTTGCAGTTCGCTAAATTCCACCGCCCTGTGCTCGAGCAGAAAATAGCACTTACGTAAATACGGGCCTGAATGTATGGCTTCGGTTCCGAATCAAAATTAGAAAGTTGCGGGTAAGCAATTCACAAACGTCTTTCACATATTTGTTTTAGTTGTTATCAGGGCCTTGCCCGAGGCGGAAAGACTCATATGGTCCTAGTTAAAGGGGATACATTATTACATTTACAAACCTGGATTTTTGATATATTCTATTAAAATTAAAGTTAATGATAATTTTAAGTTATTGTATTTTTAACCAAAGAGTGTACTGCCTTCTTGCTGGTGTCATAATAAAGTGCTTTATATAAAATTACGGTAAAATGTCCTGTAGTTATATCCTTCCATCAGTTTCAGTGTATACAGGAACGAAAGCTAGTTAACAGAACAAAATATTCCTGTTAGGAATAATATTAATGTCAAATTCTTCCCTGCAAAAACGCATTGTAACGTACTTCATTTTATGAAACATTTAGTAGCTTGTTTACGACATTCTCCTTTTTGTTCAGTACCTTACATTAGTTATAAATGTATGTATATTAATAACTGCATATATATTATATTAATATTATTAATAATTATTCGATTTTGAGAAAATGCAATGTAAAATTTTCTTAAGGGATTCCAATGATAGGGGTTCGCCACTAAAATTTGCCAAGAATGAAAGGATGAATTTATACCTCATTTAAATAACGTTTAATAAATGTTCCAGGATAACTTTCGTTTAAAAAATGTTGAAGCAATATGGCGTATATTTTCTTTGAACCCCTCTGGAAGGAACTGAAATCATTGAAGTATAAAGAGATTGATTACACAGCGTCCGACGATTTTTTAAAAAAATCCAAGATATCAGATAATGTTAATCGATTTTGATAAAAGTTCTTTAGTTACTATTTTTTTAAAGGATTCTTCACAGTATTTAGTGCTCGGGATCAGTTAGGAATAAATCGATGGCTTTACCCCTAGTATAGGTAAATTCCCCCTAAAGAGGTGAAAAATGGGCCAAAGCAACCCCATGTTGTAAACATTCAAAACAATTTTGCAGGATAAGCTACACTATAACTTTTGTAATAATAATAAAATTGACTCAATATGGTGCATACTTACAATCATCCCTACTACCTGAATTTAAAGTCAACCGAGAAATAGACACTGGAATTATCTCATTTCCCCGGTGTTCAAATAAATAAGTGTTCTACAATTACATACGTAACATTGTTCTATTTTGACATGTCAATAATGAGGGAGTGAATCCCTCCTGATTGTAAATAAAATATTTCCATGGCAATTTCATAGGTCTCCTATTTTTATAAAACATATTGTGCATTTTGTTCGAGATTATAGACTTTCTCGTAGGGGTGTAGAGGAATATGGGAGGAAAGAGAGAACCAAAAAAAACCCTCGAATACAATGTTTTCTTTAGTTAACGTCTCACGTTATGCATCTAGATTAAGGGAGACGGTGATGATGATAATGAACGAAATTGTGGAATGAAGATGAGCGAGAACAGGAGAACCTCTTGAAATTTCGAAGCACACTCTTTTTGCCACCACAAAAACAACTTAATGAAAACCGGGATCGAACCGGGGACCCTATGCACCATAGATAAGCGCTTTACCATTGAGCATTTATAGTTGAGTTCTTTACCTATTTAACGAAAAATGAATTAAAGTACTGTATTAGAAAACTATGTTGTCTATAAAAGTTATGAATTCTACATAACTTAAATATGTATATTGATAAATATGTTACTTTAAAAAATACAGCAAAATTTCTGAATACAGTATTTTTTATAGTCACACGTTTAACATGAACATCATGGTGTGAAATGCACTTGAATTATGTATATTTTTGAGAGTGCTTGTAGCACGTTGCAGTGCACTTGAATTTTCTAATTATCTAAGCATCACTGTTAATTTTTTATCTCAATTTTTAAAAAAAATCAGTTCATCTTTAATTCATATTATTAATAAGCAAACAAGTTTCACTAACATAAACTATTGTCATTTAGAAACCCTAATCCACGAATATCAGTGTCTTATAACTTTGAGAGTATTAAAAGATGACTAGATTAACAAAACTGTATTGACGGGCTTCCGTGATAACTTATTATAAAGGTAACCAAGAAAATTCTTTTGCTTTTTGTGGAGATCTGTGTTCAATTGGCTCTCACAACGTGAGTTGAACGCGGATGGAGATAATGCCAAGGTCAGTTGTTGTTGTGGGTATATCCAACATACTACTTGGCTGTGGCAGTTCACTTACACCGTGAACTTGCTTAAGGACAGAGTGAGCATGGGACCTCCACAGAGCGTCAAACGCCGCTGCAGCGGGGCGGAAGATATACCAGGCCTTTGGTGAGAGTGTCGTGACTAAGCGGACAGTACAACGATGGTTTAACAAGTTTAAAGACGGTGACGAAACACTCGAAAACGCACCACGTGCCAGAAGACATGTACAAAATGAAGATCATCAGCCAGAAATTCAGGCGAACGGTTTCCAGACATACAAGGAACTGAAACTACAATTCAGTGTAAGTGGATAAACCATTCGGCAGCACCTCCATCAACTTGGGAAGCACTACAAGTTGGAGAGATGGGTCCCACATGAATTGACTCCGGGCCAGAAGGCAACATGAGCAGTCACATGTGTTTGTTTATTTTCTCGTCTGAGGAAGGAGCCATTTCTGGACAGGGTGTTGACATGTGATGAGAAGTGGGTCCTATATGAAGCTCCACGGCACCATCATCAGTGGTTAGCATCTCACGAACCGGTTTCAAAACAACCGAAACCAGCACTGCACCGAAGAACGTCCTCCTGTGTGTTTGGTGGACTGCTCGCGGCATCCTGCATCGGGATCTGTTACAAGCAGGTCAGAGCATCAATGTAACTGTGTACTGTCAGCAGTTGAACCGTGTTCCAAAAAAAAAAAAAAACAAAAAAAACCCTCAAAACTCTGGAGCCAGAACTTCTGAATCACAAAGGGGTCCGCCTGTTACAGGACAACGCTCAGCCTCACGTGGCTAGGATGATCCGGGACACTATTCTACGCCTTGGATTGGAAACACTATTGCATCCGCCACACTCCTCGGACATTGTACCTCAGATTATTACCTGTTACATTCCTTGGATAATCACCTTAGAGGGCGCCAGTTCAAATTCCTAGTAGAGTTGCAATATGCACTTGATACCTTCTTTGCTTCACGGCCCACCGCGATAGAATCCATGGTCTTCCGAAACGTTGGCAAGCCCGTCGATGTTTTTGGGGATCATTATTGATCTTCCAGGTACGTCTTAGGTGACATATTGATGTTAGAAGGTGGTGGGTGAAAAGCGATACAACTTTCTTGGTTTCATTTATAAAATGTGTACTCCTGAAATGAATTTAAGTCTTACCGCTTAGCGGCTTAAGCTGATAAGAATTATGTCAAATGAGTAGAAGGCGTAGTCACTAGCGTGAGAAAAATAAAATGTCATAAACTACTAAGTTAAAAATTTTTAGGGAATAAGTATATATTCTGATGGAAATGATATGTTATGTCTACCCCTGAAATGGGATTTACCCAGATAAACCTAAGCAAGTATAGCCGACTAGCTGTAAACATTAAATTGCATGTTTGTCAAGCAATGAGTCTATCTAACGAGTATAGTTATATTGTAGAGAATGCAGAGGTTGGCAAGCCTTATTACGCATTTAGACCACAAATTTGTCAAGTCAGCAAATAGACCACCAAATAGACCACCAATAGACCACCTCAATCAGCAAATAGGCCACTTTCATAAAAGTAGATAATGGAAAGTGGTCTTTTTGCTGACAAATTTCCGCAACTAGACCACTTGCAGATTACTATCTATCTATCTATCTATCTATCTATCTATCTATCTATCTATCTATCTATCTATCTATCTATCTATCTATCTATCTATCTATCTATCTATCTATCTATCTATCTATTTATCTATCTATCTATCTATCTATCTATCTAACTATCTATTTATCTAACTATCTATCTATCTATCTATCTATCTAACTAACTAACTAACTAACTAACTAACTAACTAACTACCTAACTAAACTTTGTCTCTGACAAGGGACAGCAAACTGTCATGTGTTGCACCCTTTGTATTCAGTGTAATTATAGAGTTCAAGCCAGGGTAAAGCTTTATACATAGTTTGCCTGCATTTTCATATATATATATATATATATATATATATATATATATATATATATATATATATATATATACCTATGCGTGTGTGTATGATGTTTCCAATAACTTTCAGTTTTATGAAATGCTTCTATGAAATATATTAAGTTTGTATAAAGTTTTATATTATGGATAATTTTTGAAAAATATAAGATACAGAATTTTATATACAACGTTGTTTGTTCTTCCAGTGTATGCGAGTGAACAGGATGAGGGGATTTGACACAATTGAAGACGCTTTGGACAAAGCACAATACATGTGGTTTGATAGGAGCCCATGTTGGGCAATCGTAGTTTTCGATAACATGACTGGAAAAACTGTGCCACCTTACGTAAAATATTCTATAAGGTTAGTGATACCAAGTATAAATATGTTGAATAATCAATAGCCACATGTTTATTACAATTTATACTTTTAAAATAACTAAAATATTAGATATCACTGTCTGGAGCATTATCTAGATCAGTGATTCCTAACCTTGTTTACCTGACATCTCCCTTCGTAAGCTCTGCGATCATCGCGCCCCTCTTGTAAACCTTGTATACCTCACGTCCACATCCTTACTGCTCATTGATCATAGTGCTTTTCTTGGGTCTTCTGCGATTTCATATGCAGCATGAAAGTTTCAAATTTCAGTATTATTATTATTATTATTATTATTATTATTAATAATAATAATAATAATAATAATAATAATAATAATAATAAATACGTTTCGCTTCACAGTGTAAGGCTACGGTAGACTTTCAAATTATGCGGATATAGTACTCAAACTTGAAGTAGTACGTCTATAACTTCTGGTTTCTTATGAATTGGAGTTTAGCGTCCTGTTTAGCAGCGTGGCTATATGATACATAAACTTACAGCTTAATGGTGATCCGAACCATCAGCTTCTCCGGGAGAACTTCCGGTTACAGTAGAGAAAGCAGATCAGAGGTAAAACTAATTTCTAAACCTTCATCAAAAATTTGGTTATCGAAATCTGTCATTTTTTATCAATTATGTGATCATAGATTTTCACCACCTTCTATCTTAACAGATAAAAAATCTTGACAAAATTAATTTTCAGGACAGGAAAAATGTGTACAAAAATGGCTTTTCCATATATATATATATATAAACTTTTTCGCTCTATGAAATATATATATTGAAACCTGAAGTACTAGTAAATTCATGCTTTCGTTAGAGTATTGTGGGTGGTGATAGTATTTTTTTTGAGGGGCTAAGTTGATTGAAAAAAAGTTATATCTATTAACGTTTTTGTTCAATGATGATCAGCGTTGAAACTGAAAATGATTATATGCTACTATTTCAAATATGATCAGACTTTCAGCGAAAGAGATGAAATCTATTCTCAGGACTGTGAGTCAATTGCAAGAAACAGCTTCTCGATATATTTTTAAACAATTTTTGCTCTATGGAAATCAGAATTGAAACCCAAAACGCTAGTACATGTAAACTGTTTTCGTAGAGTGCTGGTGCTGGTGATGATACGTTCTCTCGATTGCAGAATATTACTATCTATAAGGGTAACCAAGGAAGTTCTGTCGCTTCTTGTGGAGGTCTCTGTTCAATTGGCCCTCACACCGTAAGTTGATTGAGAATGCAGATAAGGTGAATGTCAGTTGTTGGTGTGGGTATATCCAACATACCAATTGGTTGTGGCAGTTCAGTTACAACGTGAACTTGCGTAAGGACAGAGTGAACATGGGAGCTCCACAGAGCATCATAAGCGCGTGTATGCTGTACGGGTTCAAACTGGGATCAAACGCCGTTGCAAATATGTCAGCCCCTTAGTGAGTGTGTCGTGACAGTGCAGCGGTGGTTTAACAAGTTTAAGGACGGAGACGGAACACTCGAAGATTCACTACGTGCCGGAAGACCAACACATGTACAAAATGAAGATTTTAAGGCAGCAATTGACGCGAACAATGGCCATACATGTGAGGAACTGGGACTACAATTGAGGTGAGTGGAGAAACCATTCGGCATCACCTCCATCAACTTGGGAAGCACAACAAGTTGAGTCGATGCACCCCATATGATTTGGCTCCGGGCCAGAAGGCAACGCGAGGAAACACCTGTGTTTCTTTGCTGTCTCGTCTGAGGAAGGAGAGATTTGTGGACAGGGTGTTTACATGTGATGAGAAGTGGATCCTGTGCGAAGCTCCACCACGCCGTTAACATTGCTTAGCTCCACAGCGCCGTCATCAAATTCTAGAGCCAGCACTTCTGAATCGCAACGGGGTCCTCCTGTTAGAGGAGAACACTAAGACCCACGTGGCTAGTATGACCCGGAGCACGATTCTACGCTCTGGTTAGGAGACATTATTGCATCCGCCATACTCCCCGGACATTTCACCGTCCGATTATCACCTGTTCCATTCCTTGGACAATCATCTTCGAGGACACCAGTTCGAATCTCTAGTAGAGGCGCAAAATGCACTTGATATCTTCTTCGATTCGCGGCCTACCAAGTTCTACAGCGATGGAATCCATGGCCTTCCAGAACGTTGGCAGAAGGTCGTCGGTGTTGATGGGAGTATTTTTGACCTTTCAGGTACGTCTTAGGTGACATATCGATATTCGAAAATGGTTGATGAAAAAGCGACAGAACTTACTTGGTTACTGTTATAATTTACGATTTTATTCAATGTTTGATATCTATAACGATTTCTTCTTACTATTTTCGTTCTCGTCTTGTTTATTATTATTATTATTATTATTATTATTATTATTATTATTATTATTATTATTATTATTATTATTATTATTATTATTATAGTAAAATATTCCAAATATCACTGAATGTCAAATCTTCATTTGTATTCAATAGTCTCTCAAGTCATTTTATTTCCATTGCTTATCCTAATAATCTTTTATAATCGCTGAGTGGATCAGCATATAACCGACGGATTTTCAAACAAAATTTTATTACTGTAGTTCTCCTAGTGCTTGGTGTGCCAATACCGACTTTTCTGGTTGATTTATTCGTAAATATATATATTGTAGGCTTCTCACACCTGGTTTTACTTTTTGTTCTTTTTTCCAAAGATATGTTAGTTTGCATTCATTTTTGATAAAATAACTACCTAGATTGTCTAATCTTTCTTGGACTTCCATTGAGCATAGTATTTCTTTGATCTTTAAAGATGGTATGTTAATTGTTGTTATTCCACATTTCTTTAATAAAGGGCTTGTTTTGCTATAGGTGTTGCGAATGAAGGATACATTGTTTTTCTTCTGAAGTTCTCTGTAATAGTTTGCTTCTTGTTACATTTCAGGCTTTTTGTTATTAGCTAATTGATATCGTTGTTTGTTGTAACTGTTTTCTAAAAAAAGCTCTTTTAATCATAGAAAGAGTATATTCGTGAAAATATGTGAAATATGGAATATTCTTTATGTTTTTACCGATTCTATCAAAACCTTCACAGTAATTTAGGATTTCAGATTCTTATTTTTTTTATTATATTCGTTTACCAAAACTCCTTTAAACACTTAGCCTATGTGTTAGTTTGTGTGTCACTGTTTTGCCGTGACGTTGGCTTTTGAAAAACAATTATATTAAAAGATTTCTCTACGGCAATTGTTTGTGCTGATAAGTTCCCGACAGTGAACTCTCCCATTGAAACTAACGTCATTATAATAAACAAAATGTCCCGGCCAATTTGACGTCAAATTGAAAAACAAATAACAGATTTTTCTATGACAGATGCAACGGTGCCGACTTTCCAAAATTTATGTGGTTGTGTATCAATGGAGTGACGTGTTAGCCTATATGTTTTCAGGGAAATTTCGGTAATTGATTTATTTATTTTTAGTTAAAATCATTTATGAGCATTGTCATAAAGAGCTGTACTGTGATAAAGTAAAATACTATAAGGATAAGTTGGGGCTGCCCTAGCTCAGTCGGTAACACGGCTGACTTAAATGCAACTGAAACGAGTTCAAACCCGGGTCCAATCTAAATTTTTTGTGGGTGCGCCGCACCCACAAGATTATTTGTATGGGTGTCAGAACAGAACCTCAGAGCATCTACGTAGTCGGCGCGTATGGCCAGATGTTTGTTGGAAACTGGAAGATAAAGACGCTCTCGCTTTAAAATTAAGGCCTTTTTAATAAAACAAAATGTTGGGAACAACTTAACGTCAAGTTGGTCAGAACATTTTTAAAACGGGTAAATATGAAAGGTTTTCTACGGCAATCGTTTTATGCTACGTTTGTGCTGGAATTGCTCGAGTGTGAAATTTCTTTCATGTAGACTAGTGGCGTCATACGTTAAAGAAATGTCCCAGAAGCCAAAAATATTTTGTCTCATATATTCTAAATAACGGAAGAAAACGTCGGGTCTTTTTGTGGAAAGGCTGCTAATAATGCTGCTAATAATGCACGGAGGTGTAAAATATGAACTCTCTATCCCGTTAAAGTTAACGCAGTTATATAAAAATGGAAAGCATTAAAATGCAAGGAATTTCTGAAGAAGGAACGAATTTGTGTTTTTTTCGAGGCGGTACGTTGTATGCGTATTTTATATTTATTTATAAATTAAATAATAAACATATGGTGAAATGCAGAATTTTTGTTGCATTATTCATTAAGAATTTTAATTCTATAATAAAAATACTTAATGTTTGGCAAGATTGCTATCTTATAGCACTATGACTTATTATTCCGCGAAATTACATATGACATTATTTTCTCACTACCTCAATTTTGCCGTGAATTTTGTTAAGGGGGCAGACTACTGAATATTTTTGAAATACTAATAATTTTTCTTTTGCCCGTTTTTCGTAAGTGGAAAAAGGTAATAAAATGTAACTTACCACAATAATAGATAATGCTATTTTACACCCGAAAATACGGATCGAAAGAATTTTCAGTGTTGCCATCCATAGAAATAACAGTGTGACCAGAATTTGAATTACTCAAAATTCTAGGTACAGGCAGCGACTAGAAAAATAAACTCAACGGTAATTGATGACTTATCATGCTGTCTATCCTTCTTGTTTACTACTTTTTAAATAATATTTCTATTTATTTTATAAACCTTACATAAATTCTTACAAAATAAATAAGTCAGTACAAAATAAATAGAAACATTATTTAAAAAGTAGTAAACAAGAAGGATAGACAGCATGATAAGTCATCAATTACCGTTGAATTCATTTTTCTAGTCGCTGCCTTTACCTAGATTTTTGAGTAATTCAAATTCTGGTCACACTGTTTTTTCTATGGATGGCAACACTGAAAATTCTTACGATTTGTATTTTCAGGTGTACAATAACATTATCTATTATTGTGGTAAGTTACATTTTATTACCTCTTTCCACTTACGAGAAACGGGCAAAAGAAAAATTATTAGTTTTTCAAAAATATTTAGTAGTCTGCAGCCTTAAGAAGAATATTAACTTCGTCAAAGATCTCTTAATACCACTGTGAAATATGTTATTGATCGTTTTCTGCATCAATATTAATTCAGAATTATTAATTTAGGTCATGAATAGTCTTTTAAAATACTAATTATTATAATAATGGGTAAAGTCATGGTTCGATAGCTAAGAGGTTCGTGCTTCGAAACCCGTCTTGGAAGGTGAAGGTTTTTTAAATTCTTAATTTGCCAGATCTTAAGAACTTTCTCTTCCTTCGAAATCATCTGATACTGTAAAAAGAATTCTCCACCTTCATTCGATAACTGCCTGATGTGACCCTCGCAGTTCGGAAACTTTCCTTCTTCTGTTTCACGAAATCACAAATTCCGTCATAATATAGATGCTCTCCGATCATTTTTTTCCAATTCTAAACTTGCATATGCAAATCATTCCTCTCTGTTTCCATATTTGTATCCTTCTCTCTTTCAATGTCATCCACTATGAATGCACATAGCTTGAGATCAAACCTTCGATTTTTGAAACTAAATGTAAGCGATCTAGCAATGTGCTATCGTAACTTTATAGGTTTGTTGCTAAACGCAGCGTCATTGTAGATTTTGTTCGATGGGGGTATTCTCCGCCGACATAAGAGTTTCACTTTTTATATCAGTGTATTACTATACATTTGATCAAACAATACGTGTTTATCAAACTCAAGAGTGGGGAATTATACCCTTCTGTCCTGCCCAAGTGACGCTCCTGGAACATTTGCTTGCAATTACTAAGAGAAAAAATATTCATTGAATAACACTTATTTCTGTCGGTAGTTTTTAGAGCTCTGCGTACGCATTACAGACCTTGGGAAGTCCAAAAACCTACTGCCGTGATTGACAAATTCCATAGATTTCACAATGAGCATCTTCGTAGCTTGATGTGATATGCAGCCTTGGAAGAAGGGAAGGAGTGCTAATAAAGATGTTTATGAAGTTATGGGAAAATTTTGGGCTAATTGTTTTTAATTCAGGCCCTGAAAAGGCACTTCAGAACAAACGAATGTAGAGACTGTTTTATAGGTATAAAGCTTTTAAACATGGTTCCTGTTTTTCCCGTCTGAATAGAAAGAGTATATTATAATAATTAGAAGCTCACAGATTGCTTTAGACAAGGAAAAATGAGGAGGGCGGGTTGAGATTGAATACCAGAAAGATATAGTTAATCGAGATGTGAGCTTCTGAATGCATAAGCACACGGCGCAAGAGTTTGTTAGTAAATTGTTCTTATTTTTTGTAACATTTTCATTGCCGAGTACTATACCAAGGACAATTCAGCAGTTGTCAACAGCGCCGATGGAGTGATAGAATTTCATATCTAAACAGTATTCATTACCAGCTTTGTGAGCAGCATGGAATCACGTTGCAGAACTTAAATCACTGTTCGTGGTGATGACACGCCTTTTTAAAGATCATTTCACTGCTTCTCTAATGTCAAAAGGGGCATCATGAATTTCAGTGTAAGTTATTGCCTTCGTGTACAAACGTCATTTTTGTTCTTCTATTCACGTCTTTCTTTTGTCTCGTTTCCTGTATCATACTGTAGCATTAATGCCTATGCATAGCTCATCAATCTATGCCATTTGAGAGGACTCACATACCATGCAAAGCTTGCTTTGGTTCTTATGTTTTGCACACCAGTGTATGTTATGTTGGTTAAAGTGAAGTTCAAGTAAATTTTATCCAATTATCTTAAATATATGATAAACTCTTGTAATAGTGATCTTGAAGTAATATAAATGAAAACCATAGAGATAATACATACCACCTAGAAAATAAAGTGCACAATTTCTTTACTGAAGTTTCATTTCCCTTTAATGTAACTGTACATGTAAATTATATATAAACATACGTTTTTAAAATTAATATTGCATGTTTGAATTCAGCTTTAATCTACACTGTTTTCGAGATTTAGTATAATTTTACCATTGTGATATGCTTAATCATAAGTTTTCTTGAATGCACATTCAGTTAAGTTTAGAAAATAAAGCAAACACATTGATTTTAAAATAATAAAAATGAGAAATCTGTTCGTTCTTCTCTTTATATTGTAATTTTATAACTTTATTTCATCCACAAATTACGAGTATTATGAAATTTATTTCTTTAATCTTAGGATGATAGATTCATATATAGACAGTACACAAATGTCTAGAGATCCAAAGTTCAAATTAGGACCTCGAAGAGATCCGTTAAGAGATACCAAATATTTTTTGAGTGGTTTTATTTATATTCAAGATATGATAGACCAAGCTATCATAGCATTACATACAAACGCCAACCAAAGCAAACTTCCTGGGATATTTCTTCAGCAAACCCCAACTCCATGTTATGTAGAGGATAGGTAAGTATTTATACGTTATATTACGTGTTAAGTATTTTGTTCATAACGTAAAACAGATTAAATGATGAGATTAAACATGGTAAAAATTCATATCGAAACTAATGAAGGTTATTTACAGATATTTTCAAACATCTGCCAAATCACGACGAATTGCACACTATGTAGTCTCACGAAAGATGGTGCTATTTATGTGAATGCCAGACACACAAGACAATGTAACTCATTGAACAGTCATGCAATATAATCACACGTTATTGTTAGCAAAAGGTATAATCGTTGTAAACTAATATTTTAATAATAAACGAAGTATAATGGTAATACAAGCTTGAATTTGAACATATTACTTGCATGCATTCACAGTAAGTTTGAAGTTGGCGATATTGTGTGCTTTGTACACAGTTAATGACATCGAAGACCATGCATAACCGCAAATCTGATTTCATAGTGAAGTGTGTACGTTTGGAAGATAATTCTTCCAGTTGAACGTTGAATCTGATGTTCATATAGGTCTAATTAGTATTTATGGTTGGAATAGGGTAGAGAGAATATCAGTAGTAATTGCCCCACCTGACCGCGTTTTGGACTTTGACCCCGACCTTTGTGACGTCATAGGTCAAAGGTCATTGATCTTGGTCCGGGGTCAATGACCGAGGGGTACATAGGACCACCCCCTCTAGATTTTGGCAGGGATACCTTGGCCCACCCCCTAAATTTTGGCAGGGGTACATAGGACCACCCCCTTAAATTTTAAAAATTGCCAAATCTAAAAATTGGGTATCGTAGCCTAGGACCATAGTATGTATCTCTATCAGTATTGGGTGTCTATGTCGTTTCCTTTCATGGGTAAAAAATTGTAAAAAATTCAAATTTCGGGGGTTTTTGACCTAATTTATCCCCTTTGATGAGGTGTTATTACCTTATATAGTTATATGGGCGTATACAGGGGTCCATTAGCTCTCATAACATATGGGTATATTAATGCACCCCTTGAAAATTTTGGGAGGGGTACCTTGGGCCACCCCTTAAATTTTGGAAATTGAGCAATTTAAACATTGGGTATTATAGTACAGGACCCTAATATGTATTATGATAAATTTGTGTGGTCCACCTCATTCCCTTCTAGGGGTACAAAATTGCCAAAAATATAAACGTAAGCAATACGTTATACCACGTGTTTGGTTTTTGGTCGATTTTATCTCCTTTGATGAGGTGTTATTATCCTATATAGTTATATGGTCATGTATAGGGGTCCATTCCCTTTCATAAGATATGGGTACATTTCTGCACCCTTTAAAAATTTGGGAGGGGTACCTTGGCCCACCCCTTAAATTTTAGAAATTGCTCAATTTAAACTTTTGGTATTATAGTATAGAACCCTAGTATGTATCACTATAAATACGGGCGATTCACCTCGTTCCCTTCTAGGGGTACAAAATTGCCAAAATTTTAGTACAACTACGTGTTTGGTATTTGGTACATTTTATCCCCTTTTGATGAGGTCCTATTACCTTATATGGTTATATGGTCATGTATAATGGTCCATTATCTATCATAAGACATGGGTACATTGGTGCACCCCTTTAAAATTTTGGGATGGGTACCTTGGGTCACCCCTTAAATTTTGGAAAATGTCAAATTTAAACATTTGGTATTATAGTACAGGACCTCAATATGTATCATGATAAATTTGGGTGGACCACTTCGTTCCCTTTTAGGGGTAAAAAAATTGCCAAAATATAAACGTAAGCAATACGTTGTACCACGTGTTTGGTTTTTTGTCCATTTTATCCCCTTTGATGAGATCCTATTACCTTATATGATTACAAGTGGTCCATTTTCTATCATAAGACATGGGTATATTGTTGCACCCTTCTTAAAATTTGGCAAGGGGTACACTGAAATTTTCCAATTTAAGCATAGTACAGGACCTCAATATGTTTCGGTGTTCCTATTGCCAATTTTTTTAGTACAACCACGTGTTCGGTTATTGACTCAATTTATCCTCTTTGATAAGGTTATAAGGTATGGACGGGTATCCTTTTTCAATTTGGTAGGACGCTTAGGGTGTAGTACAGTCACGTGATCGATGATTTGGTTTTGATGCGCGACGAGGTCCCTGGTCAATGTTCTCTAGGAATTAGGTGGAAACTTTGAACAAGATTCATGGCATTTAAAACTTTTTTTTTCAACTTTCAAACAAAAAAAATCGAAACAAAAATTGAAACGAAAACTTTTAAACAAAAATCTTGAAACTAAAAAATTTTCAAAACAAAAATTTGAAACGAAAAATTTTGAAACGAAAAAATTTCAAACAAAAATTTTGAAAGGAAAAATTTTCAAAAAAAATTTGAAACGAAAAATTGTCAAACAAAAAATTTTGAAACAATAAATTTACGAACAAAAATTTCAAACAAAAAATATTTGTAACCAAAATTTTGAAACAAGAAATTTTCAAACAAAATTTTTGAAACAAATTTCAAAACAGATTTGAAACGAAAAATTTTTCAAATAGATTTTAAATCAAACAGTGATCAGCTTTCACGGTTAACCGTTAAACTTTATCCGGTTTTTAACTATTCGATTAACAAATAAACGGTTTTCAACTATTCGATTAAGAAATAAACGGTTTTCAACTATTCGATAAACAGATGAACAGTTTTTTCCTTTTCACGCCAGTGAGTGCAAGAATTTACAAACTGAAACAAAAAATTTTTGTACTCGCTTTGAATACGCATCATTTTTGAAACAAGGTGTTAGTGTTCATCATGGATACACAGTGGAAACTTCCATTTACCTGTATTCTCGCAGGACCTAGTGGGTGTGGAAAAACATATTTTGTGAGGCGATTACTGTCACATCTCCCAACCATGATCAATGCAAAATTTCGTAAGATATACCGGTATTATGCAGAATGGCAAGACGTGTATGCAACAATGCCGGTTCCAGTAGAATTTCACGAAGGACTTCCACGAATGAAATATTTTCAGCCTCAAAATTTACCACATTTGATTATTATTGATGACCATATGCGAGAAGTGAACAGTGATATTGTTGATATGTTCACAAAAGGATCACATCATCGAAATATTAGTGTGATTTTTATAACGCAAAATGTATTTCATCAAAGTAAAGCAAATAGAAATATGAGTTCAAATGGTTCGTATTTGGTGTTGTTTAAAAATTCACGTGACAAGTCACAAATCAAGCATATGAGTTATCAAATCATGCCTGAGCATCCACTGTTTCTACAAGAAAGTTATGCAGACGCAACAAGAAATCCACATGGTTATTTACTGATGGATCTTAAACAAGATACACCCGATGAAATGCGATTTCGTACAAATATTTTCCCCGACGATTTGCATCATTATGTTTACGTACCAACAAAACATGTTTAAATTATTGTGCATGTGAAAAGAATGACTTAGTCTGTCACGATGTCTCCTACAGTGAAACACGCTGATCTGCTACGGGCTCTGCACAAAGCTAAACCAAGATTGCATAAAGCTATTATTGCCAATGCAGACGCTTCATTAATTCATAGTATTTGTGAATGTTGTTATAATGTCTTAAAAGGCAATGTTCCACTGACAAGTGCGCAGAAGTCAAGATTAAAGCTTTACAAGAGCACGCTCCGCTATCTCGTGGACAATACAAAATCATTGGATAAAAAGAAGAAGCATTTAGCCGTACAACAAGGAGGATTCTTACCTGCATTACTTGCACCTATTGTAGGAAGTGTGTTATCCAGTATTTTGTTTAAACAATAAACACCATGGAACATAGCAAGAAGATGGTTTTAGTGCCACAAGAAATGCTTCAACGAATGCATGCATCATCATCCCGTGTGAGTGAAAATCAAGAATCTAATATCGATCGTGAAATGCAATCTATATTGAATACATCGTATCCAAGTGATGAAGAAAAATGGAATCAGTACAATAGAATATTACAGAAATATCTTTATGTGATACGTAAACAAGAAGAACCAATAACACTTACAATTACATCAATGAAACCTGATGGTGACGTCCCGAATGTTGACGATAGCAGGAAACAAGAAATTTTAGCCGCAATACCACAAATGTATCGTAAGAAAGCCGAACTACTATTCCGTCGTTTAAAACAAGATAACGCAATTACGTGGGATCATAAAGAAACAGTGTACATCAACGATAATAAACTACATGGATCCAATATTGTAGATTTAATGTGCGATGTGACTCGACCGAGGAAACATTCTAATCCTCAAGGCTGGGAATTGTTTTGCAACTACCTTGCATCGTCAAACACACCTCAAGAATTGATTGGTAATCCACGAAGATTAAACTATATTGTCAAGCATAATAGTACAACAGCATCTGAAGGATCTGCACCACCAAAACCGGCACCTGAATTATTTTCTTCCGGAGAAGAAGAAGAAGAAGATGATGATGATGTTTTAGAAGTCCGACCAAAAAGAAAACGTATCATTCCACAATGGTCAACGTACAAACCATGAACAAAAAGTTGAAATCCATTTACTACAATCCAGCACATCCTGCATCGTTTTCTACTGCAAAGAAATTATGGCAAGCCACAGGAAAATCTATACCTCTAGCCAAAATAAAACTTTGGTTAAACAAACAACCTACCTACACGTTACATCGTCCTGTACGTCGTCGTTTCCGTAGAGATTTTTATCTTGTCAACAATATTGATGATCAATGGGAATGTGATTTAAATGATTTACAATCAGTTCAAAACTATAATGACAATTACCGCTATATTCTTACAGTGATTGATGTGTTTAGTCGGTACGGGTGGGCTGTACCACTAAAATCAAAAAGTGCCGAGGATATAGTGAATGCATTTGAAATGATTTTCCAGGACAGGAAACCAGTTGTGCTACGTAGTGATCAAGGAACTGAATTTACCAACAAGACAGTACAAAAATTTCTCAGGAAACACAACGTGCAACATGTTACAACAAAGGATCCAGATATTAAAGCCAGCATCGCAGAAAGATTTAATCAGACATTGAAACATCGTATGTGGAAATACTTTACCAAATATCAAACATACAATTACATCAAGTATTGCCTTTACTTGTAAAAGCATGCAATGAAAGTCGGCATTCCAGTATTAAAATGGCACCTGCAAACGTTTCTCAGGACAATTTACTGGAGGTGTGGCATAACTTATACGACAAGAAGCTACAACGTTCAAAACAAGATACGGATTTATCTGTTGGTGATACTGTTCGTATAAGTAAAACAAAACGTATCTTTGACAAGGGTTACCTCGAGAACTGGACTTGGGAAATATTTAGAGTAAAAGCCATTGTACCAAGAAACCCACCAGTGTATCGACTAGAGGATTTAAATCATCAACTCATCGATGGTGTTTTCTACAGAGAAGAATTACAACCAGTACCGCTCCCTTCGACGTTCCTCATCGATAAAATATTACGTACAAGAACAAAAGGTCGCAGAAAGGAGTATTTCGTCCAGTGGAAAGGATATCCTTCCTCATTCAATTCGTGGATCCCTGTAACTTCATTGAAGAAGAAGAATGGAACCTGATTCAAGATTTTTACGTTACACTTCCCAGTAATAGTTCCATGGATTATTTTCCAGAAAATACATTGACTTCGTATATTACGAAATTACAACGACGTGTAGAGTTTCGCCAGAAATGGGATGTGGCAATTGTAGAGATTCATTATCCACATTCTTTACTGAACATTAACAGCGAAAACAATAAAATATATTACAAATCATCAAGTAGTAATGATCAAGAACCGTGGAAGTTTGTAAGGATCCCTGTACGCTATTATAACAATATACGGGATCTTATTCATGCAATTAATATACATCATAAAGAAACCAATTTATTTATATCCCATGATGCAACTAATAATATATGCCTCATAAGACATCCCAATAAGGAAATCCATACTTCTGTACAATTCTCACCAAGTGTTAGTTTAATGCTTGGATTTGAACCGAAAGTGATTTAAAAGATATGCAAAAGGGAGAATATACACCAGATGTACGATTAGGTTTACCATCACAAATGTACGTCTACTGTGACATTATTGAATCGGTCATTGTTGGAGATACAATGGTACCCTTGCTACGAATTGTCAACATGGATCCTGTGAATCATACTTTTGGAAGTCATGCACTACAAATCTTTAATCCTGCACATTGTGTTCCGGTGGAAAAAATGAATTTTGAGCAAATACAAATCGATATAAGGGATAGCACAGGTCATCGGATGCCATTCACCTTTGGAACGGTGTGTACAAAACTACACTTCCGTCGTCGTCGTCATGACTGATCCGTATTTGCAATACTACCAAAAACAAGCGTTATCCGGTATCGGCAACGTCTATGTGGGAAGTCCCTATCAAGCAGGACATGGCATTGGAAGTTTCCTTGGTGGCTTATTTCGTTCAGTGTTACCACTTGTGAAGCAAGGAGCTAAAACTGTTGGAAAAGAATTATTAAAATCAGGTGCCAATATGATTAATGATGTTGTGATCTCGAATCAACCGCTGGAAGAATCGTTTCATCAACGGATGCAAGAGGCAAAAACAAATTTACAAGAAAAAGCTAAAAATAAGTTGAAAACTACGCTGGGAAGTGGATACCATAAACGAAAATGGGATGACTGCTCTCAGTTTGAGGTTGACCTTCCAACGATCAACAACACCATCAACCCTACGAAGAGACGTAAATTATCACATAAGAAGAAGAAGAGATCATTGGCATCGTCACCAGATATTTTTGATTAATTCAACGATGGCTTTCTTACATCATCAATCCTGTGAATGTGTAAACAGTGAATTGCACATTTTTTCAACGTTACCCACGCAAACCAGTGTTCTGGACAATCGTATTATAGGCTACAAACCAATTAGTTCAATAGCTGAAAATTCACCAATAGAATTTGTAGTGAGTGGTAGCAGTGATGAATATATTGATTTGCCACAAACATTATTGTACATCCAAGCACAAATTGTGAAACCAGATGGTTCCTCCTTCACCAATACGGATAAAGCAATTGGACCTGTCAATGATTTTCTAAATGCTATGTTTAGTGAAGTACAAATCTACTTGAACAATAAACTGATTTCATTTCCGTCACATAATCATCCATATCGTTCGTACATGGAAAAACTGCTCAGTTATAGTGATGGAGCTAAAAATACACATTTACAAACAGCGATGTGGTTTCAAGATACGGCTGGTCATATGAACGCAACCACAAGTGAGAACAAAGGATTTCAACAACGCTATGAACTGACCAAACAAAGTATGAAATTCGATATGATTGGACATCTTCATTGTGACATTTTTAATCAAGATAAATTTTTAATTCATGGAGTGGAATTACGTGTGAAACTTATTCCTACAAAACCAAACTTTTGTCTCATGGCCGGTGAAAGTGGTGTCAATGCAAAAATCAATATTCTAGATGCATCGTTGCAGGTGAAAAAAGTCAGCATCAGCCCTAGTGTCAAATTGGCACACAATAAAATTTTACAATCTACACCGGCAAAGTATCCTCTGACAAGGGTTCAAATGAAATCATTTACCATCCCGAAGGATATACAATCCAAAACTATTGATAACCTGTTTATGGGAACATCGCCAAATCGTATTATTGTAGGATTTACATCGAATGAAACATCCAGTGGAACTATTACCAGCTATCCATTTGAATTTCAACATCTAAACAATTTCTTTACATTGTACGTGGATGGAAAAGCTGTACCTTCAAAACCATTGCAACCCAACTTTGAAGAAAATCTCTACATTTCATCGTACCACACATTGTTCTCAGGCTCTGGCATACATTTTACCAATACTGGAAATACAATTTCAAGAGCCGACTACAAGAATGGATATACACTGTTTGTATTTGACCTAACTCCCGATTCTTCTGCTGGAGATTGTCACTATTGGAATTTACAACAACATGGAGCCATCCGATTGGAAGTTCATTTCCAAGAGAAATTAGCAGCACCTGCAAACTGTATTGTGTATGGGGAGTTTTCCTCACTCCTAGAGATAGACCACCAGCGCAACATTATCCTGGACTTTTAAATTACAAGGTACGTATACGTTATGTATCATTTCCATTCACGATGTTGAATACATTACAATTAGCTAGTGCTTTAAACGGTAGTCCATTGTTCAGAAATCATTTTACCGGGGTATTTGCAAGCGATGAGTTGCCCTCACGGATTTCTCTTCCTCTGGCAATCATTGTAAATACAGATCCATCTACAAAACTAGGAAGTCATTGGATTGCAATTTATATTGATAATCGCGGTGTTGGAGTATATTTTGACAGCTATGGCTTTCCTCATGTACCACAACATGTTGCATTCTTAAAACTTCATTGTATGTACTATAAATATAATAATAGCCAAATGCAAAGTCTTGGTTCATCCGTATGTAGCTATTATGCTTATTTTTATTTGTGCTGTAAAGCCCAAGGAAAATCTCTGCGTGAAATTCAATATTTGTTCACAACAGTACCCACGGCTAATGATCGTAGACTATTGCAATATACCTTCCAAGTAATTTTATCATATTTATCATTGCAAGTGTATTTGTTTTTATCATCATTTATTTCTATACTAATCATCTTTTTCCTCGTTCTTTTTACAGAATTCACAATACGAAGCTTTGCAAACGGGTGCTATGCTGCAAAACATGGAAACAAATCATCGCAATCAAGAAGAGGAGGCGGTCTAATGAAGAAATCCAGCTCAATATACAAACATTGTCAATAAGAAAGAAAAAGAAGAAACCAGAAAAATGAATAAAATACAATTTATGCTTATTTATGTATTTTTATTGTTCATTCCATATACAACGTTATCAGATTCTCCTAAAGAACTGTGCGATATAAGACGAGAACCCTGGGCAAAGTTTCCACCTAATTCCTAGAGAACATTGACCAGGGACCTCGTCGCGCATCTAAACCAAATCATCGATCACTGTACTACACCCTAAGGGTCTTACCAAATTGAAAGGGGATACCCGTCCATACCTTATAACCTTATCAAACAGGATAAATTGAGTCAATAACCGAACACGTGGTTGTACTAAAAAAATTGGCAATAGGAACACCGAAACATATTGAGGTCCTGTACTATGCTTAAATTGGAAAATTTCAGTGTACCCCTTGCCAAATTTTAAGAAGGGTGCAACAATATACCCATGTCTTATGATAGGAAATGGACCCCTTGTAATCATATAAGGTAATAGGATCTCATCAAAGGGGATAAAATGGACCAAACACCAAACACGTGGTACAACGTATTGCTTACGTTTATATTTTGGCAATTTTTTTTCTACCCCTAAAAGGGAACGAGGTGGTCCACCCAAATTTATCATGATACATATTGAGGTCCTGTACTATAATACCAAATGTTTAAATTTGACATTTTCCAAAATTTAAGGGGTGACCCAAGGTACCCATCCCAAAATTTTAAAGGGGTGCACCAATGTACCCATGTCTTATGATAGATAATGGACCACTATACATGACCATATAACCATATAAGGGAATAGGACCTCATCAAAGGGGGATAAAATGTACCAAATACCAAACACGTGGTTGTACTAAAATGTTGGCAATTTTGTACCCCTAGAAGGGAACGAGGTGAATCACCGTATTCATAGTGATACATACTAGGGTTCTATACTATAATACCAAATGTTTAAATTGAGCAATTTCTAAAATTTAAGGGGTGGGCCAAGGTACCCCTCCCAAATTTTTAAAGGGGTGCACAAATATACCCATATCTTATGAAAGGGAACGGACCCCTATACATGACCATATAACTATATAGGATAATAACACCTCATCAAAGGAGATAAAATCGACCAAAAACCAAACACGTGGTATAACGTATTGCTTACGTTTATATTTTTGGCAATTTTGTACCCCTAGAAGGGAATGAGGTGGACCACACAAATTTATCATAATACATATTAGGGTCCTGTACTATAATACCCAATGTTTAAATTGCTCAATTTCCAAAATTTAAGGGGTGGCCCAAGGTACCCCTCCCAAAATTTTCAAGGGGTGCATTAATATACCCATATGTTATGAGAGCTAATGGACCCCTGTATACGCCCATATAACTATATAAGGTAATAACACCTCATCAAAGGGGATAAATTAGGTCAAAAACCCCCGAAATTTGAATTTTTGACAATTTTTTACCCATGAAAGGAAACGACATAGACACCCAATACTGATAGAGATACATACTATGGTCCTAGGCTACGATACCCAATTTTTAGATTTGGCAATTTTTAAAATTTAAGGGGGTGGTCCTATGTACCCCTGCCAAAATTTAGGGGGTGGGCCAAGGTACCCCTGCCAAAATCTAGAAGGGGTGGTCCTATGTACCCCTCGGTCATTGACCCCGGGCCAAGGTCAATGACCTTTGACCTATGACGTCACAAATGTCGGGGTCAAAGTCCAAAACGCGGTCAAGTGGGGAATTACTACCGTATTATACCGTACTCCTTATTATTTTCTTATCTTGATCCCGTTCCAATTAGTATATGGGTCAGGATATAAGCAAACCAACCTTCTCTTCTTATTATTCTCTGACTATTCTGTTTTCCTTGTAACTTAACTAAAATTTAATAAAACACACATATAAAAATATTTTTGATTGTGCATGCATTTTTCGCTCCCTTATGTATCCAGTAGATTTTGCAAAACTACTCATTAATAAAATTTGTTCTTTACTTTACCTACCCAAAACGATTTTGCAATATGCTAAGAAATTTTGTAAGACATTGGAAAGTTATAACCATAAAAATATTTGTGAAAGTACATTTGTGTTAGTCATTCGTGATAAAGAAAACTGAAAGGAGTTTATTATTATTATTATTATTAGGAGTTTATCTACATAGTAAAAACTAGTGTACCGCTATAAGTAACAGTAGAATTCGTTTGAAAAATGAAACGAGACATCAACTCCGATCATTTGCTACAGTTTGCCTAGACACAAAATTAAGATCATAAATCTTACTTGACAGTCTTCCCTTCACGGTGCTTTGCAATCATGAGCCCAACTCCGTGTTGCGGAAGAATCAGTTCGAGGGATGAATAGGCCATCATTATATTTATGATGCGATCCGACTCTGCCTGATACGAGGGGAGATATATATTTTATAATGGCAACTTTCGTCAAGATAAGATGAAAGGGTTATTTTTTGATTTAGAGAGGCTTTCTGGTTAATAATTTCGATGATGTCACTCACTGGTAGTAATAGAGGCCCCGTTATGCGCGAATCGACCTTTGTGACGTCATAAGTCAAAGGTCAATGACCTTGGCCCGGGGTCAATGACCAAGGGGTACTTAGGACCACCCCGTCTACATTTTGGCAGGGGTACCTTGCCCCACCCTCTAAATTTTGGCAGGGGAACATAAGACCACCCCCCGCAAAATCTAAAAATTTGGTATGGTAGCTCAGGACCATAGTATGTACCTCTATCAGTATTGGGGGTCTATGTCGTTCCCTTTTATGGGTAAAAATTTCAAAAATTCAAATTTCGGAGGTTTTTGACCTAATTTATCCCCTTTGATGAGGTGTTATTACCCCATATAGTTATATGGACGTATACAGGGGTCCATTATCTTTCATAGGACATGGGTATATTGGTGCACCCCTTGAAAAATTTGGGAGGGGTACCTTGGCCCACCCATTATTCAATTTTGGAAATTACCCAATTTAAACGTTTGGTATTATAGTACTGGACCCTAATATGTTTCATGATAAATTTGGGTGGTCCACCTCATTCCCTTTTAGGGGTAAAAAATTGTCAAAAATATAAACGTAAGCAATACGTTGTACCACGTTTTTGGTTTTTGGCCTAATTTATCTCCTTGGATGAGGTCCTATTACCTTATATAGTTATATGATCATGTATAGGGGTCCATTCCCTATCATAAGACATAGGTACATTGTTGCACCCCGAGAAGGGTACCTTGCCCCCCCTTTAATTTTGAAAAATGCTCAATGTAAACATTTGGTATTATAGTATAGGACCCTAATATGGATCACTATAAATTTGGTTGGTCCACCTCGTTGCTTTTTAGGGGTACAAAATTGCCAAATTTTAGTACACCCACGTGTTTGGTTTTTGGCCCAATTTATCCCCCTTTGATAGGGTTCTATTACCTTATATGGTCATATGGTCATGTATAGGTGTCCATTCCCTTTCATAAGACATGGGTATATTGATGCACTCCGGGAGGGGTACATTGGCCCACCCCTTAAATTTGAGAAATTGCCAAATTTAGACATTTGGTATTATAGTACTGGAACCTAATATATATCACTATAAATTTGGGTGGTCAATCTCGTTCCCTTTTAGGGGTACAAAATTACCAAAATATAAACGTAGTACCACGTGTTTGGTTTTGACCTAAGTTATCCCCTTTGATGAGGTCCTATTACCTTATATGATTATGTATAGGGGTCCATTTCCTATCATAAGACATGTGTATATTGATGCACCCTTCTTAAAATTTGGCAGGGGTCCACCCTTCAATTTTGGAAATTGCCCAATTTAAGGACCTCAATATGTATCATGATAAATTTCGATGGTCCTGTTGTCAAATTGTTTAGTACAACCATGTGTTCGGTTATCGACTCAATTTATCCTCTTTTATAAGAATAAAGGTACGGACGGGCCCGGGAGGGGTACCTAGACAAATCCCTTCAATTTTGGAAATTCTCCAATTTAAACATTTGGTATCATAGTACAGGACCTCAATATGTATCATGAGAAATTTGGATGGTCCACCTCGTTCAAATTTCAAGGGTACAAATTGACAAATTTTAATACAACCACGCGTTTGGTTTTTGGAACATTTTAACCCTATTGGATGATGTCCTGTTGCCTTATATGGTTATATGGTCATGTATAAGTGTTCATTCCCTATCCTCTTAAATTTTGGAAATTTTTCGATTTAAGCATTCGGTATTATAGTACAGGACCTCAATATGTATCATGATAAATTTGGATGGTCCACATCGTTCACTTTCATTGATAAAAAAATTGCCAAAATATAAACATAAGCCATATGTTGTACCACGTGTTTGGTTTTGACCTAGGTTATCCCATTTGATGATATCCTATTATCTTATATGATTATATGGTCATGTATATAGGTTCATTTCCTATCATAAGACATGGGTATATTGATGCACCTGGGAGGGGTATCTTGGCTTATCCACTCAGTTTTAGAAATTGTTTAATATAAGTATTTGGTATCTTCGTACAGGTCTTCAATATGTACCACTATAAATTCGGATGGTCCACATCGTTCCCTTTCATGGGTAAAGAACTACCAAAAATCAAATTTCGGAGGTTATTGACCACTTTGATAAGGATTTAGCACTTTATATGGATATGTACAGTAGTTTATTACCTTTATATGTTTATGTTCCCTTTTATATTTGGGAATTATCAAATAACACAATTCGCTAAACGTTTTCTAGGACCCATTGTAAATGTTGGTGTTCCTCTTATGGCCAAATATTCAAAATTTAAAGGTTATTGACCTATTTTATTTTTTTTGATACTGCTTTACAATTGAATGAGTACAGGATTTATTACTTTTTTCATAAGACACAGGTGTATTTGTGTACCAATCTTAAATTTTGGGAGGGGGTACATTTCTTATTCTCATATCAATAATTGGTAATTGTTCTTAAAATTGGATGGTATTTCATTCATTGGGTAAATCATTGTCAAATATTAGTATGATCACGTGATCAGTTATTGACCTATGATGTGATTAGGTGTTCAGGTCATTGGTACATTGAAATTTTGTAGGATAATTTGAGAATTGTCAAATGAAATTACGTTATTGGTTTTGATTATTCCAGCCTATGGACCAAATATAAACGCAAGCAATACGATATACCACGTGATTGACCTTGATGAGGTAGTGTACAGGGATTCATTTCCTTTGTTGTGGTACTTAAGTTTGAGTACCCACTTGTAGAAAACAGTTGGTTCTACTCGGGTAAACAATTGACGGACATTATTGACCTTATTGAACATATAATGATATGATTAATTCTAAGACTTAGGTATATCAAGAGAAGTATTCTTTAAATTTGGGAATTGTAATAAACAGAATTTTAACATAAGGCGCGAAATTTGAAACAATACTTTGAACTTTAGTGACAGCTTATAGTCTAAGATCATTGGTGGTGGTTGTTTTCACCTTGAGCTTTAGAAATCTGATAGCTACCTTATTGAATCTTATGACTTATAGACGAATGGTAATACATGCTACAACACTGGCAAAGTTATTGTTGATGCAATTTGATTGGTTGATCACTATCTTTCATTCAATCTGATTGGTTGATCACTATCTTTTTTTGCAATTTGATTGGCTGATGATTTTCACATTTTTGCTGCATTCAGTTTAAGTTTTGTTTAACATTTAAAAATCATGGTTTTGTTCAACGTTTTCTACTCACTGATAAACATGATCAAAACCGTTTATTTGTTAAGCGAATAGTTAAAAACCGGATAGTTTGACGCTTAACCGTGAAACGTGAAATCGAATAGTTAAACATTGATAAAGTTTGACGGTTAACCGTGAAACGTATAATTTTTAGTTTGGAAATTTTTAGTTTGAACTTTTTATGATTTTTTTTCGTTTCAAAATTTTTTGCTTCAAACTTGTTTAAATTTTTTCGTTTCAAAATTTTGTTTCAAATTTCTTGTATGAAATTTTTTGAAATTTTATCGTTTCAAATTTTTGTTTGAAATTTTTCGTTTCCAAATTTTTTGTTTGAATATTTTTTCGATTTTTGTTTGAATTTTTTTTTCAAAATTTTCTTTGAAGTTTTTTTTCGTTTCTAAATTTTGTTTAAGTGTTTTTCGTTTGAAATTTTTTGTTTAAAATTTTTCGTTTCCAATTTTTTGTTTCAAAAATTTTTTCCAAAATTTTGCTTCAAAATTTTTGTTCGAAATTTTTGTTTGTATACTTTTTGTTTGATATTTTTAAGATCGTGCACTCATTAGTAAAGAAGCGGAACTGTTTAGAACAAAACCCTCTGGCAACATTGTTTATCATGGTGCAATAGTACACGTCAGAACATGGGGTTGTATTTGAAATGAAAAAATACAATTCATTGAAATGGATCATTTTATTACACTGTACATACATCCATACCAGATAAAGGATCTGGATATTGTCGATACAATGTATTTTGAACTTCTTGCATTAGTTTGTCTTTAGCATATAATTTTAATTCCAATTGAAGTTTTTTAAAGTCTATTGCAATATCAATTGGTGGAAACTCAATGTCCATTTGATCACAAATAAACTGTTTATCAATACAGGTATGCGCCCACGAACGATGTTGACAACCATCACAACATCTAGATACATGTTGTACAATATGCATGACACATTTTTCAAAATAGTACTTTTTCAGGAATATACTTGTTTTGTTGCATACTTTCACTGCATGTTTCACACACTGGAATACGTTGATGAAGTTGTTCCAGTTCGTTTGCATTAGCTACACCATATTGCGAGGGACATGAAATGTACCCTTTTTACGTAACAGAACCATCTTCTCTTCAATGACTGTACGTAGCACCACTTCATGATTTGAGCCTAATGATTTGACTTGGGTCATATTTAGCCCATCATGAAAATAATCGTTCATTTGGTCGATTCATGCCATTCTTCACAGGTCAGTTGTACACCAAATTGTTCTGCTTTGCCCAATCGAATTACAGGTTCTAATGTTGTAGCACTGATACCGATCATCACATGTTTTGTTTGAAATATATTTATTGGATAATAGCTTGCGAAGATGAATTCTTTATCGTTAGAAGTACACATCTTCCCTGCTGAAACGCACTTGCTCAAATGATTTCACGGTATTTGCTGATTTATAGAACTACGGCTGACGTCATTGGAAAGACATGTGCGGACGTTTGAATTCATGATTTCATCACAGTTGCTGACGTCATGCTGACTAACCAAATTCATAAATCGCATTCTGTATACAGCTATATCTGACGTCAAAGGAATGTGCTAACGTTTGAATTCATGATTTCATCACAATTGCTGACGAAACCGGCTGTGTACTAAATTCAAATTGATGACTTCGACCCAAAAATCCTTTGTAACATAAAGATACAGATCCAGTATTTAAGAAACGCAGCAGCTCTTCTTGTTTTGATGCTTCCATGGGTAAATATCTTGCTGGTAAAATTATATTCTTATCATTTTCAAGCTTCACTACGATTCTTAATCCAAACTTTGTAGGGATTTTTTGGCTAGCTAAGATTCTATAAGATACACTCTGTTGTAAATCAGTAATCTTGGTAAATGTTTTCCTCACATCACGTGTGTTTAGAAACTGCAGACAAAGTAGCCATGATGACGTTATCATGAATAGTAACGCGAACGATACTAATATATGATGCAAAACTGATGACGTTGCATTATCATGTTCTGACGTGTACTATTGCACCATGAAAGAAAAAGTTACCAGAGGTTTTTGTTCTAAACAGTTCCGGTTCTTTACTAATGATTGCACAAACTTTTAACAGTCAAACCAAACTTTGAAACAAAAAAATTCAAACCAAAAATTCGAACAAAGCTTTGAGAAAATTTTTGAAACCAAAAAAAATTTGGAAACGAAAAATTTTAAAAAAAATCAAACGAAAAAAAATTCAAAAAAAATTTTGCAACGAAAAAAATTTTCAAACAAAAATCTTGAAACAAAAATTTCAAACAAAAATTTTAAACCAAAAATTTGGAAACGAAAAATTTCAAACAAAAAAATTTGAAACGATAAAATTTGAAACAAAAATTTTAAACATTTTCCAAACAAAAAATTTCAAATAAAAATTTCGAAACAAAAATTTTCAAACGATAAAATTTTAAACGTCAAAAATGTCAAATCAAACTTTGAAACGTAAATTTCAAACAAAAATTTCAAACAAAAACAAACTTGAAACTGAATGCAGCGAAGATTTGAAAACCATCAACCAATCAGATTGAACGAAGGGGTGATCAGCCAATCAGATTGCACGAAAGACAGTGATCAACCAATCAAATTGCATCAACAATAACTTTGCCAGTGTTGTAGCATGTATTGCCTTTCGTCTATAAGTCATAAGATTCAATAAGGTTAGCTATCAGATTCTAAAGCTCAAGGTCAAATCAATCACCACCAATGATCTTAGACTATAAGCTGTCACTAAAGTTCAAAGTATTGTTTCAAATTTCGCGCCTTATGTTAAAATTCTGTTTATTACAATTCCCAAATTTAAAGAATACTTCTCTTGATATACCTAAGTCTTAGAATTAATCATATCATTATATGTTCAATAAGGTCAATAATGTCCGTCAATTGTTTACCCGAGTAGAACCAACTGTTTTCTACAAGTGGGTACTCAAACTTAAGAAGTACCACAACAAAGGAAATGAATCCCTGTACACTACCTCATCAAGGTCAATCACGTGGTATATCGTATTGCTTACGTTTATATTTGGTCCATAGGCTGGAGTAATCAAAACCAATGACGTAATTTCATTTGACAATTCTCAAATTATCCTACAAAATTTCAATGTACCAATGACCTGAACACCTAATCACATCATAGGTCAATAACTGATAACGTGATCATACTAATATTTGACAATGATTTACCCAATGAATGAAATACCATCCAATTTTAAGAACAATTACCAATTATTGATATGAGAATAAGAAATGTACCCCCTCCCAAAATTTAAGATTGGTACACAAATACACCTGTGTCTTATGAAAAAAGTAATAAATCCTGTACTCATTCAATTGTAAAGCCGTATCAAAAAAAAATAAAATAGGTCAATAACCTTTAAATTTTGAATATTTGGCCATAAGAGAAACATCAACATTTACAATGGGTACTAGAAAACGTTTAACGAATTGTGTTATTCGATAATTCCCAAATTTATAAGGGAACATAAACATATAAAGGTAATAAACTACTGTACATATCCATATAACGTGCTAAATCCTTATCAAAGTGGTCAATAACCTCCGAAATTTGATTTTTGGTAGTTCTTTACCCATGAAAGGGAACGATGTGGACCATCCGAATTCATAGTGGTACATATTGAAGACCTGTACGAAGATACCAAATACTTATATTGAACAATTTCTAAAACTGAGTGGATAAGCCAAGATACCCCTCCCGGATGCATCAATATACCCATGTCTTATGATAGGAAATGAACCTATATACATGACCATATAATCATATAAGGTAATAGGATCTCATCAAAGGGGATAACCTAGGTCAAAACCAAACACGTGGTACAACATATGGCTTATGTTTATATTTTGGCAATTTTTTTATCAATGAAAGTGAACGATGTGGACCATCCAAATTTATCATGATACATATTGAGGTCCTGTACTATAATACCGAATGCTTAAATCGAAAAATTTCCAAAATTTAAGTGGATAGGGAATGAACACTTATACATGACCATATAACCATATAAGGTAATAGGACCTCCTCCAAGGGAGTAAAATGTTCCAAAAACCAAACACGTGGTTGTACTAAAATTTGTCAATTTGTACCCTTGAAAGGGAACGAGGTGGACCATCCAAATTTATCATGAAACATTTTAGGGTCCAGTAGGAGAATTTCCAAAATTGAAGGGGTTTGTCTAGGTACCCCTCCCAGGCCCGTCCGTACCTTATAATCTTGTAAAAGAGGATAAATTGAGTCAATTACCGAACACATGGTTGTACTAAACAATTTGACAACAGGACCATCGAAATTTATCATGATACATATTGAGGTCCTTAAATTGGACAATTTCCAAAATTGAAGGGTGGACCCCTGCCAAATTTTAAGAAGGGTGCATCAGTATACACATGTCTTATGATAGGAAATGGACCCCTATACATAATCATATAAGGTAATAGGACCTCATCAAAGGGGATAACTTAGGTCAAAACCAAACACGTGGTACTACGTTTATATTTTGGTAATTTTGTACCCCTAAAAGGGAACGAGATTGACCACCCAAATTTATAGTGATATATTAGGGTCCAGTACTATGTTACCAAATGTCTAAATTTGGCAATTTCTAAAATTTAAGGGGTGGGCCAAGGTACCCATCCCGGAGTGCATCAATATACCCATGTCCTATGAAAGGGAATGGACACCTATACATGACCATATAACCATATAAGGTAATAGAACCTCATCAAAGAGGGATAAATTGGGCCAAAAACCAAACACGTGGGTGTACTAAAATTTGGCAATTTTGTACCCCTATAAGGGAACGAGGTGGACCACCCAAATTTATAGTGATCCATATTAGGGTCCTATACTATAATACCAAATGTTTACATTGAGCATTTTTCAAAATTAAAGGGGGGGGCAAGGTACCCTTCTCCGGGTGCACCAATGTACCTATGTCTTATGATAGGGAATGGACCCCTATACATGATCATATAACTATATAAGGTAATAGGACCTCATCCAAGGAGATAAATTAGGCCAAAAACCAAACACGTGGTACAACGTATTGCTTACGTTTATATTTTTGACAATTTTTTACCCCTAAAAGGGAATGAAGTGGACCACCCAAATTTATCATGAAACATATTAGGGTCCAGTACTATAATATCAAACGTTTAAATTGGGTAATTTCCAAAATTGAATGGGTGGGCCAAGGTACCCCTCCCAAATTTTTCAAGGGGTGCACCAATATACCCATGTCCTATGAAAGATAATGGACCCCTGTATACGTCCATATAACTATATGGGGTAATAACACCTCATCAAAGGGGATAAATTAGGTCAAAAACCTCCGAAATTTGAATTTTTGGCAATTTTTTACCCATAAAAGGGAACGACATAGACCCCCAATACTGATAGAGGTACATACTATTGTCCTAAGCTACCATACCAAATTTTTAGATTTTGCGGGGGGAGGTCCTATGTACCCCTGCCAAAATTTAGGGGTGTGGGTCAAGGTACTCCTGCCAAAATTTAGAGGGGGTGGTCCTAAGTACCCCTAGGTCTTTGACCCTGGGCCAAGGTCATTGACGTTTGACGTATGACGTCATTGTGAGGCATTCGCGCCAACGTCGGTCCCTACTACTCTGGTGAGTGCTGTACAGACATAATAACGTCATCAAAGTGGCCTTCAACTGAATACAGGAAACAAGCGTTATCTCTGTTGTTTATGGACCGATTTTCTTTCTTCATTGCTCATTTTAAAGGAAATTAAATTCTCAATAATACGTTAAGTAAGTATTTCCCATAGAGCTAAAGAAACAGGAGTTATTTAATAATTTGATGAATTAATGTGCAATTATTTATGAAATAAACATTAAAGCTCTGAAGTTGGTAATTTTAGAGAAAATACCTCTATAACAGTTTTTATGGCAAAACTTACGTTATAATGAACTATTAACGAAGAAACTTGATCAATGGCATGGAAGTCACTAACAAAATTTTACTTCTGAATACATGTCATGCTGTGGCGGCTTTCGTGAAGATGAGAGGGTGATTTTGTTTTAAATTTAGAGACGATTTCTGGTGAATAATTTTGCTAGTGTCACTCACTGGTGCATGGCATGTAGACATCATTACAGCATCAACGTGTCAGACAACTCGATTCAAGAAACAAAATTTATCCCCATTGTTTATGGACCGATTTTCTTTTTCATAGCTCATTCTGAATGAAACAAAATTTGTAATAATATATAAGTATTTCCTCGAAAACTAAAGGTACTTGACTTATTTAATAATTTGATGAATTAATGAACATTCATTTAATATATTATATTAAAAGTTATAACAGAAGGGAATAACAGAAAAATAACTGAGATACAACATGTAATGTGTTTGTATGTTGGAATCTGTGTTAATGACAGTAACACTGATAGCCAAATCGACATTAACTTCGTTGTTTATCAGCCGACTCTTTTTCTCTTAATACCTTATTTACAAGATAAATAAATTTTCTTTGATAAGTTCCGTATTATATTTTTTGAAAAATGAATAGTTATTTTGGAACTGGGTTTCATATATATATCTTTCATGATGGGTCTAAGTTTAAGGGATGATGGAGAATGACAAAAGAAGTGATTTAAGTAGTTGTTATCCGAGAATGCGTTACTTCTATGTTATAGCCCGCCGAAAATGTACCAAAATAGAACTAAAGTAAATAGAACTAGAGAACTAATTGTCGGCGAAATAGTGCATTATTTGACATGGAGATTCAATTCATGTACAAATCGATGAGGTTGTACTAAAATTTGTCAATTTGTACCCTTGAAAGGGAACGAGGTGGACCATCCAAATTTCTCATGATACATATTGAGGTCCTGTACTATGATACCAAATGTTTAAATTGGAGAATTTCCAAAATTGAAGGGATTTGTCTAGGTACCCCTCCCGGGCCCGTTCGTACCTTATAATCTTATAAAAGAGGATAAATTGAGTCAATAACCGAACACATGGTTGTACTAAACAATTTGACAACAGGACCATCGAAATTTATCATGATACATATTGAGGTCCTTAAATTCTCGACAAAAGAAGTAATTTAAGTAGTTGTTATCCGAGAATGCGTTACTTCTATGTTATAGCCCGCCGAAAATGTACCAAAATAGAAATAAAGTAAATAGAACTAGAGAACAAATTGTCGGTGAAATAGTGCATTATTTGACATGGAGATTCAATTCATGTACAAATCGATGAGGATCAGTGGCGGCGCAAGGGGGCTCATATGTCAGCACTGGTTGAAATCGAAAACACTGGGTAAAACTTACCGGGATGATGGAAAAGGACACAGAAAGTAATTCGAGAGACGGATCCCTTTTTTCGAAATGCAGCAATGCCGAGGTATAGACCGCCGAAACTGCGATTGATTAATACAAACGAGCAAGAACTAGAGAACTAATTGTCGGAGAAAGGTCGAGTCAAAGGAAATAGTGCATTATTGGATCTAAAAATTCGATTCAGATACAAATCGATGAGAAACAGTGACGACGCAAGGGGGGCTCATATGACAGCACTTTTTGGGATCGTAAACATTGGGTAAAACTTACCGAAAGGATGAAAAAGGTCTCCCGAAAGCAATTCGAGAGACAGATCCCTATTTTGAAAATGCAGCAATCCGGAGCTGTAGCCCGCCGAAGCTGCGATCGACTAATACAAACAAGCGAGAACTAGAGAACTAAGTGTCGGAGAAGTGTCGGGTCAAAGGAAATAGTGCATTATTGGACCTGGAGATTCGATTCAGGTACAAATGGATAAGGAACAGTGGCGGCGGAAGAGAAGAATCATAGAAATGTACTGTATTATTATCGGAGCGTTGTGAAAGGGCCAGGGAGAATTGACAGTGATTCGAGAGGCCATAGCAAAACAGGAGGCAATTTGCCGGCGACACATAAGCGGTATAAATTGTGGTAATTGACAGGTGTGTGGTAGAAGCCCGGATATCACCGAAGGTTGAGAGCGATCCTAGGAAGCAGGATCCTTGGTGCTTTGTAGGTGCCCAAGCAAGAAGTACGTCGGCATAAACGACAACGAAGTGACGTAGTAGGTTGGGTGCAACAATAGTAGCCTATATGGTAATGGAGGATGGCACATACTAAGGCTAGAGAAGACTGAAAATTATACTGATAGGAAGAGCAAATATACTTACATTCACAGCAGATGCTCAGAATGGCGTCTCCTGGTTTCGATGGAAACATGGCATCGCCATAATAAGTTTTATCTCGTCCTCTCGAAGATGCCTGATTTCGTGCTAATATCACAGGCAGAGAGGGTTCGTGCAAGGAGGCTTTCATCGTTCTGTACAGATGTGTCGTAGACTAGAGATTTTATATAACCACCGCAAGAAGAAATCAATTAGGTGCTGATCAGGGGATCGTGCCAGCCAAGAAATAGGGCCAGCCCTTCCGTTCCACCTATGCGGGAAGGAATAGTCAAGGCACTGACAAGCAGCTACTCCAAAGTGTGCCGGGGCCCGTTATGCTGAACCCACATACGTTGATGAACATCAAGATTTACCATCTAATAATTCAGGGAGTGTTTCTTGCACGAACAATGCGTACGCTTGTACAGTTAAGCGACGCGGTAAGTGATATCGTCCTATAAGTTTGTCTCCGAATATACTTGCCCAGATATTTACCCCAAATCCCTCTAGATGTCCATGCACAATGGTACCATGAGGATTTTCGTAGACCCACACATGATTATTCCGGCTATTGAATACATCTTATCTAGTAAAACAGGCTTCATTTGTGAAGAGTATCGCGGTATGAAACTGCGGGTCGTGCAAACAGCGTTGCACTGGTCATTCACTAAACACCACACGGGGTTCGAAGACTGCTGCAGGTCTTGAACTTTCTGTGGATGATATGGGTGTAGTTGTTGTTCACGGAGTACTATCCAAACAATACTGTGATCAACTCCCAGTTCATGTGCTAATGCTCTAATGCTTATAGAAGGTTGTTCTGACACACGATCAAGAACCTCTTGTTCAAGGACTGGAGTCCTGATTGTTCTTCTTCTTCTCCGGTCGTGACGTAATGGGCGCAAGTGTCCCGTTTCCAGTAAACGCCGAAATAGCCTTGGAAATATGGAGTACTTTCGATGTCGCTATCTGAATACCTGTTGTGATAAAACCTTGCATCCGCATGACTGTTTCCATCAGCTAGCCGATGCACAAACATCATATCTGCAAGTTCTCCAAAGGTGAACTCCATTTCACTCCTAAACAAATTCCGCTACCAACCAAGAGCACAGACAACGCACAAGTACAGAGAGATACTGAGAGACTATCCACGGAATAGAAACACGTCTTCTTCAGTTTAGTAAACGAAACACTTCGCCTGCCAAAGTTGACGTCCATGACGTTCGAGTATTGTAATACAGCGGGTGTACAGCTACAGAGACCCTTGTTGTTTCCTCTGTTGGTGTGCAGAAAACAACGTATTAACGTATGATAGTCAAGGAAAGACAGGTGTCGAATGAGGCGTTTAACAAGAAGAAATGTGTTTTGTTGTGGGCTACTAAATAGGTCTTTCAAGAAAAGATTTATGCAAGATGAGTGTGGAGCATTGTACTTGCCACAGCGTCGCGGAAGTGGAATAAAACGCAACGTGAGGCTATTGAAAGTCAGGTCTGCTGATATTTACAGTATTTAGTGAAATAGAACTAGAAGAAACCCGGAGATATCAGTACAACGATGTCGTCGAACACAAAACTTTACATGACTTGGGATCGACTCCAGGACTTCTGGATTCAGATCTCAATGCCTTACCACACAACTATGATGCATGAAGGATGATATTAAATGGCAATGTTTACATGTCAATAATGTTCGAGCTGTGGGGTATAGGAGCTCTCTTGTGGCTAGTGGTCGCTAACCACACTTATGATGATGATCATGATAACTCACCTCAATTTGTACTACCGGTAGCTAGTGGAACCTACTTCGATATTAGCGCAGTCGTCTTTTCCAAAGAAATACCACTGTGTATTTATGTTGTTCGCTCCCGATATTTCAAACGCTTCTACGTACGAGAATTACAACTCAGCTTCCACGTCGGATATTTACCCGATTTGTACCTAAATCGAATCTCCAGGTCCAATAATGCACTATTTCCTTTGACCCGACCTTTCTCCGACATTTCCTTCTCTCGCTCTTGCTTGTTTGTATTAGTCAATCGCAGTTTCGTCGGGCTGTAGCTCGGGATTGCTGCACTTCCGAAATAGGGATTCATCCGTCAAATTACCTTCTGTGTCCTTTTCCATTTTCTCGGTAAGTTTTACCCAATATTTGTGAACCCAAAACGTGCTGTCATATGAACCCCCTTGAGCCGCCACTGTTTCTAATTGATTTGTACATGAATATCCAGGTCAATTAATGGACTATTTCCTTTGACGCAACCTTTCTTCCAGAATTCGTTCTCTAGTTCAGTTCATTTTTGTTCTATTTTGGTACATTTTCGGCGGGTCTCAGCCCAGAAGGGACGCATTTTCTGATAACTTCTTCTCTTAAATCACTTGTTTTGTCATTCTCCATCATCCCTTGAAGTTTGACCCATCATGAAAGATACACCCTATATATATATATATATATATATATATATATATATATATATATATATATATATATACAGAAGATTGTTCTTAGCTGTATATCCGACCGTTTTTTATTCGGTGATGCCACCTAGCGTATACTGAATTACGGGTTGGCTGGCGGGGGCAGTGTTGTGTCTGGCCTTGTAGGTGCGTGAGTGTTGTCAAATGGCTTCAAAAATCAACTAGTAATGGAGGGATTGTGTAATGGCCCTTTTTCATGATAAATTTTCGTGCGTACGCATTGTGAAACAGTGTCAACAGAATGGGTTAACACTCAAGGTGACTACTGCGAAAGCCATAATAGCTCGTTACACACAACAGGTTCCCCTTGAGAAACTCACCCACGGAAATTACCGGGGGATGGGCTGTAAGCGAAGTGACACGTATAGTGCTAAGGGGGATTCGTAGATTGTCGTGCCAAGAAAGTCCCACGACGCAACAAGCGCCCCAGATTGAGTTGTATGCGGAAGGCCCGTGTACATCATCTTTTACTGTATCACATTGCCGAACGTAAGACGAACTGCAGGAAACTATATGAAACGTACCTGGCGGATTAAAAAATGGAAGAAAGTTGTCACAATGAATGAATCATATCTCCATCTCACTGTTGGTGGTCACATTCGGGCGATCACATACCGTGGATTGACGGTAAGGGGCGCAGCAACTTTGTTCATCAGTGCAATTAAGTTTCCCACGGGGCTTTATTATGGTTGTTACGGGATTCGTTTATGAAGATAATTTGGTGATACGCAAGGTAGAGAGAAACGTGAAGGTGAATGGAAGATACTTGCAAGGATCCATTCTGACATCTATCTATAGTAGAGACATCCTACAATTGTGTGGAATGATCTTATGAGTGTTTCTGGCAGGTGTTCAGAGTTTTTGATAGCCTTGCCTTTACTTATGTCAAGTGATTGAAGTTCTACCATATACTTCTACGACTGCAACTGAAAACGATCTTTCATCAGCCGAACCAGCTTCCGAATGGAGCTGATTTTGGTCTGAGTTGTGGTGGGATAGATTTCAAACTCAGTCAGCTTACTTTCCTGGAACATAGAATCATTGTACCGTCATAGTTAAAAAGTGATCTCTGGACAGCTGACAACTTGTACATTCCAATCATTTCATGTGAGTTGATGTCACACTGTGACGTGCTTATAACAAGTAGTCGTAAAAAAAGGAAATATCTATGTGCCTTAAATTCTTTAATGCTGTCGGCTTCCTTTACTTTTATTTTTCTCTTAGCATTAGAACACAGATTTAACTTATTCTTTTTGATTGGTTCCCATAAATTTATGGTTGAGGTTTAAAATTTGAATCTTTGGTTTTTGAAATCTCCGTATAATTTATTTCCAAGGGAGAATATTAATGGCATCTGCTTTCATATTTTCTGAGGAAACAGCCTTATTTGCAATGTTTACTAAATCAGAACTGTTATACGTAAAATGATTTCCTATTCTTTAAGTTCTATGCGTAATTTGTTTAAGGTAATATCTTCTCTGACTATTACTTGCTTTGATTATTGTTTTGCTTCTGAAATCTGCTTGTTCCACACACCTGATTAATTGGAAAGTCTCGTCAGAAATTCGTTTTAAGTTCTGGTGTTGTTAGAAAATACGGTGCTAATGCTTGGGAGTTTTAACCTATGCTTACTAAACCATCTGTAACATTCAAAGCTTGTTGTTCAAATGCTTCATCAACACCAAGAGTACAGAATGGAATGGTAGTTCTCTTTACAACCCAATTTCTATTTCAAACTGTCCATATATCCGGGTAGGATTGTTTCAATGCACGCATTTCTGCAATGTAATAAACCAACATAGCGGAGTATTTATGCAAATCCAAGGCAAAAAGGTAACCGATGATTAATTCTACACATTTAAGGCGTTCTTTTCAGTCACCAATTTTTATTGATCTTATTAGTCTTAACAAATGTTCGACAGTGGCCATGTAAACTCATACCAATTTAAATGTTGGGTTGTTTTTTTCTTGTATGCTTCCGAAGTTTTCATTTTTTCATATAAATTGCTTCTCCGAATAGTATCTAATAAATGGATTATCCCAGTTAAGTCTCAAACCTAGAACACTTCCAGACAAGAGTACGTTTGTGTGCCTCTTCTGCTTGTCTAGAACGATGATCTGCTGCACAATATTCTCATTATACGAAACTTCCACATTTCTGGAATGCCAGATCCATCTATAAATGTGCCAATAGCATGTAACAGTGTCATGTGCTAATCTCCAGGTCGTAGAAAAAGAGCTGGGTGATAAACAACGACTATAATGTCTATTCGGCTATCAGTGTCACTGCCATTGTCCGAGATTGCATCATACAAACACATTACACGTCATATTTCAGGTATTGTTCTGCGATTTCTCTTTGTTACAACTCATAACACTGGCTTACAGTGGTTTTGGTGCCGGGTGTTTCTTAGCTGATTTGAAGTAGAATTGGGACGCTGAATCCAAATATGGCGTTAGTTTTCCCCTAACAGCTTTAGTTTTTGAGATATAGGAATTGCAAGACTGACCTGCTACAACGTTGAAAATTGCATAGGTGCTGTTTTACTGTAAGTGAAAAGAAAACTATGACATTTAAATCTGTTATTTGGAACACTTTGAAAATAATGAAAACCATATAAACACAAACATCAAGTACATAATAACTCTGTAACTACATTTTATAATAGTTTTTATGAATAAAAAATCAAATAATTTGTTCAAAACGATCTATTCAACACTTCGGAAGCTTCGTTTTCGTGACATCCTTGAATGTTTCTTTGCACAGTCTCTTTTTAGGTTCCAGCAGTAATCTGCCATCATATGGGCATCCCATCTTGCTTGGTAGCGGTCCTCCATTGTTTTAATATCTTGGTGAAATCTTTCACCTTGTTCTTCACTCAGACTGCTTACGTTGTCTGGGAAACGGTCCAAATGGCTGTGCAGGTAATGAATTTTGATACTCATATTACATCCAAGTTTTTGGAATGCATTAAGCATCTGGTTCACTAGCTCAACATAGTTATCAGCTTTATTATTGCCAAGGAAATTCTTGATAACTTCTACAAATGAGGTCCAAGCTCTACGTTCAGTCTCATTCATGGACTCCACGAAAGCCGGATCTTTCATGAGTTGTCTTATTTGGGGACCATCAAATATTCCAGCTTTTAATTTTTCTGTGCTGATCTGAGGTAGCTTGTTTCCCATGTAAGCAAAGCACGGCCCGTCCTTATTTAGCGCCTTTACAAACTGCTTCATCAAACCGAGCTTGAGATGTAGAGGTGGCAAAATGATTTTGTCACACTCAACAATAGGCATGTTAATAATATTTTTCTTACCAACAACCATGTCGTCTCTCTGCGGCCACTCTTTTTTTGACCAATGGTTTGCTTTGTCTCTGCTATCCCACAGACATAGAAAACAAGGATATTTTGTGTAGCCACTTTGCTGTCCAAGAAGAAAGTTCACCATCTTTAAATCCACACAAATCACCCACTGATGGTCCTGATATTTAATTTTTTCCATAACCAAAGCAATTGCTTCATATTCTTCTTTCAGTCGTGTTGAATGAGCGATTGGAATTGAGCCATATTTATTGCCATTGTGTAGAAGGACGCATTTTAAACTTCGCTTGGAGCTATCAATAAACAGGCACCAATCATCTGGATTGTATTCTGGAAGACCCATGTGTTCTAGGAGACCTCTAACATCGTGACAGAATACGAGATTTGTGTCTTCAGTGAAAAATGGTAAAAACTCCTTTTCCCTTGTTCGGTAGAATGTGATTTTAGTTCCTTGTTCTAGTACATTTTTCTCCTTCAATCTGGAAGCAAGTAATTCAGACGATTCTTTTGAAAGATTAAGGTCCCTAACTAGATCATTTAGCTCATCTTGATTAACCCTACAACGGCCAACCTATTTTCCTTACATAAACGGCCAAGGTGAGTCCAATGGACTCACACTGTTGATATCGTGTTATCAGATCTTATATTGTGTTATTGAGTGCAATTTCGTATAATATTTTTGTGTTTCAGACGGAACATGCAAGTATAACAACTAGGTATTCTTATAGTTTTTAAAAGCTCGTCAATGTTGCCATCTGATGTAAAATTTTCGTTGAAATTAAAATATTTTTATATTGTTTAAAAGGTAGTGTAATTATAAATTTTAGTAGAAATAACTTTTGCTAACTACTAGATTTTCAAGAAACGCTTTTCTCAAAGTACTATAAGTTATTAGAAACAATAAAAGTAAGGAGTGGATTCCAAAAGAGCCTGAGTCAATTGTTGTCAATTTTAAGATGTTGGTTCCATTTCAGCATCTTCGTATATTGAACAGGCTTTCATGCCAAAATTACATAAATCAAATTAGTTGTAGGCAAAAGAAAACTGCTTTGTTTTTCAAAATATCCTTAGTCAACTCTATTCTCTGAAGTTATTTTGTGACTCATGCCTACAAACATATATAAAACTCTTGCTATAGATTATAATTTCACCGTTATCTTACGAAACGTAGAGAATTAAAATTTTCTTTTATGTAGATTACTTTTCTTTCACAGAAATAGAATGATGGAAGCCCACACAAAATATCGTCTCCTGAAAAGCTTACTTTCTTGGCTTAGGCTCTTTTGGAATTGAGCTGTTCAATTGTTGGTTTGGAATGTTCTCGTAATTTCCTGGAACTACTGAAGAACATGCTCCGTTTTACTTGTTTGTTGATTTGCATTTTTTGCAGTATCTAAGAACAACCGAAATTTCAGAACACACGTGCTTTTGGGAGGTCTTGCATGTTTGCCTTTGAAATTGGCCTTTTCGCTCATCACACAAGTAAAAAATCTTTTCTTTCTCCAACCTTATGTTGGTAACATGTATTACCCTATATTACTAGTTTTGAACTCAACAGCCACAGACTGGATCGATTTGTCAAGATCTACAGCACGTCTATTGCCAATATGTGGCTAGATAGACTTTGTGCTATTGCAGTAAGAATATCCTTTCTGGTAGTCTTCCGATCAGGATGTAATGTACTCCAGACGAATAGGCTGCAACAGCGCATACATCAAGCATATTCATAAAAAATAAGTGGTCATATATTAGTCTTTCTTTGCCATGAATACTCATGGGCCAATTGGTCTCTTCCTTCCTTCAGTTTGGTAAGAATTCGGGTGGAACGCACGTTTTTTTGTTTTTCACTGTTCCCACTAGTGTAAGACCATTGCGAAGCAATGTGTTGGTGAGATCAAAATGTGTGAAATAATTATCGCATGTGATAATTTTTTTCTCCCAGAGTAATACTCCGCCAAATACAAGACCACATTGTGTCCGAAGTTTTTGGTTGTTATTTTCTTTCCTAACGTAAGATGTACAATACAAAAGGATAGTGTGTTTTGGAATCTGCTATTCATCATACCTTCATCCCACACTTACCTGGTTTCAACGGCATATATTGCGTAAATAGACATCTACCTGCGAATGGAACAAGCTGTTCGTCAACATTCAAATTTTCCCCAGAGTCATAGTGGCTTTTCAAGCATTTGTTCATTCTTTTCCAAACTTCACGTATTGACGCCAGTTTATCTTTATTTCTTCTGTCACTTCTTGTTGTTAGGTCATCAAATTGGATAAATATGGGCAAATACTTGAACCTGTTTTTATTCATCTCACCGCGAAATATCATACTTTTTTGTCCCATAGCAGTTCTATGATCAGATCTTTGGCTTTAAGAAGGCCAGTAGTATACAAAGGTCCAAATAAATACTCTAGTTCTCTCTCATCGACCGGATTCCACTGATTCTGCATGTTGCTTCTTCATGGGTAGAATGAACACATCTTCATACATCGTCTTGAATAAATAATAACAGAACGTCTAAGGGATCTTCGATTATTTTATTTGGAAAAAGAAACCTTATTTACTCCGCTTGATAATGTTCTGAGATTTCGTCTTCTGTGGTCAAGGAGGTTCAGAATATCATGTGGTTTCGTCCTTTGCATATAAAACCTTTTCATTACTTTGGCACCGATTTCCAACATCTTCAATCTCAGAATTACTAATCGTATCAGAAACTTCTAATTCTTCACTTTCACAATCACTTCCGCTACCTTCAAGTTCATTGCGCATAATGTTTTCGTCTTCATCCCCAACAACTGGCGATTTACTTATACAATATTTGAAGAAGCAGCCATTTCTACACTTTCATTAGCATTAACATACACTAACAGTTCCACAGCGTGCACCACAACAAGAATCAACTGGCAAAAATGTGCCATATAATTAATAATTTAAAGACAATTACCTATATTACCACTTGGAACCCAAATATATGAAGCAATTTAGTAATGAGTCCATTGGACTCATGTTGGCCTTTTATGTTACTAAGTTAGAAATATATTTTTAAAACCTATCCTAATGTATATTTTTTTCAATTCCAAATTGTATTCACACTTTACATTACCTACCGATAGCATATCTATAAAGAGACATCTATTGAGCAAGAAATAAATTGAAGCTGGATAAAAATTATATGCGATGAGTCCATTGGACTCACGTTGGCCGTTTAAGGGTTAAACTGTTGAGGAATTGTTGACATTCCCTCATAATCACTGTCACTTCCATCATCCATGTCACAAGAATGTTCACTACGTTCGTTTTCAGTCTCACAAAGCTCTGGCAAGTGGTGAAACGTTGGGATTGGTATTTCATCGGAATGAACAACTGGACGTCTTGCTGAAGGCAGATCAGGATATGTCCACTTGTTCCGGTTATTTCTATTCATACCCGTAACATTTACCAGGCAGAAATAACAGTCATCAACATGGTTTGCGGGTTCCCTCCAAACCATTGGAACACCAAACTTAAGACTTTTTCTTTTTCCAGTTGTCCACTGTCGCAAGTGTTCAGTACACATTTTACACACAATATGTGGAACCCACGTTTTATCTTGGTCCCCTAGGCGTACACCAAAATATGCATGATATGCTTTTTTTACAAAGTTACTGATATGTTTTCTATTGTCTTTAAATGTGTACTGACCACATATGTAGCAAAACACATCAGGATGGTTAACACAACTTCTTCGACTTGAACTCATTTTATGTTCAGGCCACTAACACGGATGTTAAATATAAAGCCTTAGTATACGCGATACAAGTTATGATTTCAGAACAAAACTCACATGTTCCAACATGTCACTCCACCTGCAAGACAACAACTACGATCCACTAGCCAAGTAGAATACCAATGAAATCTAGTGGACGTTCCTGGAACTACTATATGACTAGTTTCCGTTTAGTACCGACAGATAGCAGCACTAATGAGAAAAGAGCGCCGTTCTTCCAAATAGAAATCTCTATAGAGCACAGTAGGATTTATTTGAGTTGCAGAGTTTATAAGATCATATTCAAACTTGTTATTACGAGAATATTTGTATTTCTTTTGCTTATTTTGTATACTATTGCAAGAAGCATGCAGAAATAGTGGTTACATCATTTATAATTTACATATTTATTTTGGATTGTAATATTTCTTCCACATACATTGTAACGTAAATAACACTACTGGTACAGTAGCCTATATCTACCAAAGTAGAGCTGATAGAAAAAAACTGCTTACATTATTGGATTCAGCGCCCCACACATAGTTAAAATCAGCTCTAAAATTTTAGGCACCAAGAAAAAAATTTTTTCTGTAGGCCTGTGTAATATAACACATTTGATAAAACATTGCTCATTAACGCAAACAAGTATTAAATAAACCTTTACTTTTAGAAGAAATACTTACATAACGTGTTATTGAGAATTTAAGTTCCTTTAAAATGAGCTATGAAAAACGAAAGTGGGTGCATACACGACAGAGATAATACTTGTATCTTGAATCGAGTTCTCCTCCATTTTGATGACGTCGTCATGTGTACATGTCACGTACCAGTGAATGGTACTATCAAAATTATTCACCAAAAGGCTTCTCTAAATAAAACAACCATCCACGCATCTTATTTTTTACAAAAGCTGACATACGATACATATTTGGAAGTATAATTTTATACGTGACCATTTTGATGACGTAATTAACATATGTCATATCTCCATTATTTATGGACCGATTGTTTCTTTGATAGCTCATTGTAAAGTTAATTAAAGTTCCCACAAAATTGTTATTGAGGTAGTTTTTTTCTAAAATTAACAATTTTGGAATTATTTTTGTTTATTTCATAAATAATTGTCCATTAATTCATCAAATTAATAATAACTCCTATATCTTTTACTTTAGAAGAAATACTTGCATAACGTATTATTGAGAATTTGATTTTCTTTAAAATGAGCTATGGAAGAAGGAAAATCGGTTCATAAACAACGGAAATAATGCTTGTTTCTTGAATCGAGTTGACGGTCATTTTGGTTGCATCATCATGTCTACACGCCAAGCACCAATGAGTGCCATCATCGAAATTATTTATTAGAAGGCTTCTCTAAATCAAAAGATCACCCTCTCATCTTATCTTCTCGAAAGCTGCCTCCGGGCATGTTTTTTGTACATATGCTCCCCTATTATGAACACTTATGACCGTATGTTGCGGATGTGTCAACGCCTATGTGAGCGACATCTTGTTCAGTGCTTATGAGAGAGACACCCAGAATCAATGCATGACTTGGTGAGATGGGAAATCAGCGTACAATGTTAGCTCGGCTTTGATGGTATACTTGAGACAATCCAATATCAGCGTGACCAAATTTTAGATACAAGTTTATATTTACAAATTAAATGTGAATGTGTGTTTTGATATTTTGGTCGAAGGCAGGTTATGTAGTTAATTGCAGACCAGCAGACCCACTAGATCACACAACATGAGTAAGATAGCCAATTATTATTTTGTTCTTTAATTCTGAAATAACTAAAAAAATGGAAATTTGTGACCTTGATTGAGAATTAGCACTAGCGACGTGCAAATATAGGTAAAAATTAAACTTAGTAATGCAAGAACACAGTAGTAACTCTAGGTGTTCATTTGTACATGCCAGTTGATATTCCTGCGATAAAAGATACTCCAATCTTGTCAAGAAGACAGATCAAATATAGTTTTATATACAGAGTGAATCAAAGTCTGGTGGAATAACTCGAGAACTGAACTTCAAATCGAAAAACCAAAAAACACGTGTTTAGTAATATTAAAAAAAACTATCTGATGAAACCAAACTCGACACCATAGACCCACTCCCTGGGGATTGGGGGTAGGGTCAACTTTGAAATTTCAAATGGAAACACCAATTTTTGATTGTAGATTTGGATTCTACGGCCCAAACTATGTAAAGTTTCATCAACACTTTTCCGTCGATGCATAACAGGGCGCAGTAATCGAGGAAAATAAATGGCCCCTAATTACTCCCATTTCGTTCATGAGCTTGGCAGTACTTCCAACCTCTGTTCTCGTTCAGTGTCACTGGTTCACTTCTCTGTTCCTTCTCGTCACTGGATAGAAGCACACTACACACAGACAGAAGACACAGAGAAAGGCACATCTTCTTCATTCGGGCTTCGGGCAGTATCAGTGTTGCAAACCCAAAAATTCAAAAGCGGCGAGTAGAGGACAAAAAATAAAACAATTCAAAGTGAAAGGAAAATTAAAGACAAGTATAGCTAGTGAAGTATCTGCTTATTGCACTATGGTGTTTTTTGACTTCTGTGTCTGAGACGAAAATGTATTGATACAACTGTTTTCTAATCGCTAAAATATGACATTCATTAGGGTCGATTGTACACTCCGCATCAAAAAATTGCGACACTTAACGCCGTGAAGCTAGGCCACCCAATATATACCTTGTTATCCCATAATTGTGTCTGGTAAAGAGACCCCTCTCTCCTCCTTTCCCATACTAAAGTTAGCTAACAACATGGACGCAATTCTAATTTCAAACTACACATGTATTAGTATCGATAAAATAAAATAACAAAACCGAGACGAAACAAGATTCATAAGTTAATTTAAGGAGAAACTGAAACACACACAATGAAAAATTCAAACCAATGGCTGTCTATTACACAGAGGTTCAGAAATGAGGCAGAGAGAGAGAGAGAGAAGGCAAGAGAAGAAGAAAAAGGAAAGGGAGAACAGATAAAAATGTGGAATTTTAAACTTAGTAAGGAAAGAACCTAACATTATAAAGTTCCGTTACCAGAAATCTAACAGTAATATACAAATAACGTTTGTTTTTTATATATTTTTTCAGGGCTATTCGAATATATAGTGGATGATTGAAACATTCATTAAGTCACTTTCAAAAAAGTCGGCATACTCAATTTCCAGTAGTACTGTAGATCTCACAGACACATCTAAGATAATCAGAACAATTTAACACATGCTTTGTTTCCGTGTGGTTCGGTTGTAAATTCGGTAGTGTTCATTAGGCGTACTGATGCAAACTATATTATAATAAGCCCAGTAGGTAGCGTAGGTTATATCTTCCATTCCAGAATACTAATGCAAAGTGAACAAAAAAGAAGAAAGAAACGAAAAGAAAAAGGAAGAAAGGGAGAAAGATAAAATTGAATGAGTGCTATTTTACTGGTAATTTTTTAATCAGAAATATCCCATGTTAAAAGTCCAAACCGTATTATCATAAAAAGTTACAAATGTTCAAATGGAAAATTGGATGTTCCTTATAGATGTAGCAGACCTTGCATGTTTCAAATTTCAACGTGAATAAATCACATTGAATTATAGGATGGAAACAAATTTGTGACGAACTAGTATTAAAAAAATTTGCTTTCAAATAACCAAAGAGGTTGCCATTTTCTAGTCTTTTCCGAAGATTTATATGTTCCGAACATCCAGCATCACTTTCATCTCTTGCGGATATAACGTTGTAATTTGCACAGATAGAATGAACACGCTACAGCTCAAACGGATCATAGCGTCAGTCGGATGATGTTGGTTAGCTTATAGACCACCACTGGATCGAGGATTCAAACCCGAAGTGACCCGGTAATTCGACTGAGACTCGGTAACCCAGATGATGAAAAAGTTATTTTGCTTATTCCGTTGCGTTTAAACAGTATTTCTTTGAGAGATGACCAGGACTGGAGGTGTCATCCCCAGAGCACGAAAAACTCGACGCTGAAGTTGCCAGTTAATTATATTCTCCAGACCAGGTCTATCGTTATCTTGCTCTGTTTTAACTTTGGAACACGCACACGAAGTGCGTGTGTATGTGAGAGAGAGGGGAGAGAAGTGAAAGATGCAACGACAGGATAGGGAAACGTCATGAAAGAGAGAGAGACGAATATAGATATGAAACATACTTATCATTACAGTGTATGATGAAGAACGCAAACACTGTTTATTCGAATTCTCGCCAGTGATGCTTTGTAAGTTCTCTAACAGAAGATAGCTCTTTGTTTGCAACCATTATTTTATGCGAAAAAGATATATTGCCTGACGGGGAATCGAACCGAGATTCTCCGCTTCCAATTCTGGTACTTTACCACTACACCACCGATTGCTTTACCCTAACCCTGTCCAACAAATGCTGTAATATTTCTTTCTGACAACGATAATAGGAAAAGTGTTAACTTCAGATCACTGAAGTGTTCCGAAGGTCCTGGTAAATCCCTTTCCCTTTCCTAACCAACTCTCGTAAATCGTCTGTATAATGATAAAGGTGTTTGCTTCCACATTCTTAAGCATTGCACGTCTAATATGAGAGATCGATTCTTCACTTTCGCTTTGTAAAAAATGCAGCTTTGGCCAGAACAGGAACCCATGCTGGACAGCTGTATTAGTCGTAACTCCATTACATTACCGCTACACTACCATGCCACCTGAAACTAGAAGCCAAATATTACTTACTTTATCCTTGATCATTGGAAGCTTCTTCTTGTAAGGTGATTTGCACCTAAGTGCACAACGAAATTCATTTATTATCCTGGAGAGAAATTAGTGCCCACTAAAAAAGGAAACCACATTCAATCCAGGAAAAAATACAAAAATAAAAACATATTATGCAGTAACTTCGCCGTGCAAATTTAAAAGGACGCGAATAATAATAATAATAATAATAATAATAATAATAATAATAATAATAATAATAATAATAATAATAATAATAATAACCTATATTATAAAATTGAAAACGACTGTGACTTATAGTGTCTTTAATTACCCGACCGATCTCGATAAAATATTCAATATTGATAATGATCGAACCTTTGAGTATTTTTATCTATTCGTTTTGGTGGTGTTACTTAGGGGACGGGGAGGTTTGAAAAATATTTAAAAAATATAGAAAACTTAATAAGTCATGAATCAAAGGACCAATCTGGATGAAATTTTCAACGTAGATTACGTTTGTGCATGGAATATTTTTTATCGTTTCACTTTGATGGTGAAATAAAGTGAAGGGAGAGGAAGGAGAGATATACAAAAACTAATGTAAATGAAAATAAAAGTGACTATGTTAATGAGTTATGGGGAAAGAGATATAAAAATAAATAAATGTAATAACTCTTGATCCATGCCACCTATCTCGATCAAATTTTTAAGATAGGTGAGGTTCGGGCGTGATATGGCTTTTATTATTTCACTTAGACGCTAGAACTTAGAGGAGGGGAATGGGAAAGAAAGATATGTAAACATAAATAAAATTTAATGGGTCTTATGCAGAGTCATTTTGACGTATGATTAACATCATACTAAAGGCCTCACTACCACATGAATCATATGTTAGTCTAACTCTTTAATGTGGCACTAATAACGCGTCAGAACGACTCTGCATAAGACCCAATAAGTCTTGAACCACCGTACCAATCTCGATAAAATTTTCAACCTAGATGAAGTTCGAACCCGAGATGGTTTTCCTCATATCATTTTGATGGTGTAACTAAAGCAAGGGGCAAGGATAGCAACATTTAAAAGAGAACGAAAAATGACCGATTTTAGTATCGAATCTATAATTTTTGGAGTCACTGAGATGAACAGTGACACATCTCATGCCGTTTAAATCCAAATTCAGCCCGTAACATGGGGAGGGGGAGACATATAAAAGTGATCAAAATGACCAATATCATTGCCGAATACATAGTTTTCCGGGTGGTTGAGATGAGCAATGACACTCAAGATGCCGCGCTCCGCAACATGAGAAGGGGAGGGGATATATAAAACTCATCGAAAATGATCGATATCAAAGAGCGTTTTAGTAATAGTAAAAAGTGACTGAATAACGGAGCATATTATTATTTGTTCTCAATTTAGCCTAACAAAGCAGCCAATTGATGCTAATAATAATAATAATAATAATAATAATAATAATAATAATAATAATAGCGTATTTTTGAACTTGCAGGGCGAAACTACTGCATAATATGTTTTTATTTGTTTTTTCGTGATTGTATGTTGTTTCTTCTTTTAGTGGGCACTAATTTCTCTCCAGGTCGTCGAATAAATGAATTTCGTTGTGCACTTAGGTGCGAATAACCTTACAGGAAGAAGCTTGATCGTTCCAACGATCAAGGCTAAAGTAAGTAATATTTGCCTTCTAGTTTCAGGTGGCATGGTTGTGTAGGGGTAATGTAATGGAGTTACGACTAATACAGCTGTCCAGTATGGGTTCGAATCCTGTTCTGGCCAAGCTGCATTTTTTACAAAGCGAAAGTGAAGAATCGATCTCTCATATTAGACGTGCAATGCTTAAGAATGTGGAAGAAACACCTTTATCATTATAGAGACGATTTACGAAAGTTGGTTAGGAAAGGGAAAGGGATTTACCAGGACCTTCGAAACACGTCAGTGATCTGAAGTAAACACTTTTCCTATTATCGTTGTCAGAAAGAAATATTACAGCATTTGTTGGACAGGGTTAGGGTAAAGCAATCGGTGGTGTAATGGTAAAGTACCAGACTTCTAAGCGGAAAATCTCGGTTCGATTCCCCGTCAGATAATATAACTTTTTCGCTAAAAATAATGGTTGTAAACAGAGATTTATCTTCTGTTAGAGAACTTACAAAGCGTCACTGGCGAGAATTCGAATAAACAGTGTTTGCGTTCTTCATCATACACTGTAATGATAAGTATGTTTCATATCTATATTCGTCTCTCTCTCTTTCATGACGTTTCCCTATCCTGTCGTTGCATCTTTCACTTCTCTCCCCTCTCTCTCACGTACACACGCACTTCGTGTGCGTGTTGCAAAGTTAAAACGGAGCAAGATAACGATAGACCTGGTCTGGAGAATATAATTAACTGGCAACTTCAGCGTCGAGTTTTTCGTGCTCTGGGGATAACATCTCCAGTCCTGGTCATCTCTCAAAGAAATACTGTTTAAACGCAACGGAATAAGCAAAATAACCTTTTCATCATCTGGGTTACCGAGTCTCAGTCGAATTACCGGGTCACTTCGGGTTTGAATCCTCGATCCAGTGGTGGTCTATAAGCTAACCAACATCATCCGACTGACGCTATGATCCGTTTGAGCTGTAGCGTGTTCATTCTATCTGTGCAAATTACATCGTTATATCCGCAAGAGATGAAAGTAATGCTGGATGTTCGGAACATATAAATCTTCGGAAAAGACTAGAAAATGGCAACCTCTTTGGTTATTTCAAAACATTTTTTTTTAATACTAGTTCGACACAAATTTGTTTCCATCCTATAATTCAATGTGATTTATTCACGTTGAAATTTGAAACATGCAAGGTCTGCTACATCTATAAGGAACATCCAATTTTCCATTTGGACATTTGTAATTTTTTATGATGATACGGTTTGGACTTTTAATATGGGATATTTCTGATTTAAAAAATTACCAGTAAAATAGCACTCATTCAATTTTATCTTTCTCTCTTTCTTCCTTTTTCTTTTCGTTTCTTTCTTCTTTTTTGTTCACTTTGCATTAGTATTCTGGAATGGAAGATATGACCTACGCTACCTACTGGGTTTATTATAATGTAGTTTGCATCAGTACGTCCAATGAACACTACCGAATTTACAACCGAACCACACGGAAACAAAGCATGTGTTAAACTGTTCTGATTATCTTAGATGTGTCTGTGAGATCTACTGTTCTACTGGAAATTTAGTATGCTATCCTTTTTGAAAGTGACTTAATGAATGTTTCAAGCATCCCCTATATATTCGAATGGTCCTGATAAAATATATAAAAGACAAACGTTATTTGTATATTACTGTTAGATTTCTGGTAACGGAACTTTATAATGTTATGTTCTTTCCTTACTAAGTTTAAAATTCCACATTTTTATCTGTTCTCCCTTTCCTTTTTCTTCTTCTCTCTCTCTCTCTGCCTCATTTCTGAACCTCTGTGTAATAGACAGCCAATGGTTTGAACTTTTTTGGTGTGTGTTTCAGTAAATCAACCTATGATACTTTTTCGTCTCGGTTTTGTTATTTCATTTTATCGATACTAATACATGTGTAGTTTGAAATTAGAATTGCGTTCATGTTGTTAGCTAATTTTAGTATGGGAGAGAAAAAACGAGGAGAGAGACTGGTCTCTTTACCAGACACGATTATGGGATAACAAGGTGTATATTGGGTGGCCTAGCTTCACGGCATTAGGTGTCGCAAGTTTTTGATGGGGAGTGTACCATCCTCTGATAAAGATAAATTATCGGATTGATCCAACCTTGTCGCGGTAGTAGATCTCATCTTACACAAAATAACACATTACCACTGCGACCAGTGTTATCTTATCTGACGATTAAAAGATATCAGGATAGTGTAGAATTCGCCCTATAACGTGCAAATGTTCGAATGGTGTGAAATTATCAAAAATAGCCTGTAACTGTCAAGCTAATTTGTTTGAAATATCGTGTGAACCAAAAGTTTGCCACGGTAGAGTAACTGGAGGAATACACTTCTGATCAGAAAAGCGCAAAAAAAGTATTTAATATGTTTCAAGAAGCTATACAATGATATCAAACGCAACACTCTACTCCCACCTTCTGGAAAGGAGCGGGGGGGGGGGGGGTATTGATTTTTCAAATGCAAACTCCAATGTTTTATTGAAGATTCGGAGACTACATCCCAAATAATGTAAGGTATAATCAAAACTTTTTCGTCGATGTGTGATATCGCGCTGTAATCGGCGAAATTAGATGCTGCCCTCTTCGTTCATGAGCTTAATATTAGCTCCGACCATCTGTACACGGTGTAGTATTTTGAGAAATACGCGTCGGATCAACAAAGTTACTCAATGGTACCAAACACAATACCGCACCCTAGCGCTAGGTGGGGTTAGCTGAAACATTTGAAATGAAAGCTTTTATTTCTTATTGCAGAGTCGGATTCTGCGCACAAACCTGTATAAGATTTAGTCGAAACATCGTTGTCGCTGTGTGACGTGGCGCTGTAATGGCGAAATCAGGAGAACTTCCTATATGAACTTTAATTAGCTTCAATGCTGTGGACATGGTGAAATAAGTATACATGTGATCCCCCCCCCAAAAAAAAAAGAAAAAGAAAAGAAAAGAAAATGTGTGACTATTGGGTTTGTTGGGGTGTTTATCGTTCCTTTTCCGCAGTGGGACGCGAGAGGCGAGAACTACAGTTGAAAGTGGGACCCGAACCTCTATTAGGTTCTGGAACCGAGACGTTTCCCATGAATAATTGCCGACGAAGTTCGTCCGACCGTCTTCCGTTATTGGGTGGCAGCACCGAAAAGGGTGAACTAGTACTGGTTTAAAGGCGGCTGCCTATTTGTCGGCTTGGCAGCGGACACCGTGACGGCCCCGCCGTTGTTCAGGAACGGCAGCTATGAGACAGACAGTTGTCTTCGGCCCAGCAGTGGCACGACGTCGTCCCCCGAAGCGACGGCATTATGAAGATTTTCGCTATCGTTTCGCGTGACTTGTGCGAGTAGTCTGACGAGACTGCTCGTGGTCTCGTATAATTTTAGATGGGTGAAATTATTATGGAATTCTTTCTTTTGTTCTTCTTCTTTTCTTCTTCTTCTTCTTCTTATTATTATTATTATTATAGTATATTATATTATTATCTGCTAGTAGTAGTAGTAGTAATAGGAATTGTAGCATAAGTTGTAGTAGTAGTAGTACTACTACTACTAGTAGTAGTAGTAATAGTATAGTAGCAATGGTAGGAGTATAGTAACAGTAGTATGGTACTACTAGTAGTAGTACTAGAACTAGTAGCAGCTGTAGTAGTAGTATTAATAGCAGTAGTAGTAGTAGTAGTAGTAGTCTGTAAAGGGTAGTAGTCTGTAGTAGTATTTTTTATTTTTAATCCTTTAATTTTTAAATGTCTATAATGTTGATCACATCGGACCCTAAACAAGATTTGATTCTGTTGTTCCAATATAATTTCAAAACTAAAGGAGATACCACTAAAGAACATTGTGTAAAGAGAGTGCACATTTCAATAGGTATGGTACCACCTTAATTTCGTGGCATGGAGGCCTCTTAAGTACGTTGATCGAACTTTCGTTCCGGATAGATACGACGAAGGTTATAGGCATAACCTGTAATTTCGGCATTATAGTGAAGCATTTGTACAAGAAGTGATACCTGTGTGTGTTATTCGTTTCATTATTTTCTCTTCTCACATGCAATGTATGGATGTGTGAATTATAACACGCTTAGTGACACATGACATGGGATTGCAACATTGGGATGGCATTGCTCGTTCGTTGATTCACATGTTAAAGCGACGTTCACCTGAACGATTCGTTTATAAGTGGCAGGTCTTTAACGGTGACGGATCTGTTGGAAACGATTCTCGGTCTAACAGCAAAATGTCTTTCTTTTTCAATTTACTTTCCCCGATTATAGCGCCATATTATGCATCGACGGAAAAATGTTAACGAAAGTTTACATAGTTTGGGCCGTAGAATCCAAATCTGTAATCAAAAATTGAGGTTTCCATTTGAAATTTCAAAGTTGACCCCACCCCAGCCCCCAGGGGATGGGTCTAGAGGGTCGAGTTTGGTTTCATCAGATAGCTTTTTTTTTTTTTTTTTTTTTAATATTACTAAACACGCGTTTTTTGGTTTTTCGATCCGAAGTTAAGTTCTCGAGTTATTTCATCGAGTCCAGACTTTTGATTCATTCTGTATAATAATATTAGTATATTTAGTTGAGGAGTGGATTTAATATCTCATATTTAATTTGTGGGCTTGCATTAAATTGAATAGTTATTCTAACTTGTAAGTTCTGCTGGAATTGAAATTTTGCTTCACTGTGAAATATTAAAATCTAAATTATTATAGGTTTCTTAAACTGAAATAAATATTGGAATTTGGTTGTTCGTACGTAGTGAATTTTCTTGATTCTTATTCAGATTTTTGCACTTCGAAATGTCTCAATATATCTTGTTTTGTGTATTATTTCACTATTTGATAGAGAATATCTTCGTCTTAGTTAACCCACAGAACTCTCCGTTATTTGACTACATTTTCAAGACGTGAATATATATATATATATATATATATATATATATATATATATATATATATATATATATATATATATATATATATATATATATTCTATTAATGTAAATTTTCCATTATTTTTTGTCCAGGTTTACTGAGACGCTGACCCTTTCTTTCCCTTTATGTATGGTTGTATCTTGGATTTATACTTGCTCCATGCTTGTGAAAGCAATTGTCAATGAGAAAGAGCAACGTCTGAAGGAAACCATGTCCATGATGGGACTCAGGAATAGTACGTATTGGTTAGGATGGTTTATCGATGCCTTTGTGTTGATGAGTCTAACTGTTGTTTGTTTAACTTTTCTGCTCATGGTAAGAGTCCAGTATTTATTTACTTAATATTTTAGGCTAATAGATCTATAATTTTATGAAATAGAGAACGTATTTTCAATACAAGGCATAATTCAAAATAAAACAGAACACAAACCTTTAAACAAACAAACAAACAAAGCTTATGTGGGTAATCGATCAGTATTAATTGTTTTAACGTGTCCTGCATACAACAAAAAGAGAAGTTTCACGCATACTACGAACTACTAGCAGCAAATTATTTTCATATAGATGAGCATAATTGCACAATGTTCTTAATTCCAATACTTCTTGACAGGTATACACTCTTTAGTAATAGAAGTATTGCCCATCTGACAATTTCGTGCGTTTGTTTTGTAGTCATTGTGGTCTGTTCTTATGATGTTATTGGTTGAAGGAAGGGTTGACGGGAGGGGAGGTGTGAGTACTTTTCTGCTTTTCTTTACCGGATGGCCAGAACATACGAGCACCAGTGTTGCCACAGTTGGTACAATTGTACCAAATTCAGCCCTTTTTGTCATTCATCGGCCCGTTGGTACCACGCTGGCATTTTAGCCCCTTTTTGTGAAAAAGTTGGTACAATTCTACCCGATTCAGCACCATTTAAGAAATACTTGTGACATTTTCAAAAATTCCAGTAAGACTTTTCCTACATTTCACTTTACTCATACTGTGTGTTGGACTCTTTAAAAGTTGCTGTTGAACATTCATTCAGTGACGTTGTACCGCATAACGCTACGAACTTTGTTTTGAATATTCGTAATTCAAACTACACTGGTAAACAACGCTACATGGGCGCATCCGTGCCGCGCATGAAGGAGACGAGAAATTTCAGCTTGAGATATTAAAAAAATAAAAAAAAGAAGCACGTACACGTTGAATCAAGTGTTGAATATTCTGAAGAAGACCAGAGGTGTTGTATTAAGTATAGTATCTCGTTGCAAAGATTCTACACCAAGTTTGTTCGGGTCCTTCTATTTGGATGTTTTTAAAAAGTGATTTTTAAAAAGAGCACTTTCTTGATTTAGACTCTTGGAAGAGGGGGGAAGGGAAGTATTCTAGAATTTTACCTCTTTTAGTTTCGTGTTATAGAGCTATATATCACACTGGTATAAAATAATGAATTCAGCCCTTTTTGTTTCAATTTGGTACTATTTTTCAGCCCACTTCAGAGCTAGGACTGTGGCAACGCTGACGAGCACTAATAGTCACTGCATGGCTTGTTACGTTATAATATTGTAGAAGTGATTGTCGAATTTAAACTGGAAAATGGAAATAGGAAAATCACCGCATTTGGTAATGCATACCGATATTAGGACTACATAAAGTGTGAACATTCTATAGAAAAGAAAGAAAAAAGTATACTCATATTGAATGTTAATAAAACAACAGAAATAACTCCTGTGCAATAGACAAAAGTGTGAGAAGTATTGAAAGTGGTTCATTTTATTCGACCATATTATTAAAAGTATAGCATAAATCCATAATTAAGACCAGTGGCAAATTGCAGTGGCTGACATACTTAAGCTTACATCTTCTTAGTATAATAATAGCAATAATTGATTCAGCTGATATGCAGTATATTCGATTTGTGATACCTTATAATACAACATTTCATATAATTTATCACAGATATTGTACAGTCATGTTAGAAACAAAACTTACTTCCCAGAAACTACTTTTGACCAAACATTACTTAAGATTACAACAAATAGGTTTTGTACTGAATATTTATTTTGGGAAGAGGTGCTCTTTCTCGTCAGGATAAACATCAAAATGTTTCTTTTACGGGAACGAGTAAGAGCATTAAAAAAGGAACAAGTTATCATTTTTTAAAAATTTGATTGACCATCTTAGGCGAATTGTAACGCACGCGTGATCCTGGTTCTACTGCCAGCTTTACCACTAACATTTTCCAATGTTGACCCATCATCATGAAGGGCTACGATGGTTTGGTCCTAGCTCACGCCAAGTGGGCTTTGTGGTGGACAACCACTATTGTGTGAGTTTTCTAATGTTTTCCCCATTTCCTTCTAACTTCTTCATCTCCCCCCATTTCGTTCATGATCATTGTTTTCTTCAGCCTCCAAGATATACTTTTGGGTCGTAAAACTGAAAGATTTCATTTCATTTTTCATCATGATGAGGCAATTGGGGAACTACGTGAATTAAGAAGTAGCGAACTCTGGTCCAGAAAGCCAGAAATGATGACATCTGAGAGCTGATACACTGACCACGCACCCTCAAGTTGAACGTGCTACATCCGGGTAGTCAGAGTCCTTCGATTGTAGCGACATTGAGTTGAGCACTTGTTTGTATCTGTTAACTAATTCATTATTATTTCAAACCCGTAGGACTATAAACGAAACTAAAAAAAAGAAACTTGTGTCTTATATCTTCTCTTAATTCGGCTCACTTCTGTGTACCGAAACAAAATACTTAACGTTATGACGCAAGAGCAAGGCCATGCGAACGTTTCAACCGGTGGCGCATGGTCTGTGCATCGGTTTATATTGTTGTCTCCGGTTCTTCAATATTACCGTTTATTAGCTCCATGTTCTTTTTGGCTCACCCACTGCTGTAGACGTAACAAATTAATGATTTTTATACTATTTAATAGTCTATAAGTTCTACTTTCGTATGGGAAAATCAAGTTTGTAGTCATCTACGTGCTTTAGTGTTTGATACCGTTTTAGTTTTACGTATTTAGAGCACAACGACTCAAAGTATGTGCACGAATGCTTCCATTACATTTGATTCGGTTTAGCGTATCCTTTTAGTTTTCTTGAAATAGTGCATAATATGAAAAAAAAATGAAATGACATTTTTGAGTTTTACTTCCCATGGTTATGCCGACTGGGCTAAAGGAGACGGTGATGATGAGAGATGAATGAAATGATGGAATGAAAAAAAGTGGGAGGAAACGGGGCAACCCCGAGGAAACCCACGCACATGGTGTTTGTCCACTATAAAGTTCACTTGGCGGGGCTGGGATCGAACAGGGGACCCCTAGTACCAGAGGTGAATGCTCTACCACTGAGCCCCCGGCCCCCGAATGCATAATATGAAAGTATCTCAAGTAAAATCAATACTATTTGCAATCCTGTGATGTGACTGACGTTACCTGTAAACAAGGAAATTAGTTCGCAAGTTATCACACACACAGATAGAACAAACGAGATATACAAATTTTGAACAGTACTTTCAGTTATTAGTTAGAACCGTTCTTTCTGAAACTATATATTACTGTTGATAATATCAACAAAATAAAATTATGGATAAATCACATGCGAAAGTAATAGCACTTGGTGTCATTAGGCGTTTTGTTTCAGCTACTTTATCAATCAAGACTGGATATAAATAATTATTTCTTTATTTTATTATTATACATAGAATTACGATACCTGTGTTTTTTTTTTCAAATAAGAGAGTATATTATACAAGAATATCTATATTTGTGTTATACAGATATTTCAATGGTTTTATAAGAAAGTTACGTGGAAAAATAATATAAGAAAGTATTAGAAAAACTTAGTGTACATATTGTGAAATGTCGGTGATTCAATATTACAAAAAATGACAGTGTATATTGTATTAGTTACAATATTGATTTTGTGCACTATATATAGTTTATTTTTTTTGCAAGCGATGTGTAAGGATTACTAAATGCTTAAATAATGGTTATCATACTGTTTATCTTAATTCCATTAATCAAGAATACCCTCAGCAAGAGCAGAAGTTTAATTACTAGCTATCCTTTGATAACAGGATGCGAAGCATATACCATTAAGTTCTATTATAAGCAATTTTCTATTCAGAGATTCCAGAATGATTGTGTTTTTCACTAATATAACAATGTTTATTAATAATCCATGGCGGAAATAAAATGAAATGAAATCTTTCGGTTTAATCTTGCACGATTATGTCTTTTAGGATAAGGGAGACGATGTTTAAGGCAAATGAATCCTGATGGTAGAATTGGTGAAACGATAATGTGGAAGGAAACGTGAATACCCAAGAAAACCCACGGACGTGGTGTTGTCCACCACAAACTTACTTGGCCAGGGATCGAACCACGACTCTGCGCACCACAGGTAAGCGCTTTACAAATGAGCCACCGTGCCTTCTCGTTCATAATGAAATCGCGAGCTTGGTGCAGGGAGTAATGAAAAATGTAGTTGGACACTGACAATTTATTAATTTATTCGGTAAGTGTAACATCTGTAAAGTTGGATATACTTACCGATGGAATTATTCTGCCAATACTGTAACGACGTTGTTTAAAAGAAATTGATTTAATTGATGATTTTCTATAATTAGCCTAAATAGTGAATTAATGATAGCAGGAAATTGGTCTGTAGAAGAGAGATTATATCGTATGATAAGCTTTAGATTTTTAAGATAAGGAAGAGACATAAGATATAATTTTGTTATATATTTATAATTTATTGAAAATTTATAAAATTTATAACATAAAACTTAGATTTTGGACTTGGGAAAAGTTAGTTATAAGTTTCTAGTAGCTCATTCGTCTTTCATATCATCTTTGAAAAAGTACTGAGAGACGTCTCCAATTCTTCGCATGCGCAACTTCAGTCTACAGCTGACATTAACGGCGCGTAGTTTTACTGTCTGTACGAGTATATGATTTTACTTTCCTATTTGAGGTACATCATCATGAAGGTTTCATACTCAGAAGTCTTCTTTTCTGACACACAGTCTCTAAAACCTGACAAACAGTCTTATTTACTTTTTACTTTTGTACATGATGTAAATAGTAAGAACTAATTGTCCCTTTCTCTGTCCATTTAAAGAGTAGTACATACTTGAACGTGTTGACAGATGGCAAGGCAGAGATACGTCATGTTTTTTTAAAGAGAATAATTAAGAGAGCAGAATAGGCAGGGTGATTATGAACTCGGTGCTACTAGTTCGGAAGCTTATTTTATGTGAATAAGAAAAATGTTCATATAAACACATATCCGAAAGTTCATAGTTTCTAGGTGACAGAGAGCCGAAAATGGAAGAAAAGCATCTTTAGAGCGGTTTTTTCTACTAGCCGTTATCATACACCTGTTGGTCTAGAATTGTGTCAGAAAATGTGACCTTGTACTATCCAAAACCGTACATAGAATGCGTGTGCAATGACTACGAAATTGATTCCGCAGGGGATGTGAGGCATTCCCCGAGTATCTGAAGTAAAAGTGGGTCCAATTAAGTATGGACAAAAGGGGCATTACTAGGAGAGAAGAATTCGTTGTTGTCAAGTCGATGTTGCAATGAGATTCAATATAGATGAAGAGTTTTCAATGTTATGCATGATTAAGTAAGAATAGGAGAGAAATAACTGTTCTGGACATTTTATAGGTCTCATGGATAGAGGTCATTTAGGGCGAACAGTACAACTACATGGTTTATTAGGTGTTTGTGGCCGTTATCAGCAGCAGGCATGACATCCTATATGAAAACCATCGTGGCTAAAATTTAGTGAGAACAACCAGAGTCTTAGTCTAACCTACTATGCGATTGATACGTTCATTGTAGGTATCTAGTAGACAAGGTCAAGCTGGAAGTCAATAAAGGAACTTGAATCCCATAATGCGGTTGAGAAGTAAGTTTTCTATCAACTGACCAGTAGTCGCTTAGTGAGTCAGTTAAATACCGCAATTGATTTTTGCTCTGTTGTCAAAAACTAGATTTGAAATGAAATACGACAAATCGCTTATTTTTGGTGCGAGAGATCTGTGGTTTGATCTCAGACCATCCGAGTTTGTAGTGAACTATCATGTACGTTTATTTTCTCGTTTCCTCTCCCATTTATATTCCGCCAGTTATTTCGTTTCATTCACTTTCTAAAATATTTGTATTCTTTAGTCTAAAAGGCATCTATATCTGTGGGGCGTGAAACTAGATATTTCTACTTTTTGAAAGCTGGACCTGAACATAGACGGTAAAACTCAGTTTGAGGAATAAGGAATAACCGTTTTTCAGGATTAGTTTTGGTATTGTGTTTCATGTGAAAATAACGACTATTTTTATTAAATCAGTGTATGGCTATCTGACAGCTATAAAGTCAAGCGAGAAAGAACAATTAATTTGTTTGTTAGAGTGGAGACATCTTTGGAATGATAGACGGCTGAATCGTCACAACACTCGAGAACTCTGTAATTCGAAGAGAAATCTTTCGAGTAAAGGGAGTGAATGGATGAGGAAACACGACAGTAGACTAGGGACTGAAGCAACATAGTTTGTCTGAGCAGTGCAATTTAATCTTCGGTGCAATGACGTCATTCATGCAGTCTAGTGTGATTCATTTAAACAGTTAGTAAATAAATGGGTCAACTGGACAACAGAAGGGGCATACACATTCGCTTATGTAGAATATTTGTGCTATAGGAAAGCAGAAGGGAATACGGTTGCCGTTCGACGGTTGTATGGTTAAAAGTACCCAAACAGGAGACTATCAAACGGACACTCATTCATTGCCGTAGATCGTCGTTTATCAGAAACTGAAACAGTGTCGGTCAGTAGGCACGATACAAGGGAGCAAGGACCAAGCAGACACCACTATTGAAGAAGTTCTCGAACATTTATCCATTTATCCTCAAACAAGCACAGCGCCCATTGCACAAGAATTACATATGGGTCATGAAAGTGTGTGGCAAGCATTACATGATGATGTTTTCTAGCTTTCAATAGGCATCGACTCCAACCTCATTAGAAAGACGTCGGGAATAACTGGTGGACCTCAAGCGGTAAATGGTGGTCTGCCGGCGGCTGATGCTGACGGATCGCCAACGAAATTATACTTACACAACCAGTGATTCAAGACGATTCTAACGCTGACGCTGCTTTGATTTTGCGAGTACCCCGCCATACGATTGTTTATTATGTTCTACTCTCTTTGCCAAAATCTCTTTCAGTATTTTCTCTATCACCTCAACTATATACTAAAAATTCGACATACCGAGTGTAAATTCAATGTAGCACCTTTAATTGTACTGTCATAGGAATAATTGTACCTACGATTGAACCTTAATTGTACCTTTGGAACTAAACTATTCTTGGAATCATTTCGAATATTCATAATAAAACTTATTAACGCGTATCTCGGCATTAAGAGTGGTTTATACTCTTTGTTTTGGTTAAATTAAAAATGCTAACTTCAGCAATCCTCGTGTCTTCTTTCAGAGAAGACACATGTCTGCTTACAGACGACTTAAATACTCCCAACATGATGGAAAGCATTTCAGATTTGCACATAAAGTGCTGTTATTGTATGTTCAATGTATTAGTGTTCTCAGAAATGTATTTATAAAATATTGGAATTGTTATATGTTTTGGAAGAAAAATGTAGACATTTTCCATTTGAACTCTATTGTCTAAGACAGATTTTTACCTTCTCCGTCGTCTTCCACCACGAGGGTAGGTGCCGACAGGAGATAGAGTGGTGTGTGAATAGGTGGTTGCCTGAGAACTTAAACAGAGTTTTGTTTTCTTTTAATTTTATACCTTATAGGACATAATTTGAAAGTAGTGTGATATATGTATATAAACTAGTTTCAACGCTACGTTTAATAGTGTATTCTGTGCAACTTAAAATGTAACGAGAGAAAAGTTACAGACGTGGAACGTGAAAAACTGTTGCAATTTTCTATTGTTTCCATATTTGCATAGACTACCGAAATGTTATGCCTAAGGCTGTTGGCATTTGTGACGAAGCATTTGTGCGTGAGTCTCACAAGTAACACTTCACATCGTTGCTGCCGGTCTGACGCTAAACTATACATTTTCGGAAAGCACTAGTCCTAAATAGGATAACTACACAGTGCGACGGTCAGACGTTGCCGCGTTCAGGACTTATGGAGCGTCAAACATTAACATGGGGTTTATGAGAGTAACCATAGCAGTCGTATTATTTCATGCTAATTCGTCTTGCATTTGAACTCTGTGCTAACATTTGTGTTGTAGCAGTCGTATTATTTCATGCTAATTCGTCTTGCATTTGTACTCTGTGCTAACATTTGTGTTGTTTTTGTGTTTTTTAGGTATGCGTTGTAAGATGGATCCGAAAGTGGTCGTTTGGGCTCTGGTGGCCGAGATCGGGACAAATGAGCGCAATCCAAATTTGGAAGAGCAAAGGATGGTGGCACACATCAAGTCTCTTTTGACCAGCGGGATGGAAGTCGTTGAAGAGATTCGTACGCTCGGCTTCGGTGACAGTGATGGTGACCAGGGGGACGGAGACATGGATTTTGGAGACGAGGAAGACCAAGAGCAGGAGGATGCAGAGATGCCTTCGTCATCGCAGCAGTCTCATACGTCTTCCGCATCTGGCTCATCAGCGTCAGAATACCTGCCCTCTCCTGTGAAGAAGCCGAAGTTCCAGGATCAGCCTCCAGAAGACTCCAAAATGACACCAGAGCAGTGGCGCGAGTACAAGGCAAAAGCCTATGCCTACTGGACGGTAAATCCAAAAACAGGTAGGCCTTGGAACACAAAGACCGGTCGTGCTACCCACTCGACTCTGCAGAATCAGTTCAGGTATATTCGGAACATTGGCGTGCTACGTCACTTTGGGGCAACACAAGGCAAAGATGACAAGAAGACGCTGATGGCAGAGATCAATGAGGCAGTTCGGGGCATGTTCGCGGAGAAACAGCACACTGCTATCATTCACGATCGAACGTTGCGAATTTGGGCTAGGCAAACAGCTAATGAACTGGACCCTAACAAGAGTCTCAAGTTCAAGGCATCACCGTCGTGGGTGTACAGATTCAAGAAGCGCAACAACATCGTGGACCGTGCAATCACCCACAGGGTCGGCAGGACCTGGCAACTGAAAGAGTTGGACTTGCAGCAGCAGGCTGATGCTTTCGTATTAGCGACTCGCGAGCTCATTGCAAGCGAAAGCATCCCACCAACGCAGGTTGCCAATGCAGATCAGAGTAGCTTCAAGAAGTTGTTGCAGAGTACTCGCACTCTCCGTACCAAAGGAACAACAGTCGTGCGAGCGGTTGTGGGATCCATGAGCGCAACAACCCACAGCTACATGATCATGCCCGTGATCACCATGGCCGGAGAGATTCTGCGGCCGATGTATGTACTGGTGTCGGAACCAAGTGGAAAGTTTCCGGGAAACAAGCCTGCAGATCCACCGAACATCAAATCATTTGCTGGCAAAACGTCCAACATGAACAGGGACGACCTTAAGGACTTCTACGAGCAAGTGTTCTGGCCAAGCATGCCTGATGATCGGAAGAAGATCGTTTTGCTATTGGACTCGTGGACTCTGAACAAGGACGACAATCTATCGAACGCACTGAAGCCTGCCGACGTTGCGTTGCACAAGAGACTGATTCCTGGTGGTTGCACTGGAAAGATTCAGCCTTTAGATGTGCATTTCTTCCGTCAGTACAAGTCCTTTGTACGCTTTGTGACCGACACACTGGCCATGGACAGTGTCATGGATATCTGGCATCGCGATCGATTCCTGGCACTACAGTCGTTTTCACTCTACCAGTTCAGCGCACCCCGATTCAAGAACCTGATCCGGTACGCTTTCCACAAGGCTGGCTATCTGGACGAGGAGCCGGGAATGTGGATCTCTCCGCACGAGTACTGCTTTGACTCCCTCGACGAAGGTGACGTGTGCTTCACGTGCGGCGAACTACCGTTCGTCAAGTGTGCACACTGTGAGCGCACTCTTTGCATCTCTCATGCTCTGTTCGACGATTTGCACATTGATTGTACCCTTTAACTTACGCAAACAAGTGCTCAATCAGACAACGTCGATTCAAACGTCACAAACCTTGTGTTCTTCTTCGTTTCCTGTAACTCTCATAAACCCCATGTTAATGTTTGACGCTCCATAAGTCCTGAACGCGGCAACGTCTGACCGTCGCACTGTGTAGTTATCCTATTTAGGACTAGTGCTTTCCGAAAATGTATAGTTTAGCGTCAGACCGGCAGCAACGATGTGAAGTGTTACTTGTCAGTGAATCCTTTGTGTGGTTATATGATATTGTCAGCACGAAGGTAGAACAGTTCTGTTTTAGATCCTGGAGACATCACGACGTATAGTTGTCGGAGTTCGGTTTTCAAGTGTGAGTAGACCACACCACATAAGAGTGTTGGTAATCTTTGGTCACAACAAGAGACTACTTAGTAGTTACATGTAGTCGAAGTCTAAGTTAATAGATAAGAAGTGCTGATTAGTTCTTTGAATACTACACTGAACTTAATGGATTTTGAAATTTAAGAGGCTATTAAATATTCAGCTTTAACTACAGCACAGTGTTCGTGGTGGTGTGTTTAGGCCACAGAAGTGAGTTCTACGTGGTTATTGTAGTGAAGTGGAAGTAAGATCAATAAGAAAAGAACATATCCAGTGAATCTCAATGCGGACAGTGAAGCCTTATATGCATGTCTCGTCTTTTGTTGGAACTTCGGACAGCGAGAACAGTGACTACTAGAACTGAGTTGTCAGAATACTTCCAGAAAACAACGAGGCAGGTGGAATAATGCTATATACTGCTTCATCATGTTATTCAACGTATAATGACCACTCCTAAAACAGGCAGTCTGTGTCTATCGAAAGTTTATCCTGTACTCGTATCAGCTGGCATCAAGACTGTATCTGCCAGGTAACGGCAACGGTGATGCTGCTAGTTCCTGGTACTGTTCTGGTGGAGAGATCTTGGTGGTTGACGACCATAGGCCATGCTAACTATAAACAGGAGTGCCGGAACCAAAACTGAATTGAAACAGTGGCTGCTTGAAACTACCATGCATTTCATTTTATTTTCTTTCACGAAATAAGATAACTGTTCCAGTAAACGTTTGTTAAATAAATTTCCATATTTAATTGAAGTAGTGTTATCATATTCTTGTATGAGAAATGTAAAAAGCAATATAATTCTCGAAGATGATAGTTCAATGTGTGTGTTAAAAAGAAATGAAAATAATTTAAATATTTTAAAATCGATTATCAGTAGTGTATCACATTAATCAAAGTAAATTCTGATGTGTTATGGAAGTATGTTTTGTGCTACTGTTGTAGAAAATAAATCATTCTGTCTACCAATGAACAGATGGTCATGTTCATGCTTCCTGCTTATCGTGTTGGTTAGTACAAAATTGTCCGTTGTTATGCATACATGTTGTTTTTTGGCAGATGCTATAAAAGTTTTCCATTTCAGAGAAGACTGATTTGCTTCTTCTATTGGGTCAAGAAGAAGTAAAATAATGGAATCCGACGGTACTAAATAGTTGGTATATAAGTAGGATAAGCAAAAACACCAAAAATTGTATTGCACAGGTAGTTTTTTTTTCTTTTCTCTGCAGATCTCTGGTTGCTGTGTAACTTATTATTTTTTTACTCTAAATTTGAAACTCACCTCACATCCTTCTTACTAAAATAGATCATAGTAACCAACTGGTTAACAATGTTAAGAGTGTAAATAGTATCGTGCCCCTGAAACCAGTGAAAGGTTGGCAAGACTGAATTCTCTTCATGAGTAGTGGCGACTCTACAGGGAAGTCAGGTGCAAGATATTCTCCTTGAGATTTTAGAAATTATAGCAGTACATAGTATCATTCTCATGTCATTATTGGTTTACATAAGCATTCAGCTTATAGTGCTTTAATTTCATGCTACATTACACATTCTGAGTGTGGTGACTGTAGGTGAGTCTGGTGGTGTTTATGTACACACAACCCTCCACTTACACTCGTTTGGTTTTCTATAGTGAATATGCATCACTCCTTCGCAATGCTTATTCTTTTGACACTTACATTTGAAATCATATTTATTGAAAACGCTATCTTTGGTCAATTTATTATTAAACATGTTGATTGACCACAATATGAAAACAGATTCCCGGTAAGTGCCTTCACTCTTTAACTGAACAAAATCAACAATCTCTGTTTCTTATAAACACTTAAACACTTCAGAAGTTCCTGTAAGATGTATCGAAATGCTACTTCATTTCACTGAGGTATTGTAATCAAATTTATTACTAAAGAAATTGTAGCGTAGTTGCTAACCCTCTCGTCTTTGGTGTGATCTGTCCCGAGTTCGATTTCCGATCGAGGCACTCGGTCGAAAACATGTAAAAGCTTTTTCAGGCGAGCCATCCAGATAAAGTTTTCGTGGGTTTTTTCAAATTCACACCAGGGAAACACCAGGATGGTACCTAACGGAATGGACGGATAAGTCCCAGGCCGTTTCCTTCCTTCCCTGTTCTCGGATAGTGTATTCACCGAGGAACGTCAACCCTAATATGTGACAGGCTAACATGGTCATAGATGCCGAAAGCCCAGAAATCTAATTCCTAATCCTAATTCTAGTGAAGGAAATCGATCCCTAGATCCGTCATTCAAGTTCTGAGAGTGATGTCTCATCTGACAGTGTCTGCATTTCGTTGCTACCAGTCTGTTTTCAGAGTGCTTGTTCTACAGGCAAGTTTAATATTACCTTGGAAATGTGACAATCGACATTACTACTGTGAATGAAATAGGTATCATATCGCGAACGTAAATGGAGAAAATTGAATTACCTGCAAATTAAAACATCTGACGGTGATTAATAGTGAACAACAATAAGAAACAAGTGCTACATTTTACAGGCAGTACTCAAATCTTAACAGAACGAGGGGGGGGGGAAACGAATGAGTCTTCATAATCACAAATTGAAACAGTAAGTGTTGTGTGCGAATTACTAATCTCCTTACCTGGCATAAAAGTGGCCACTCCGAAGTCATCTTAATACAGATAGTGAAGAATACATCAAAATCTTAGGAACAACCTGAGTTTCATTCTCTTATGTTCACTTGTCATAAAAATATGTACATAAAATAATTTTGCATTATTTTAGTATGCAACAATAGATAATGAAGTCGAAGATACTATGTTGGTGTCTTTATATCAGGAGGTAAATTTAAATCTGCATTGAAATGTAAGTGGTCCTTGCTACTAATGATATAAATTAAGTTAGCTATTAATTTCACGTTACCAAATTATCAGAATAAAACAAACTTGAAATTTATTTTCAAGAGTTAGTCTTAGTAAAGCTATTCGTTAGTCTTAGTAAAGCTTAATGAACCTTTCAACCGATCAACGATTTATAGCTTAAGGTTACGTATTTTTGATTATTCTTGCACTTTGTTGTGTGCCAATTAGGTTACTGATATTAGCGGGGAATAAAGTGATGTCCAACAGGATACACAAATGTGAAGGAACAATCATTCAATACGAGACAATAACGTTTCCCAACACACACAAATATAATTATCTAACAAACAAGAAATTTATTAAATCAATAAACTTAGAAATACTAACCAAATTAACTATAAGGCCTATATAGCTCGAGATTGAAAGTACACTGCATGTAAGAATTCTACAAATCCACACATCACTTCGTTAACGTAGTTCGTATAACATTGTCATTCAAACTCACAATGTGAACGAACTGATTGGTAAGGACAGATTGCAAGTAGCAACAATAGACAAAATAAAGTGAAGTGTACTGTGTGGTGTGGCATGAAGTCAGAAACGATCATTGCGCTATACTTATTTGAAGATGATGAAGCCAATGCAGTAACTATGAATAGTTATCGATATCGAAACGTGATTGAAATTATTGTACGTTCTGCAGTCAGGAACGTGCTTAAGCTGTAGTTTTAACAAGATGGGACCACATCACACACAGCAAGGCTCTAATTGAGCTTCTGAGGACCACTTTTCGCCGTCACATCATCTCAAGAAACATTGACATAAACTGACCCACCGTTTGCCTGACGTCACTCTGCTTGTTTATTTTCTTTGGGGTTATCTGAAGTTCAAAGTGTATGTAAAAAAAACAAACAATACAGTAGCTAAAGAATAATATTCGTATAGAAAGACGGTCACTCGGACAAGAAGTGTTGACCACTGTCATGAATTATGGGCTGCACAGGGTCAGTACCTGTGAGGCTCATACTAGCGGATCTCAAACTGAGATTATATTCCACATATAGGTGTAAGCAGTCTCCCACCCTTGAGCTCTAAGTCTGTAAAATATCAATGGCAACTAATGATAAATAAAACAAGTTATTCCCCTTCGTGACTTTTGATCCACTTATATAAGAGAATTAGATGTAATTTTGCTACTAATACTCTCCTTTACTCTATGTGGTATCGTTTCTTTTCAGGAAGGTGAACTCATAATATTTGCAGACGGAACTGTCATTTTGGTAATGCTATTATGCTATGTATATGCTACAATCATGTTGAGCTTCCTTTTATCAACGTTCTTCTCAAAAGCGAATGTCGCTGCAGTCGCCGGAGGTGTTTTATTCTTCTTACTTTTTATTCCCTTCAATTTTGGAAAAATTTGGGAAGATTATATGGCACTCGCTTGGAAAATGTTATTGGTAAGTGCGCATTACACAATTTTCCAATTATTTATTTATTCTAAAGATAAAAGTATTGTACGTAAATAATAACTTACCTTCGAGAAAAAAACTGATTACATACATTATTCATTGTATTGAAATTTTCGTTAGAGAATCACTGCAAATCTCATAAAATTAAGATAAACAAATGCTACTCACGAAACGAAAAGAATATTCTGTATAAATTCATAGTATTTTTAAAGAACATACATACAATCAGAATGTATTAAATGCTTCATGGCGGTAAGCAAGGTAAAATTAACATTAATACAGTACTGCGTTGTTATTTTCATTTACAATTTGTATTATTGTTTTGGACCATGCAAATAACAGTTAAGTGCAAGTCAAAGGACTTTTTTCTTTTTAATTTGACAACTTAACGTTTTTATCTCTCAATATAGGTGTCTATGTGTAAACTTCAAATAATGTGCCTCGGTCACTCGTGAATTCGACAAATATGCTACTAATAATGGGTTTACTTTTCTCTTATACGAAGCTCCAATTAAACCTACAATCAAGGAATCAATCAATCAATTTTGTTATATATAGTGTGTTCCAAGAGGTAACAAATGGGAAACTGCTACTATGGGAAGCTTTAAACTAATCATACTTAACTAGAGAACCAGATTCTTGATATACGTGGATTTATGAACATTTGTAATTTGTAGATACCAGGAAATAAAATACCAAAAGAGCGCAACACCCTATGGTCTTCGGCGATAACCACGTGAGGAGTAGCTTCTAAGTAGTTACAAATTCTGAGGTCTGTCGGCCTAATGAAAAAAATACGAGACCCAACTCATGTAGTCCTCAATCAGATAAAATTATTACGTAAAAATATATTAAATTAAGTCAATATCAAAGACTTAATCAAAATGCATACTTTTACTTTTTATAAATTCTGGAAATCATTACTTTATTATTATCTTTTGTATATTTTTATAAATAATAAGTTATTAGCAAAGTCATGCATTGTATTGAGAGTAGAAGATGAAACATGTATGTAAGTTATAAGGAGAAGTTATTTAACAGCAATGAAATTATGAAACACCAGAGCAAGATAATATAAATTTTAAAAAAATAGAAAAAAAAACATTATTTGGAAGCGTTACTTTAGAGAAAGTTTATATAGTAAAATAGAGACAATAACAATGCACTGGAAAAATTTACGATTAGCGTCTTCACATTACTTTTGACACCGTATTTTATTAATTTATATCCGGAATATACCAAACTCGGCGTATTAGGGTATAGAATATTTAAATAAACCATATTTTATCAATTTGCAATCATAGCTTAAGCAATAACTTATCAAAATTTAATCCAATACAACCTCTGTCCAGAAAGTTCGGTGAATGACGTTATATTTCTTACTGTCGTAAGAGTGCGCTATAGCCGCATCCCGCGCCGAACAAGTCAAGGTGTATATCAACAATTTCCGAGCGTCGCTGCTGCGAATGTGTTTATCGTGTGTAAACAAGGTGAAGGTGTAGTGCGCGCGGTCGCAACAATAATCGATACCAAAATAGAGCAGCGAACGAATATGCTATTCTTTCTCAAATTTGGAAAATCAGGGAAAGAGACTCATGAAACGCTGACAACACTTTACGAAGAACATTTGTAACCTTTAAATGCGTTTCTGATTGGTTGAAACGTTTCCGAGAAGGGCAAGACATCGTAGAAGACACGCTCTCTCGAACTGGCCAGCCTGCAAGTGCATGCATCCAGGACAACGTACAGAAAGTGAAGAAACTTGGCCCAGGATCGTCGTATGACAATACGAATTATAGCGGTGGAAGTGTGAATTGTTCGTGACCCACCACATAGTGACCCAGGATTTGGATAAACTCAAGTTTTGTTCGTGCCCCACACTTTGACTCCGCAACATATATACATTCGGTTTGACGCCTCTGGAAACCTCATCGACATGGCGGGTCAAGATCCATGTTTTCTGAAAACCATGGTCTTGGGCGACGAGACCTAATGAGTGAGGGACGACTCCGAACGCAAGCGTCAAAGTACAGAGTGGCGGGGTTCAGGGTTGCTGGAAAGCGAGAAGTGAGAGACCCCGCATCAAGAGAAGGCTGGTGGTGTTATTAGACTCTGAGGGTATCATCCATTAATAAAATCCTCTCTCAGGGAACCACATTAAGTGCCGCTACGTACGTGGAAATATTGAAACACATGTTTCAACGGATCAAGCAGGCACACCCCCAGTACGTAAGACTGAACCTTGCTCCACAACAATGCCCGGTCGCACACTGCCTTTCCGCGGCAGCAGTTCCTGGCCTACAAGGGAGTTGTGTTACTCAATCACGTACCCTACTCCCCAATTTTTTCTTGATACCCAAATTGAAATCAACCTTGAAAGGCCAGAGGATTTAGGAAATTTTGGACATCAAACGTAATATGATGACTCAACTGAAGGGCATCTCTAAAGATAGGTACGCCAGGAGTTTTCAGCACTTGTACAGCTGATCCAGAAGTGCGTTACCGTCAACTAGGATAATTTCGAAGGTCGTAACTGCTGTTTCAGGTAAAAAACAATCCATTCGAAATATAGACACATTCACCGAACTTTTGAGCAGAGGTTATATATCAAGGTGTATATCCTTAATAACTTCAGATAAATAATCGATAAATACCTAGTATACATAGAGCCTCAAGGAAAATCCTAGATGTGATCCGACTTTGACAAGAATTTAGTCCTAGATGTGATCCGACTTGACAAGATTTTTTACCGTTGTTCTACCTTCTATTTACATAGCTCGGGTGATATGAGTATACTATTCTGGTGCATTTCTACTTCTCATTTATTTCCAGATTACTTGATGCGGTACCCTGTCATAAGCTTTTTCCAAATCGATAAGTACCAAATATAGTTAAATAAATTATATTTTGGTTTCTATGTCTGCCTTATTTATTTTAAAGTATATTTCAAATGCACTGACTGCGTTCATCGTCAGACTTGTACTCTCTCTGAGAAATATAGAGAGTAGAATTCTGATTATGAACGCTGTATGTGCATGTGAAACGAAGATAAAATAACAAATAAAAGCACACAGGAAACACAAAAAGAAGAATTAACTTACAGATATATCCGTGGAAATTATGAGAAATGTACATTATTTTTCTTTATATTTTATATTTTTCCATCATTTGTCTAATTGAAAAAAATTAAAAAATAAAAATACTTGTTTTCCTTCTATTGATGTGCCTCCGCGAAGCCGTCTCTCAATGATTCTTTCTACATTCTCATTGTATGGATCATAAGTTTAATCCCTTTATAATCATTACAGACTTCAATATCACCCTTCTCCATGGTTGATATTGTTATACAGTCTCTCCAATCTTCAGATATTTTCCTTCGTCAGATGCCTCTTGCATGAATTTTATTAATAGATCTATTCTGTCTTCGTCTACGCATTTCCGTACTTTCATAAGTATTTCATCCGACCCAGTTGTTTTGCTATTTTTGTTTTGTGTAGCGCTAATATTACTTCTTCTTTTCTTATGTGGTCTTAACTCCGTGGCTTGGTACACCATCTTTCATGATTACTCTCTAGTTTTCTTCATTTAACAGCTTTCTATAGTAGTCTTCCAGTCCTCTTTAAGTTTTATGTTCTTCCTGTAGCGCACTCAGTTTTAGTTCTTTATCTGTATAATATGGAATAAATATTTAGTTGTTTTCTTTCAAGTCCTGGTTATCCATAGGAGTTTACTCTCATTTTACTAGTTTCAATTTTTTTGACAACTTCTCGCCAGGCCTCTGACTTAACTTTTCCCATTTCTCTCTAGCTGCTTTGTTCGCTTTTAGGCATCGTCCTCGATCCTCATTTTTTCAATTTTATTTCGCACTTCGTTTCTCTTTGATTTCCTTCCGTATGTCTTCGTTGTATCATCAAATATTTTTATCTACTGGAGTAGCTTTTATGAAATTTTCCCTAATACTTCTTTTCCTATTTGTTAAATGGCTACATCGTTCACCCCCACCAGTTGTTGGTTCTTTTTACGGGTTGTAATCTTCGTAATACCTTTTTTCTTTGAGCTCACATCTTAGATTTGAGTCTTGGACTTTCCATCTCATAATTTTAGATGCAGTTCTCTTAACAATTATTTACTTTTCCCTTGAATTCATAATTCATCTTGTTGTAAATGCTTTTTTCGATAATTTTAAAATTGCCAATATTTTTCAAGTATTGCGTTCTGCATAGGAAAAAAATTATTTGTTTCTCCCTTGCTATACTTTTATATCATTTACACGTTGGTATCTCAAAATAACAAAACTCTAAGCATGCCAAATGTTAGATTTTAACAAACCTCTAAACTCCAATATTACTAAAAGACAAACATAAAGACGCTAACACTAATCAGGGTTTACCTCACCACCATTCCAATACATGGAAAATATACCTGTAAGTTAATAATCGAAACTCACGCATTTAAATAAAATTACCAATTGGGTAGCAATAACAAGATATAAAACATAATACTTTTATATAAAGCGGAAATAGGTAGCAGCTTTAAATGTTTGAATCTAGAGGAATAACTACTGGCTTGCAACTATCTGTAACTTCTCATGTCATCCAAGGATGAGTCATCGTACTTCAACATCACTCACACCGTTGACAGATAACTCGTATCGCTTGATATATCTGACTCGAGGAAGAGCTAAAATAACAAAGTATTTTGAATAACTTCAATAATGACGTCAAATTGCAATGTTTCCCTACGTAGTGGAAGTTTCCATCGGGCTATGATTATTGTTATTATCAAGTACTTATTCTGCCTTTTGTCAGGTCCTGGGACTAATGAGAGTTTTATCTTTCCTTGCTCTTAATTTTCAGTTTGGGCCTGGAAACGTTTTTTCATGTTTCTCGATTTTCAGCTTCCTCTTTTAAATCCCAATATTTTCTTCTATTTTTCAAATCATCGATCATTTGTATTCTTCTTCCTATTCCTCACTTTCCTTCTATGGCGGTATGAAGAAGACAATGTTTTCGCAAGATGTGTCCATCCTTTCTACGAATGTTGGTGGCTAGAGGCATCCTCTTCTCTCCTGTCCGTTTTGAAACATCTTCGTTCGTTACTCTTTCTGTCCATTTTATTTTCTCAGTCTTCCTCCAACACCATATTTCGAGGCTCTCTAAATACTTCTTCTCTAACTTCCGTAATGTCCAAGTCTCTAAATCATAAAGTCCAATACCCCATATATAGCAGTTGACCAATTTATTCCTTAGTCCAATATTAAGGCTGCTAGTTAAGAGTCGTCTTTCCTTGTTGATTGCTTCTTATACTATGGCAATTCTCGATCTGATCTCTTTGGGGCAGTACGCATCTCCTGTCGAAATACTTCCTAGATATTTGAAATGATTGACCATTTCAAGTACTCTTTGTACTACTTTGGCCCGTAAGGACGCATTTCCACGGGATGCTCTCATGACTTTCGATTTTTCGATGTTGAGTACCATTCCATTTAGTTTCCCAGTGTTAATTATTTTATCAATCATCTCCTCTACTCTGTCTTCAGTTCTAGCTATAATAACCGTATCATCTGCATACCTGATCTTGTTAATGATCTGTTTTCCAATCTTGAAATCTTCATTTCCCGTTAATGCTTTCTTCATTAAACATTCACTGTAAATGTTGAATAATTGGGGCGACATACTACATCCCTGTCTTACTCCTTTTCCAATCTCCACACTATTGGTTTCTCCTTGATTCAAGCACAACTTGACTCATTGTCTTATGTGCAGTTGACCCAAATTTCTTTAAGTATTTGCAGAAGTTTAGTCCAATTTACCCTGTCGATTTTTTTTTGCCAGTCTACGAAACATAAACACAACTCTTCCTTTACATCCAGAAGTCGTTCTGAGATAATTCTCATCAAGCCAATAGCATCACTGGTGCTTTTTCCCTTCCGAAGTCCAAAGCGATCTTAATCCAACATCTTTTCTATCTTACTTTCCAGCCGCTTGTTCAGTATGCGCTCATTTATCTTTCCAATCTGGGAAATAAGGCTAATGGTTCTGTAATCGCTACACTTCTTTGCTTCCTTTTTCTTGGGTAATGCTATCATTCTAATATGAAGAACACTCTAAAATAAGGCAAGCAGTCAAAAAAAATATCTGAGATGATGCGTCTGAACGTACTATGTGTGAAAACAATTTTAAAACATTCATCGAACAGTGTTAAGTATAGGGATAGGAAAAACCGGTTTTTATAAAAACAGAAAACCGGTTTATATCAAACCGAAACCTGAAAAACCGACATTTCGGTTTTCTCGAAAACCGGCTCGGTTTTTTCACCGAAACTGGTTTCGGTGAAAACTTTTCGAAAACACATAAAACTATTTCTGTGGAAATGGATTCGGTTTCCGGAGAACAACGAAACACCATTCTGGCCAGAAATAGAACAAATTTTGGAAGAAAACCGAAATTGGTTTTGAAGAAAACCAAAACCGAACCGGTTTTGGAGAAAGCCGATAACCGGTTTCGAAGAAAACCGAACCGGTTTTGGAGAAAACCGATAACCGGTTTCGGAGAAAACCGAACCGGTTTTGGAGAAAACCGATAACCGGTTTCGGTGAAAAACCGAAAATCGAAAAACCGGATTTTGTGTCCACCACTAGTTAAGTAAGACTTCAGACAAAGTAAAGATGAAATCATTCATGAACACATTTGGAAGTGATATTTTGGAAATTGATATTGTGCAAGAATAAATGAAGAATATATTGTATCTGGTTTGAAAGAAATTCGGTGTATAATGAACATAAAATAAAACTAAAACAGTATATCATTCACCATCATATGCAAAAAAAATGTTACGTATACTCTAAATCATGTTTTATCAAAAGTACCTAAGTATTCTTTATATATATGAAGTGTTTGAAGTTAACAATGGAAGAAATCAGTACTGGCACATTATACGAGGCCTGTCTAAAAAGTATCCGACCATAATTTTTTCCACGCAAAGTAGTGATTTTCAGGCGGCGCCACCGTGCACGGTGGAAGGAGGAACCTTAATGCGCATGCTTGAATTTTTTCACCGCGTTCGCGTGTGCCAGCTGTGAGCTGTGGTCGGGAAGTGAGGTGCTGTTGGTAGTGTTCGTCGGATTTAGTGTTTCTCGCAAGATGACTGAACGAAATGAACAAAGATACTGCATCAAATTCTGTCAAAGGCTGGGCGATTCTCAAAGCCAAACAATTCGTAAGATTCAGCAGGTGTTTGGAGAAGATGCGATGGGTGTAACACAAATTAAACAATGGTTCAACTGATTCAAAGATGGCCGCACATCAGTCGAGAGTGAGCAGCGTAGCGGCAGGCCCCAAACTGCTCGGAATGCAGCTGTTGTTGAGCGGGTGCGAAATTTGGTGATGGCAGATCGCCGTTTGACAGTGAGGGAGATTGCAGAAGATGTTGGAGTGAGTAAAGATTCTGCACATGCAATTTTGCGTGACGATTTGAACATGAAACGAGTGGCTGCTAAATTTGTACCCAAGTTGTTGTCTCAGGAACAAAAAGACACCCGTTTTGACGTTGCACAGGACCTTCTGGACACCACCAACACTGATCCTGGGTATCTGAATACCGTGATAACTGGAGATGAGTCATGGGTGTACGGGTACGACCCAAAAACAAAACAACAATCGTCTCAATGGAAGCATCCCGATTCTCCAAGGCCGAAGAAAGCGAGGCAGGTGCGAAGCAAAATCAAGGTGTTGCTGACTGCTTTCTTCGATGCCCGTGGAATTGTGCATCACGAGTAAGCACCGGAAGGACAAACAGTGACAAAGGAGTACTATCAAGATGCTCTCAGGCGACTCCGTGACGCAGTCCGGCGCAAAAGACCAGACATGCGGACAGCGAAGAACTGGCACGTCCATCATGACAACACCCCAGCACATTCATCCCAATTCATCCACACGTTCTTAGCCAAACATGGAATTACAATCGTTCGCCAACCTCCCTACTCTCCAGACCTGGCTCCTTGTGACTTCTGGTTGTTTCCAAAATTGAAGACGCCTCTGAAGGGATCCCGTTTTGAGAGTAGAGAAGACATAATGCGGAACACGACGACGGAGCTGAACAACATTCCAAAAGAAGACTTCCAGCGGTGTTTCCAGCAGTGGAAGGATCGGTAGGCTAAGTGTGTGGAAGCACAAGGGGCCTACTTTGAAGGGGATTAGGGTCCCAAATCTGTCAGGTATTCGCAACTATTTTTCTGGCTAAAGGTCGGATACTTTTTAGACAGCCCTCGTATATTTATTTTCAATATTTTTGTTGAATAATAGCATACAATAATTAAATTAGAAGCGGAATTCTTAAATATTGGCTAACTTTCTTCAACTATCAACGCTGTTGCAAGAAAATTTAGAGAGAATTTTTACTCTTAAATAACGAATATTGAAGCTTCACTCCGAAGCACACATTTCTGTTGGATTTAGACCAAAGTACGAATTTTTTTCAGATCTTATTCACTTTTTTTCAATCGTAAAATTATTATAGATAGTACCTACAACATCCTAACATTTATTTCTAAACATTGATTTACATATGTCTGAGCAAACTGGAGAAATTTTCAATGAAAATACGTGAACAGCAAATCTCCCTATGAAACACAGCAAATGGTCCTAACAGTAAAAGAACAATTAGTATAGTTGTAAAATGAAACTTATAGAGCGTTCGTAGGAGGTTTTACTTCACGCCAGAAACAAATATTTTTTATTCTGAAATAAAATTATGAAATAAAGAAAAAACAGCTAAAAGCAGCACTTCAGAATAGTCAGTAAAAAGTTATAATATTGAAATAGTCACACAATTACATCATACGAACTAAGGAACACATTGCTTCATGCGAAGATATCGTTTATGTGTAACAATTGCTGTCAGCATTTGTCAGCAGATGAGACGTAGATAATTCTACTTTAAGAAATCTAAACCCTTCAATGCATTTCTTATTCCTGAGTATAAGTAGTTTCCTGCGAGTATATTGTAATTATTTGGAATCGATCAAATGACCTAAATCGTGAGGGACATGCTAAAAGGTGTGGTGGCAGGAGAAACAGGGAAGTGACGAAAGATCTATAGTTAATGAACGATATTAATACCGGTATACATAAAAATCATAAGTGAAGACGAAGAGGTTAACTGAAGACCGAGGCACGTGAAAGCTTCTCGGTTGCGGTAAATGACCTATGAATAACGGCAGAATACCTATTACGAAGATGATGATATGATTTAAGGATCTCGATGGATTATCCCCCCAGAAACAAAAGTTTCTTCTACGTAAAGTCAACTTATTTGATATTGATCATATGTCCTATCGTGACATTTATCTATACGTGACTCTGCCTATTTCTTGATTAACAAAATTTTTGTTTAAAAGATTTTTCAACTAAAATTCCCCATATCTTTTTCATACGAATTACGTGGGTATATTCAGCATACCAGTATAAAAACTCTGTTAATGAAGTGCCTCGTAAAATAATCTACAATTAACCTATTACAGTACATTTAACTATGTTCAAAGAACGGTGTTGAATGCAAATCACGAAATAATTGGCAACTGTAGCAATCCTCAAGAAACGAGACAATACGAGACGAGACTTAATGGTCTTTCGTCTCGTTTAGTGAAAAAATATATTGTCCCGAAAACATATTCGTATCTAGTCTCCTATTGAATTTCCATGCGAGACGAAAGTAATACGAGTTAAAATAATTACATAGTAACAATTAAAATTGTGGGATATTTACTACAGTCTGATTAATATGAAACAAATCTCACAAGTCGTGGCGAACGTAACTGAAAATCGAACAAGACGGACATGCGATTGCTCACCATTAACAATCCTACTTTTCCACATTTTTGAGAATATAGCAAAGGTAAAAACTACCCTTAACGGTTCTCTACGTAATTAGTTCGTACTTACGGAATTTCACTTTGAGCTATAGTTTGTGTTTTTGATATGTTTTCATTCTGAAAGAATAAGTCTTCAATTCAATTATAATTTTATTGGCTTAGAGGACAAGAAAGGCAAAGATAAAGACTACCTCATGAACTTTGTTAGTACAATACAGCCTGTAAGTAGTATTTTTTGTTCTCTAGTAAATTACACAAATATAAGGGCTTTTAGGGACATTTCGACATGTTAAGGAACAACTCAGTGTTCGATTTTTAGGGGGAATGCCTGGGACTTTTCCCCTCTGGAAAAATCATCCTGGCTTCTGGTTTAGCTAATGTCGTTCCAATCAGGGATAAGGGGATAGTGGTTTTCCCCTCTCTGCACATAGTGCCTTTATCATGGAAAATATTTAAAATCACACTCTTAGTGTATTCTGTTTTCTATGTTTGGATGACGCTTCTTCTGTCTCATTTCCCTTTTCTTCTTTCCCGTACATGAGGCTGTATTTGTTTGTGCTAGCTGCTCGCATAAAAATACCGTTTTGGGGAATTTAAAACGAATCTTGCAAGAAAACAAAACCAAAGATGCGTGTTGTTTCAAGGTCTGTAGTATATTTGCAAGGTCCCCTTCCTCTTTGTTAGTAAAGATAAAAGGGAAGATTTGATGTTTAAGCTTATCATTGAAACTCGAAGCACCCGACATCAATATACCAATAATGCGTTTCTGCTTTCGCCGACAAGAAAAGAAACAATTGAGGTACTAGCAAAAGCACAAGTGGTCCCCGTGTATCACATTAATTACAGAAGGAAGAAATGTTTATTGCTCTTGCAGTCAACATATGTTTGAAATTTTGGCTCCTATAGCCTCCCTAACCAAAAGGCAAGAATGAATACAAGTCTGTGTTGTCATCTACAGTAGTCTTTTATTAATAGCTAATAAAGGAGTAGAAATGGAATCTGATCTCAGGATAACTCTGGAAACCTACACTATCACTAGGATAGAATGGTTTTTGAGAAGGAATAAAGGCAATGGGGAAAACTACAAGTATAGAGGAAATTCAAGTTACTATACATTCGCGCTTGCGGGGTCAATGCCATATTTGTTTTTCGTTTGCGGTTCTCGCCGTGACAGATCCGTTTGGGACATCAAGTTTTATTGCTCGTTGGGCGTAGGAAAACATAGATGCTTTCTTCTATTGGTCGTAGCCACATAGGGGCCGGCGTTAAATTGATAACAATACACCACTTCGGTTAATTTGGATTTTGAAACAATCGAAGAGTTATATAGGTTCCGTTTGGCTTTAAAGAAAAAGAAAAGAAATAGGCAAGGCAAGGACTTTAGATTTGTTCGCTGCAAGTCAGATATGGATGAGCCCTGTAGTGTTCTCTCGTGTTGAGTTGATGGTAGCTGTGCGTTCGTTCTTGCGCGGAGTTCATTTAACACCGGGGTAAACCGAATACTTACTTATATCGATCAATATTCTGGTAGTTTCTTATATATATACCTTTGCGTGCGTATTAAGTTTGAACATTAAGAAAGCTGTGGAAGTAATATCGATATCAACTGCCGAATATGAACGTGGGTTTAGTGCTATGAATCAAACATTGAATGATCTGAGGAATCGTATGCAGATTGTAACACTTAGCAAGCTCCTTTTTGTATCTATAAATTGTCCACCTTTGCGTTTCTTTAACTCCTAAAGATATGCACAAATGTGGATAAAATTGAAGCGTCACAGTGCTACAGACAATCCTACCGGGAAAACAAGAAATGAAGAATGTTCACATGCATTTCGGCTTTTCAACTAAAACGTAAGTAATGTTTTTCTTTAAAAAAGAAAGACAACTTTAGCTTGTTGTATGTATGTACTTTCTGTATTGCTCTATCTTTACTAGATTGTTATTTTGTTACTTTTGATAATTGAATGTTTTGTTTAGCTAGATTTTAAATTTGAACGTAAAATATTATTCTGATTGGAGGAGGCTCCAGGAAATATTTTTGGCCATCTCACAACTTTGAAGCTCAACTGCCCCTAATGTATATGCAAATGCACTATACATTGGGAACCACCTATCCCCTCCACTAGTAAATTAACAAATCGAACCCTAACACAACTTGACATTTCTCTGAAAGTTACGATAACTTTATTCTGCAAAAGCGAAAATACTTGACAATAATGTTGCCCTAGCTATAAAACATAGTCTTCCCCGTGAATGGAGTACTTGCAAATGGAAGAACACATAAACTGAATGGTGCGGATAAGTAGAATTTGGAAGTCTTGCGGGAGAAATCAACACTTACAATGAGAGATGTCGATACTATATAAACAATGAAACCCTTGACATCTTTGAAAACAGTGTCCTTTACAACAGACATAAAACGCAATGAAATGCTAAATGTAAGGTTTCTACTATCTACATATGACTTATTTGTGAACTTTGCTTCTCTTCATTACAACTTAAGTTGAAATACAATAACCCTGAAACAACGTAAGCTCTGTAATAACAGACTTTGTTTTTAACTTGTTTGTAACATATTGATTTCAATATTTCACTGCGCATAATAATCAATAATCAAAAATCACAAATTTAACACAATAATTTTCGGAATCCGTATGCGAAGAATCCAACAGAGGCTGATATCTTCCAACTGAAACTGACTTTCTCATAGTCTTCTTTCACAACATGTTGCCAGGCTTCCTATGAACAAAGTTGCTATAAGTTGAATTTTTTTTTCAATCTACGGAAGAAAGATATTAAGGATTGACAATTTTGAGTACTGTGTAGTGCGATCACTAGAGGCTTTCTTTAATACATCAGGATCTTTGATACATGTACTGTGCTAACATAAAATCAAAGATACTTTACCATTAGGCTTGTACCAGTCTAAATGACCCAGAAGTTGAGAAACCGTGTTTGTTATGTAACCTAAACTATGATGTATACACTAAGATGAACCAGACGGTAGTCCTTTTGTCTGATGACTTTCCTTATAACAAAGGAACTACATGTCAAAATCTCTCTATAATCACTGTCAATTTATCTCTTAAATGAATTGATCAACAGAAGCTGTCACGAGTTGTCACTGCAACAAGCAATGTGTGTCAGTCAGACACACACGCATACAGAGGGTATACTCTATCATAATACAAATCCTTTGCCTCCTGTCATCAACATATATTACAGCTATACCTTATTTTTGAGTTACTGAAACTTATAACATGGATATTTTTTCTTAAATAAAGCTTTATGTACCTATTTTAGAGGCTTCTGCGTCCTTTGCAATAGGCAAAATTAACTTCTTTGCATATACAACTTGCCACTTAGAACCGACACTAACCTTCCACGTACTAAATGTTTCTTCTCGCGTGTGTCTATGATCACTAGCTTTACCAGGCCTTAAAAGTATTGAGATCTCTTGAGTGTCGATATCTCCCTAAATGTCCCTATTGTAATATTATTCTTTCATTTCTGAACTATGTTAAAAAAATAAAAGTGAGGAAGGGGCTGTTAAGATCTAAGGCTCAAATATACGAGTCAAAAGTTGCTAGAACGACGCTAGTGTATGATGGCTTTATGAAGGTAAATTCTACGCGACTACGTTTCTTATGTCGCAAGTAGGTACTGCTAGCTTTTGTGCTTCCTTATACACTTTGTGTATTTTGCACTTGATGTTGACTCTTAGTTGTCTCGTGACTATACCTTTAGCATGCGACCGCGTTCGATTTCCGGTAATAGCTTGTGTGGTTCTGATTGCACATATAACTGTAGGCCCACGACTGATATGGCCTTTGGTGCTTGTGAGCTCACTTCCGATTTGTATTTGAAGTAGTTCAGAAACAAAAGAATAATATTATAATTTCTTTCTTTAATTTTCTAGGGAACACAAAATATTACTTAGTAACTAACCAATGTGTTTGAGATGGTCTTCATACTTGCTAAATTTGCTATCGAAGCCAATAAAATTATAATTGTATTGAAGATATACCCTCTCAGAAAAGCGAACATATCGACAGTACAAACTATTCCACTAAGTGGTATTTTCTAAGTACTAAATGCAAATAATTACTTAGAGAAGTTATGGTTATTTTCTACTTTAGTATTGCTTTGTAAACTACTGTAAAGTAGAACTGGTGAGCACCAAAGAACGAAAGTTCACACGGCATAAAAAACTATTAACCATAAAGTTGGACAGCTCTGAAAAGCAAAATATAGATAGATATTGTGATAAGATAAACTACGAAATAATTTCGGACGTTTTTTTATATAGAATAAAATTCATTTATGTGTTTTTCTTTCTTTTATGACGAATTATATGACAAATTCTAAATAATTACAATATATTTGTTAAAATAGCAATACATATAAGGTTCTCTTATTAATACGCAAAGCCATTATTTAATAATTTGTAACTGCTATGGCTTGTCTAAATATACGTTACACTTCCAATCGAAAGGTTTAAAACTACTGTAGTTCCACATCAATGATAAAACGATTTTTTTAGGGAATGAAAAGTGCATTCAAAAGTGAAAACCTCTCTGTCTTGTATATATTTCATATTCTGCCAAAGTCTACATAGTTGTTTCGTCCAAACCATAATTTTCACATTAATCAAGTTGTTCCTTGGTGTGTATGACCACACTGTAAGACTATTTCAATGTTATTCTTTTAAAACCTGTCTGAAGCTTTTGTATCAATCATTATGTTTTCTTATTTCATAATTTTACTTATTAAAAATATATTCCTAGGGTGCATTCGAACATTCGATCTTTATTTTTATAAATGTCGTTTTCTCGCCACCTTGCCGCTCGATTATTTTTTCACTTGATACAATAATTAATTTGCTTATTTATATTAGAAGATGGTTGAAGCAGAAATATTTCACCAGCCTCGACTATTGTTAATTTGGTAGACAATGGATCATTGAACACTAAAACTGATGTCCTCAAATCTTTATTTTTCTGGAGAAGAAGCATGGCTTGAAGTTTATCCTTTCGATATATAGTCACACCATCACAAACTGTTGATTGATGCAAAAACAACAATATATCACATATTTCTTCCACAAATAATAACTGTTGCTGGTAAATATTAAACATAGTTTTCTGTTTCTTAGTCTCAGAGGCAGACCTTAGAAACCACAAATCACACTTTTCCTTTGTTAATGCTGTTAAGAGAATAAGAAGATCAGTGATCTGACCGACAACAACAACAGGCACTTGACATTTTGCATTTTCCACGGCTACATTAACGATTGAAATATCAGCATTAGCTTCTGCTTGACAAACCTTCACATTGGATTTCAAACAACGAGCTACCAAAGCATTAATTAAGGAAACTTTATTATTGTGATTACCGAAAAGTTCAGCTTGAGTACAAGTCGTAACTGAGTTTTCTTGAAAGTGAATTGTTGGCGACGTTGTACGTACTGTTCTTCTCTGTTCCTCGATGCCTTTAGTCGTTGGCTGTTTAGGACATCCATCAAAAGCAACGATGCAATTTTCACCGTAATAAAATACTATGTACGAAATGTAGCAGTCAAGAATATCACCGTATGTTGTTGGTCTTGGCCATAGAACAGAATGCAGCATGTGTCTTCATCTAAAACATGAACAGCATTCGTCGGTACATTTAAATTGCTTTCTTCACATTTAAAAGCTGAAACTAAAGATGATGCCCTTTCTCATTGAGATGTTACCAAATAATGAAGGCAGTTTTGAGAAAACTTCATATCAAAAACAATCTTTCAACTGATCAGTTCCCTTTACGACATAGATAATTCTATAATTCTTGGATATTAATAACTATATTATTGTCTTGGGATATTATTCCTGCGTTCATTGAAGCATGAGAGTTAACTTCGCTCTTACGTTTCAGTTTAGGAGTACTAAAATAATTTCAGTGTACAATTTGAGTAAGTATGATATCTATAGTGATCAAATTTTGCCAGAGAAACCATAGTGTCTGCAAAAAATAATAAAATTCCTTTAACTTAAAACTTCGCATATCCTGAACGAATAAAGCTATAAAGATGTATTATTCACCAGAATGTGTGTTTTTTCATTCTCTACATATCATCACTCTATAGTTTACGCTATCTCTGCTCATTTTGAATCGGCGGCCATTTTCCAATATGGCGGCCGAAGCTCATGGTCCATTTTAGGGGATTTTTAATATGTTGATAGGGAGGTCAAGTACTACAACTCTGCAAAGTTCCTCCCTTGTATGAATTATTATTACTTTTTTAAACAAAATTTCTGCACTAACTCGGATAATCGGTACTGCACTGTATTAACATAGTCAATTTATTTTCCTATGGATAAGATCTCTATTAAATTTTTGTCTAATCTCAGTAACCAAAATTTGACAATGGAAGAGAACGAGAATTGAATTGAAAACCGCATGGAAAAGTAGATGGTGTGAAAGAGATTTTACAACGGATGGACTTCACGAAAATATATTTACACTCTCTCTCTCTCTCTCTCTCTCTCTCTGAAAATAATGTACACGAACACTAATGATTCACATGAACGAAAGTCTTGTTTGAAAGCACGAAACGGAAACTAAAGGAAAGAAGTGAACACATTCAAACCTCCAACAGAAGTCATTCTAATATTTAGAAGAGTTGTACTGGATACGTTCATCCTCGGTATCCTGGTCTGTCACATTGATTGTGTCTAAAGAGTCGGAACAGCTTATTCAAGTAACCATATTGGTTGATATAAAATTTCACTAAGTATTCTTCTACTGCTCTCAAACACCAAGTGTTGCATTGGATTTGGGTTCATCACATTTTTCAATATGTGAGTTATGTAATTATACCAGAGATACTTTTTTATTTAGAATCGATCTACATGAAGGAAATATTGTTCATGGAACAGTAAAAGACTTGTATCCAAAAAGATAGAAACAATAAACTTTCCACCATGACACGACGATGGGGTTCGCCATACATTGCGGAATAGGAAAAGGACTTAGGAATTTTTAATATTTTGTAACAAATTTTCAAACGCAAATACATCCACTTCCCCTGCTCATTCTTTTTGCCTATTTACTTTGTCTCATGTATATTTACTACTCTTCCAGAGCTGAGTCACTCTTATTGTCTCTGCCTTCTTAGACCTCAATCCCTGACAATATAAGATCCATTTTCCTGAATTCCACAACATCGATTGTTTCTTTTCCGCTTTCACTTATATTTAATAGATGTTTTATAGAAGGCTATTTTCCTTCTCTCGGGAAACAGTCCATGTCTTCCCCATCTATAGATCCAGACCGAAAGATCATGTGTCATTTCACAGCCGTATCTCGCTTCTTTCAAACATATCCATTGTCTGCGACAAAAGTATCAGACAGACTTTACAAATTTACCTCTCTCTGTAGCTCAACATAGTTTCGTGTCAAAAAGCTTTGTCCTACCAACCTAGGTAACATGCATAATCGTTATCTAAAGTGTTTTCAACAATACATAACTTGGCACTACCTATTTCGATTTACGTAAACCCTTTGATTTCAATAACCATCCTTATCTAATTTACAAAATCTTCAATAGAATCGGTATTCATGGGCTACTTTTATCTTTATTGACTACTTACCTACAAGGTTGCACTCGGAGAGTCGTCTTGGAAAGATCGATTTCTCTCTATCTGTAATATCCGAAGTAGTACAAGGAAGTGTACTTGGACCATTCTTATTCATACACATTCCCTAAAGAAAAATATTATACACTTCTCGTACAACATAAATGGTTCACCCATCACGAGACTCAATAGTCATACGAATCTCAGAGTTAATTTTGACACAAAACTAACTTTTAGAGAACATCCAAGCACTATCGCTAAGCAATCAATGGGTATTTTAGGACTTCCGTACAGATTAACAGAAATACGAAACCTCCCTTCCTTAGCAACCTTCTACAAAGCAATAGTTTCTCCTAAAATGAAATATTGTTTTCGTATCTGGCAATGGCACTTCCTACAACCTATTCCGGTTAAATTCAGTTTAAAACTTATTCCATAAATAATATGTTTCAGAGTCCGTTGCACACATGCGATGAAAAAACACATTGTTAGGAACACTAAATATTCAACTACCGGAACCTGACACTTATCATAAAATCATTAATCTCAAATGTCTGTAGAAACTCACACATGGTGAACTCAGGTCCGAAACACTGTTGTCAGTATTGCATTTCAGCATTCCACTCAAACCAACACGTAAGACAGATCTTTTGTATATAGTCTACCTATACATTCAATAGTTCAACGTTCTCTGTTTACAGACTTCTTAAGTTGTACAACGAGATGTCACATACACCTGTATATTTATTTAATTCTAAAGCTGCATATTACTCTGCACTAGGACGTCATTTTATTTATTTATTTCCCATCAACACAACAGGCATAAGCCCAATTATAGTGTTGGTGTATTACATAATACATTTACAACAGTTTTCTTAAACATAGAGTTCATATTGCAGATGTCAATTTCTTTGTGTTTGATACATATTTTGTTACAAGTAGAACACATTCTCCAAATTGGTGATTTCAATAATACGTTGGTCCTTGCTTTTTTGCAATAAAACAGACCAGAGTTATTAGCACGAGTTTTAAGTGTCGAGACATGAAAATTTAATGTTGATATGAGATCAGTACAATTAAATACGTTTTGTACTATTTTATGGAGAAAAATCAAATCTGTTACATTCCGCCTTAGTTCAAGTGTAGGGATACAGAAGTTGTCTATTAATGTTAGATAATTTTCATAATATGGATAGATTCCAGTTGTCTTGTACGTCAAGTATTTGATAAATTTAGATTGGACCTTTTCCAGTTGGTGTCTGTATTGCTGTTGTGATGGGTTCCAAATCACAGCAGCATATTCCAGTTTTGATCGGACATAGGCATAATACATTTTTGTTAGTGTAGTACTATTGTTAAATTCCTTTCCAGTTCTAATTATGAACCCTAACATCTTGAGAGATTCGTTAACTATGTTCTCTATATGGTTATTAAATGTCAGTTTCGTATCAAATATAACTCCAAGATCTTTGACTGAATTTAATCTATTTAGTAAGATCTGATTCATTGAGTAATCAAATTCTATTTGACTTTTGTTTCTGGTAAACGATAAAATGTTACATTTGTTTATGTTTACATTAAGTTTGTTAAGAGAACACCAATTAGCAATATTTTCCATGTCACGTTGTAAATCGAGACAGCCATGGATGGTCTTTATCCTACCGTATATTTTGAGGTCATCAGCAAAAAGCAATTTGTTACTTAATAATATATGATCAGGGAGATCGTTAATGAATAAAAGGAACAATAACGGACCTAGATTAGAGCCCTGGGGAATTCCAGAATATGCAATATAATCAGATGATTTATATTTCTTGTAGATAACAGTTTGTTTTCGATTATTTAAATATGATGAAAAGAACTTGATCAAGGGAGAAGAGAAATTATATTCGCCTAGCTTATGTAATAATACCTTGTGATTGACTCTGTCAAATGCCTTTTCAAAATCTATATATATTACATCAACCTGACATCCTACATCTAACGAATTTGCTATAAAGTCTGTGATAAGTGCAAGATTTGTTGTTGTTGATTTGTGTGGGATAAAGCCATGTTGATAAGGTGAGATTACGGGTTGGATGTGGTCAATTATCCGTCGGTATAGGATTTGTTTAAACATCTTTCCAAAAGTAGGTAAAATTGATAGAGGCCGGTAGTTATTTATTTCGTGTTTATCATTGTTTTTTGGTATTGGGCAAACTATAGATGATTTCCATTTATCCGGAAAAACGCATGTTTTTAAAGCGAGATTGAATGCAATCCTTAGCGGATATGTAAACGCATCTATACAACCCTTTATGATATATGGAGGTATTCCATCAGGGCCAACAGCAGTTCTGGGCTTTAATTTTTTGATTGCTATTTCTACTTCAGATTGAGTGATTTCCTCAATGGTAAGTGACTCTAGTTTGTTACTTACATAAGTTAATAAATTGTTCGTAGAAATGTCAGTGAAACCTGTATCTGGCACATATACTGACGAGAAATACTGTGCAAAAGCATTGGCTATTTTATCATTATGATAAAGTTCGCGTCCCTCATAATTTAATTTCCCCCTAAGAAGATGCTTAGTCTTATTCTTTGTAAAGTTCCACAATTCATTAGCATTGTTATTAATGTTATTTTCAGAATCTTGTATGAACGCTCTGTGTGCCAGCGTTATTTCTTTATTTATTTCCCTACGCAATTCATTGAATTTTTTTAGATAATTTACTTCTTTATTACATCTGTATTTTTTATGATACCTTGCTTTAGTTTTAATTTTTTTGATAATTTCATTTGTAAACCAGCATGGATAAGCTGTTCTTGAGTTGTTTTTAAGTGGCACGCACTTGCCAAATACACTATAAATAATATAATAGAGATTATCAACTAGGTCATTGGCGTTTTCATATTTCTTTAGGCATTTCCAGTCAATAGATGAGAATTCAAGATACAATTCTAAGAAATTAGCTTTCCTAAAATTATATCCTGATCTATTAGTTTTCTTTTTAATCTTCGCGGTCTCCTGCTGCATCACGTTTATTACTAAGGATGGATGGTGTACATCTTCTGGAATTAGTGGACAATATTCCCTACTGACTTCTATATTCGTTATACTGGACAGAACCAGATCTAATGTACGATTATTTTCGTTCGTCACATTATTTAATGATTGCAAATTATAATAAGACATAAACTCATATAAATTCTTACATTTAGAAGAGCTTGTTTCAAAATTAAATTCCGTACCGTTTATTTCCGATAAATTGAAATCACCAATCAGGAGAACAGGACAACCTTGAGGACAATTAATTTCAAGTCGAGTAAATAAATCATTATACAATTCAATATTAGATCCCGGTGAGAAATACACAACACAAATATATAGAGGAGGGTTACCAAAGAGCACGCACGCCCTAAGAGCGCGCAGTGAAAATTGCGCTGAAGTGGTAACACACAGAATTGTTATTGCTACGCTGTTTGATGCGTCTTTGTGTGAGAGTTAATACGGAGAAAAGGGAAGTTAACGAATCGCTGCAAATAGAAAATACAGCTAAAAATAACTTTTTTGAATTCTTGGTGTAATATTTTAATACTCTTAGTTAAGAAATTATTCTGATATAGTAGCTAACTACAGTACCCTTGTTGCATGGTAGAAAACATGAATGGAGATAGAATTGTTTACCATGGCTTTGTTTTGGGGGTCTTGTATTTGCAGCCACATGGATGAATTTTACTCGAGTTGACTGCTGTTTCCCAAAGAGTGCGCATTAGTGAGTTACCAAAGAACGCGCGCGTACTTTTTGGGAGAATTTCTTTGATAGTGTGTGTGGGTGGCGGCATTCATATTACAGACTGGTTATTCTCATCAGTTACTCTCGGAGTGTAATCTGATGTTTGAATGGATTGTAGAATTATTTGTAATTGTTTGTCTTCGATTCAAGCACTAACTGTAAATCATCTACAAGAAGTATTTTAAGTTCACAAACTGTGGTGTTCTACCCGAAGGTAGGCCTTTAGTCCATGGTAGTTTGCCATTGCCTTTCATGGTATGATGATGATGTCCTAAGAAGTGAGGAAATGATCAAAATAAAGATTCTGGAAGTGTTCTGGAGGAAGATGCTGAGCGAAATATGGCTTCGATTACGATTGTAATGGAACCACGAACTAAGAATTAAAAAAGACATACACTAAGGTGTTGTTCAGGAATTTTTTCCAGTTGGTGGAATAATGTAATGAATCCATGAACTAAGAATTTAAAAAATAATCATTAATTTTATTCATAAAAATCACAATTTGTGGGTGAAACTAAACGAAGATTTTCTTTAATGTTTTAAATTTCGTGTACATTCATAATATACTTTTTAAAACCACATGGACGTGTAATCAAGAAATTGTTGGAAGCAAAAGCAAAATAGTTTAGAATCACCTGTATACGAACAATTGGAAGCAAACCTTACGGTAAATTAAAGTTTAAAATCCTTTTTATTTTTACATCGTTAGATAATATTTTTCAGAAAATGTTATTTTTTTCCAAACTCAAGTCTTACAATTTCATTACACCATAGAGAAAGGAAACGTTTTACACCTACAGAAGCCGCAACAACAAGCACGTCTGTTCATCCTAAATACATCATTCCTCTTCCGAAATAATAATAATAAAAAAAATGCGACAAATTGCACGTACCAAATGTCGATCTGAAATTTTTACTATTCATTTCACAAGTTTCTTCAGAGCAAACGAGACAAAGGAAATGTTAAGCCGAAGAGAAAACTCTTTGATCATCCCGATGAACCATCCACTTCAACAAAGAAAATTGCAGCTGAGATCAACCAAAACTTCATGCGCAATGTGTCACATATTGAATGAAGAACCAATTGACGAAGACTGGATCCAGTGCATTAATTGTAAACGATGGTGACATGAGCAGTGTTCGTCTTACGAAGGGGTTTAGGTTTCAAGTGTGATAGGTGTTGAGTGCGCCCCCTTAGGGACCGCAAAACGCACTCTTTGGGACACTGGTCCTTAAGAGTACGCATTTGAGTTGTTTAACTTTTTAACGTATATCTCCATTTCTGCATCTAGTAGTAATCTTTTCTATTTCTTACAATGTAGCCTAAATTTCAATTAAAAATTTGTGCAATTTATATAATTTTTGCTTCATTTCTTTCGGAGCTATTTTAAAATGAATATTAAGTACGTGCTCTTTGGTAACCTTCCTCTATGGTTTTCCCCTCACTGTTTATTTTGGCAACCAAGCAGTCGTAATTATCATTACACCTGTCCAATAAGAACATGCAATGTTTACTTAGGGCTGCAATAAGAACACCCCATCCCTTGTTTTACAGGTTTTGACTGAGTTTCTGTCTTGTCTCAACACAGTATATCTGTTATCAAATAACTCAGCATCGTAATGAGATTAGTTAATCCATGTCTCAGTGATTGCAATTAGATCGTAATTGTTCAGTTAATACACCACAAAAGAAATCACATGTTCGACCACGTAAGCTACGAGCATTTTGATAGAATATTTTTAGAGTGTCTTTATTATGATTTGCAAGACCAGTTGCTGTATTTGAACTAGTGAATTTAATATCAATCTTATCAGTTATTGTCAATCTTTCTTTCCATTACTTTAACGTTGTTTTGTTTTTATTATTGTATTGTGTTACCTCTTAGATTTGTTAGATATTCCAATGTAAATTAGCGTTCATATGTATCTGAAATTATATTCGTAAATGAATAAAAATAAATAAAAGTAAAAATCGTGTGTCATCTGCCTTTATGTTCTTGTATGCAGGGGCGTCATTTAGGGGGGGCAAGAGGGGGCAATTGCCCCTCCCCCCAAGAGTTTGAGGAGTACATATACCTTAATCGATTGTCTAGTAATATACTAGTACAAAACGTGAAAGTGTTATGTCGGTGGTACTCTTGCCCCCCTCAAGCGAAGTCTCAAATGGAGCCTCTGTTTGTATGGTTTACATTTATTTCCTGACGCATATATACGACAAAAGACATCCAATTGTCATTTGTTAACATCATTGCACTTATTTTGTCCTTAAATTCTAAAAATTTCTACAACGTATTTTTGATTTCCTCGGAAACGAATGAAGAATTATCTATAGAGACAAGTAATTTTTGAATGTTAGTGTTCTTCAATAGCAGATCAGAAGGACATACTTTTCTCTTCCCTGTGAAGGATGCTTTGTACCACTCTCAGTAAATGTATGGGATTCAGTAGATAATTATGAATGAAAGACCCAGGATTTTAAGCAATAGAAGATCAATTTACAAGATTCTTATTATCCTTTGTTTCAACACAAATCCACACTTAAAATTTATTGATTACACTATGCAATAAAGATGGGGGTGCGGTGGCTTAGTGGTAGAGCGTTCACCTCCGGTGCTTGGGGTCCCTAGTTAGGTCCCAGCTCGCGCCGTGTGGACTTTGTGGTGGACAAACAGCATGCTCGTGGGTTTTCTCGGGGTTCTCCCACTTTCCCACTTTCCACTTTCTTCATTCCACCATTTCATTCATTTTTCATCATCACCATCTCCTTTAGCCTAACCGGCATAAGCGTGGGACGTAAAACTCAAAGACTTCATTTCATTTTTACTATGCAATAAAAATGACGATAACATCAGTCTACGATGAATGCACAAATACAGTACGTTTCATGTAGATCGCTCACATAAGCTATACAGATGAAGGAACATTCGTTTGTTTGCACCTTCATTAACTTGAAATAAATATTCCTCCTATATGGCTGTGTTTACGGTAAACAATATACACTTGTAATCCTACATTAAGAGTTCTGTTGCACAAAAGTTTAGGGTTGTTGTCATTTTTCCAGATTCCGGTCCAAAATTGAATAAACTTCATTTTAAATTTATCGTCCTTTAGCCCTAGAAAAATCACGAGGAAGCACGTGTTCAGTTCCTCGTATTGCGTAACAGTTTGTTGGGCATCTTCATCTTCTGTTTGTTTATTTCGGTAAACTCTGTCATAGTCTTTGAAGGGTGATGACAGCTATCAAAATTTGCTACAATTTTTCTGTGACTAAAGGCACATCAAATATTGCGACATTTGTTGTGCTGAGAATTTCAGGTTTGGTTTCCTTCTTCAGAAGATGAATTAACTGAAACTTGTCAATTTTCTTGTTCCATCCTCTGTATGCTCTAATAATAGTGGAATTGAAGTGAGAAGGAATTTTAGAAAATAAGCAACATCTAGTTTCTTCGTCATGGCTAAGAAATCCACCCATCCGATTACTCCATTCGTAAGTTTCACTTCTTGGAGAACCGCATGTAATCTGGTGCATTTCACCTTGACTCCGTCAAATACAGAACGTTGACACCTTAACTCGCTCTCTTGCCTCTGCGAATCAGGTACCGCCTTCCTGACACTCCTTTTTAAATCGCTGCCTGACTTATTCACTGTGACTCCAAATATTCGCACTAATGAGTTAATTAGTGTATAGCGCGCTACTGAAATGGAAATAAAATCACAATTACAGCCAATTACAAAACAAATACACAAGTTCTTTTCATGTTGGATTTTCCTTTTTCCTTGACTTCATTTTGGTATTTCAGCGTTGATCTGGTTCATATATATTATGACGTAAATATTTGTCAAATCTGGGAACAAAGGAAGCTTGCCTTATTCTGAGGTGCTTCCGATTATTTTAGTTTATTCTTTGCCATACTGATTAGCAGCAAATTTTTATGCCCAACATTACAAATGGTAGTCATTTATCTTGTCATGTAAAGTTTGATCAACTCTAGAACCACGCTCAGTTAGGTAGGTTTATCTCTTGTCATATTTCAGAATGCTTCTACTCTGTTGTTCCATTCATGGTATTTTATCGCTACAGACACAATGGAACATTTCAGTTTTGGTTTAGTCCATACATCTTATGACGTAAATTTTAGTTAAATTTGGGGAGGGGCGAGGGATCATATCTTACTTACAGATGCTGCAAATTATTTTGTGTTAATCGTTACGGTAGTGATCGCTACAATTTCTGCATTCAGTACCACAAACTTAATCATATATCTTATTACGTATCTTTTTAAAATTAGATGTCGAAGATTTAAAGTTTCCTATCTGTCCAATAAGACATACTTTTGTTCTTATGCTTATCGCTGGATAGGTAAAGAGTAAGGTGAGAAATGTGTCAGCAGACAGTCTAGCACCCTATCACAGTCTCCACGGATTAGTGAGAAGGGCGCAGTGGGTCAGTGGTAAAGCGTTCATCTCCGGTGCTTGGGGTCCTTGGTTCATTCCCAGCTCGCATCGTGTGGACTTTGTGGTGGACAAACACCGTGCTCGTGAGTTTTCCCGGGGTTCTCCCGTTTCCTCCCACTTTCTTCATTCCACCATTTCATTCATTTCTCATCATAACCGTCTCCTTTAGCCTAACCGACATATACGTGGGACGTAAAACTTAAAGATTTCATTTCATTTTTTTTCCCCACGGATTAGTGGACACCTGCCAACTTTCCTGTATGTTTGTTTCCAAACAACATTCTTCGGTTGAATGAGCATGGTTAAGATTTCTTGTTATTTCATTAAAGTTTTCAGGATATATTATTCGGCGTACAAAATTCTCCGTAACTCATGTTCATTTATATCGAAAAATGAAAAAAAAACATAAAAAATCTAAAAATCTAGAGCAAATTACATTATATGTATTTTGTTACAACGTTTTAGAAAATATGATAATGTGCATGAATATTATGAATATAATTATTTATACCTGTTTTAGTGTTTGTCATCGAATGTTGCCGTTGCTTTTGCGTGCGACTACCTATGCTTATATGAAGAAATTGGTATTGGAGCGCATTGGAACAATCTTGACAAAAGTCCCCGCACTAATGATACGTTATCTATTTTGAAATGCATGCTCATGATTTTAGTTGACGGAGTGATATATGGTATTCTCGCATGGTATATAGGATTAGCATTTCCAGGTAAACTTTTAATAATACTGTATATATATTTCTGTATTTTCTATTAAAATATGAAAGTTTTAAAATGTTGTTCCCATTAATGCTTAAGTGGTACTCACATTCAAGTGAGAGACACGAGTTCAATTCTTTTCCAGTTGAACAATACATTTTAGATTTTCCTTCGTTTATACTTGATAATGATAACTTATATTTGACTTCATTGAACAGTTACAGTCATTCATATTCCTATACAGATGAGAAACCGAAAATAAAAATTACCATTAAATGTTGATGGCTAATTAATAATATACGCCCGTCTGTTTGTCGACAAGTATCAGGTAGGTGGAAATGAAACATCGTATTTGTCATTTCATTGGAAGCTCAACATTATCGTACAGATGGACTAAGCTCACATATCTAACATCACAAGTGTGTACACATCCAGCAAAGAGGTTGGTGCAGTCCGACAGTCAGGAGGAACTGCGTTGTTGAACCGCTTTGTATAAAAATATACAAAGGAAAACATATAATCGCGAGCGACTTTTCTTTGAGACACACTATACTTTGTGACAAACTGGGACTCACTTTACACCAATTTGCAAAAGCGTTAATAGTAGATTTGAGACAAAAAAGGCGAACGACCATTTTATTTGCCGTTGGTTTGTCAAAGTTCGTTGCGATGACACAACACAGCAAAAGAAGCCCCGCAGGCACCGACCGACATCATGTTCGGGTGAACTCCTTAGGAACACCGTGGAAGCGGACCCTCGAAAAAGTATTCGTACCACTGCAGACAAGTTAAGCATACACCATACCACTGTCGTTTGGCAGCTTCGAGCAATCAGTAAGATGAACAATTTGAATTTGTGCTTGTCACATGAGTTGATACCAGCCAACTAGAATCGCTGTATGGAAATTTGCAGTCTTCTGAATGTAATAAAATAACCGGGGAATCTTCCTACCTGAAATTGCATATGAAAAGATATTCTTGTCTATTTAATTGTATATAGAAACACGAATATTTAAAAATGAAGAGTATAGTGAAAGCGAAAAATACACATTCAAATTTCAAACCTGATCGCACTTTATGAGTTTCGTAGAGAGCGATGCCGGATACAGTAGCCTTTTGGTAGTTTTTCCTTTCACAAAGGACTTTTTTTTTACGAATTATTTCTTTATTATTTCACTTTTATTGCCATCGTTCTTTAGCCTAAAGAGCGTGAACACAGGACCTTAAAATTACATTTTAAAAATATGAATATTGTATGGGCAAGTAAGAATAAGCTTTTCTGTTTAGTAACACTGGACGTTTTTCTCATGTTTAAGAAGAAAATAGCTCAGCACTTCTCTAAAATAGATAATTTTCATAGTGTTATTCCTATAATACATTTATTGATTTTAGCTCTACGATCCGTATCGTATCCTAATTTAAAAAATAACACTTATTTATTTGGACGAACTATCTCTTGCAGGAGAGTATGGAATTCCTCAACCTTGGTATTTTCCGCTTACTAAACAGTACTGGTGTGGAGAAGCTAAGGAGGAAGAAGTATTAGTCGGTAATTTGCATTTACAACTACTGAATTTTAATTTTAAGCTAGTATTTGTTCGATAGAAAATGCTCCACGATAATAATAAATTAAGTAACTTCACTTTTCGCTTCAAGAATGTAGTTCAGTACATCATTTCTTATCAGAAGATGAGCTAGATAACTTGATGAATCATTTGATGAGTAGTATACTGAATGTATCATTGAATTGCAATTTTGAACCGACAATGGATTCAACGACTTCCATACAATTAACAGGTTGTGTGGATTTTTTTCTCTTGCTGACAGTGATTTGTTCAATTACAGAGAAAAGAATGTAAGTGTACTTGAGTTGCATTACGAAAATATGAATATACAGGGTGATTCTTTATACGGTTTACAACTTTAATCAGTTATAATTCCTGATTAGAACCACATAAGACTTGGTTTATATGTCATTATACTGCAAAACACTTCAAGTTTTTTTTTTTGTGACACATCCATTCTGATCGGGCCGCGGTGGCTCAGTGCTAGAGCGTTCACCTCTGGTTCACGGGATCTCGGGTTCAAACACTGCTCCCGCCAAGTAAACTTTGTGGTGGAAACACATCGTTGCGTGGGTTTCCTAGGGGTTCTCCCGTTTCCTCCCACTTTCGTCATCCACCATTTCATTCATTTCTCATAACCACCGTCTCCTTTAGCCTAACCGGCATAACCATGGGACGTTAAACACAAAAATTTCATTTCATTTCATTTTCAAATCCATTATGGCTCAATGTGTGCACCCGCGGTCATCCTGGACACATACCAACGAAAGCCGATTTATTGCCAAACAGTAGCCAGCTTTTCGGAGGTAACGTCCTCGATGGCTGGGATATGAAGTTTCATTTCATTTCATTGATATGAAGTTTCAAGTCAAATGGCGAATAATCTGCAGGCCGTCGCGGCCACACAATTGGTCCACCACGATCTATCCACTTATCTGGGAAACGCTGACCAAGAAATACCCTTACGTCTATCAGGTAGTGCGGTGGGGCGTCATCTTGTTACCACCATAAGCGGCCATCGTGATCATCTTCACCTAACTGTGGAACAATTAAGTTCTGGAGCATATCAAGATAGGCGATGCCGGTGATGGTGTTCTCAGCAAAGAAGAATGGTGCATACAGCTTTGCTCCGGGAACAGCGCAAAACACGTTCACTTTGGGGCTGTCACGATCCAGCTTCATGTGCGCATGTGGATTTTCCGTGCCCCAAATACGACAATTGTGTGTGTTAACTTAGCCGGAAAGGGGAAAAGTTGATTCGTCACTGAATACCACATTCTTGAAAAATGACTCATCACCCTAATACGATCCAACATGCTAACAATGAATTCATGTCGGGTATGTTTATCCGGTTCACTCAGTGCCTGAACCAAGGACAGTCTGTATGGCTTCATGCACAAACGTCTAAGCAATACACGCCAAACAGTGTCCGAGGGATACCAGTTTCTTCAGATGCACGTCGTGTAGATTTTCGAGGACCGCGGACAAAACTCTCCTTAACTGCTTCCACCACCAAATCGTCAGTCACGGGTGGACTCCCTGGAACCTTTGTGTGTCCCACAGAACAACCTGTTTCAACAAATGATTGGTGCCATTTGTACACTGTTGGTCTGCTGAGTGGTTCCTTACCGTATTGTGTGCGAAACTTATGCTGTACACTCGTTGCTGATTTCGTTTCTTCGAACCAAAACACGTACTTAGCTCTTTCCGCATCAGTAAAAGTCTGCAAAGTCTGTATTTGCAATGACTGACCGGTGGCGGCGGGTGTGGTCAACTCCGCAACTGCTACTATGTGAGTCAAACTTGAAATGGTTTGCAGTATAATGACATATAAATCAAGATTGTATGTGGTTCCAATAAAGAATTATAACTGATTGAACTTGTAAACTCTATAAAGAATAACCCTGTATAATTGCGTGACTTTAAACTCTTACTTACGCTTCTTATGATAAATAGTAACTTTTGACAAGCCGTGGGAACCGTGCTCAGAAGTCTTCAACGTGCAAAGCTGTGCAACACAGCCTTTGTTGCCAAACCGATCCTGTCCTTGAAGAGCCCAGTCACCTGATATAGTGATGTTTATTCCTAGGCTATTGAGTACTTCCCCACCAAATTTGTTTAGCACACACATACACACACAAACACACACACACAGACATATATATATATATATATATATATATATATATATATATATATATATATATATATATATATAGTGATATCGTACACGTGGCCTATATTTGTAAACACCACCACGTGCTTCTTGTTTGTAAAGAAAACTACATGCTCTCTTACTACAACTACTACAAGCAAGCAGAAGACAGGAGAGGAACACTACCGCCACTGTTGTGCAGAAGAAGGTATAAAACAATCTTTAAGACCTTCATCGACATCAGTTTCAGTGTTTTATTCCTGGTCTCTCAGCTTGGCTGGAGCTCTGAGGGATCTAGCCTAACACAATCCTATTACGAGGAAACGGTCTTAAGTGTAAACAACCGATTTGGCTGGGGTCTGGATATGTGTTACGGAAGATCAAAGTAGGAAACACGTATTTTGACGTTTGGGCCCATACGCAAAAATTTCTTAAATACGGGGCCCCAAAGTGGCCCTACATGCTATAACTAGGAAGCGAATGACGTTACTTGTACACAACCGATTTGGCGGGGGTCCGGATATATGTTACAGGAGACCAAAGTAGGAGACACGTATTTTGGCTTTTCGGCCCATACGCAGAAATTTCCGAAATACGGGGCCCCAAAGTGATCCTACTTGCCATAACTAGGAAGCGAATGACGTTACTTGTACACAACCGATTTGGCTGGGGTCTGGATATATGTTACAGGAGACCAAAGTAGGAGACACGTATTTTGTTGTTTGGGCCCATACGCAGAAGTTTCCGAAATACGGGGCACAAACTGGCCCTACATGCTATAACTAGGAAGCGAATGACGTTAATTGTACAAAACCTATTTGACTGTGGTCCGGATATGTGCTACGGGAGGCCAAAGTAGGAGACACGTATTTTGGCGTTTGGGCCCATACGCAGAAATTTCCGAAAACGGGGCCCCAAAGTGGCTCTACATCCTATAACTAGGACGCGAATGACGTTACTTGTACACAACCGATTTGGCTGGGGTCCGGATATGTGTTACGGGAGACCAAAATACGAGACACGTATTTTCGCTTTTCGGTCCATACGCAGAAATTTCTGAAATACGGGGCCCCGAAATAGCATGTAGGGCCACTTTGGGGGCCGGTATTTCTGAAATTTCTGCGTATGGGCCCAAACGCCAAAATACGTGTCTCCTACTTTGGTCTCTCGTAACACATATCCCGACCCCAGCCAAATCTGTTGTGTACAAGTAAAGTCATTCGCTTCCTAGTTATAGCATGTAGGGCCACTTTGTGCCCCGTATTTCGGAAATTTCTGCGTATGGGTCCAAACAACAAAATACGTGTCTCCTACTTTGGCCTTCTGTAACACATGTCCGGACCCCACCCAAATCGGTTGTATACAAGTAACGTCATTCGCTTCCTAGTTATAGCATGTAGGGCCACTTTGTGCCCCGTATTTCGGAAATTTCTGCGTATGGGTCCAAACAACAAAATACGTGTCTCCTACTTTGGTCTCTCGTAACACATATCCAGACCCCAGCCAAATCGGTTGTATGCACGTAAAGTCATTCGCTTCCTAGTTATAGCATGTAGGGCCACTTAGGGACCCTGTATTTCGGAAATTTCTGCGTATGGGCCCAAACGCCAAAATACGTGTTTCCTACTTTGGTCTTCCGTAACACATATCCGGACCCCAGCCAAATCGGTTATGTACAAGTAACGTCATTCGCTTCCTAGTTATAGCATGTAGGGCCACTTAGGGGCCCTGTATTTCGGAAATTTCTGCGTATGGGCCCAAACGCCAAAATACGTGTCTCCTACTTTGGTCTCTCCTAACACACATCCAGACCCCAGCCAAATCGGTTGTATACAAGTAAAGTCATTCGCTTCTTAGTTATAGCATGTAGGGCCACTTAGGGGCCCTGTATTTCGGAAATTTCTACGTATGGGCTCAAACGCCAAAATACGTGTTTCCTACTTTGATCTTCCGTAACACATATCCAGACCCCAGCCAAATCGGTTGTGTACAAGTAAAGTCATTCGCTTCCTAGTTATAGCATGTAGGGCCACTTAGGGGCCCTGTATTTTGGAAATTTATGCGTATGGGCCCAAACGCCAAAATACGTGTCTCCTACTTTGGTCTCTCGTAACACATATCCAGACCCCAGCCAAATCGGTTGTATACAAGTAACGTCATTCGCTTCCTAGTTATAGCATGTAGGGCCACTTAGGGGCCCTGTATTTCGGAAATTTCTACGTTTGGGCCCAAACGTCAAAATACGTGTGTCCTACTTTGGTCTTCCATAACACATACCCGGACTCCAGCCAAATCGGTTGTGTACAAGTAACGTCATTCGCTTCCTAGTTATAGCATGTAGGGCCACTTTGGGGCCCCGTATTTCGGAAATTTCTGCGTATGGGCCCAAACGCCAAAATACGTGTCTCCTACTTTGGTCTCCCGTAACACATATCCCGACCCCAGCCAAATCGGTTGTTTACATTTAAGACCGTTTCCTCGTTAGCTTGCCTGGAGCTCTGAGGTCTCCTGCCCAATTACCTTGCCTGGAACTCTGGGAACTCAACTTCTGTCGTAGCTTGCTTGGAGCTCTTCCAGACCTCAACCTGCCTTTGCTTGCCTGGAGCATTGAGAATTACCAAACCATTACCACTTAGCTTGCGTGGAGCTGTGTGGTGTCCTTCCCTTGGCTACCTGGGCCTTGGAACACCTACTTATACAAACTACATAAAGAACTTTGTATCGGTCTTCGGACCACAATTGTAGTGACTTTATGTGTTCTATGACAAGACTTTTATAATAAAAGGTTATGGGAGACTAGCAGCGTTCACCCCGCTTCGCTGCGGCCACCCCGGAACGCAATAAACTTTGTTACTTAGATAATTTTTACTTTTTCGCTTTCAAATTGCAGTAAATGTTAACATTATAGCGCCTGTCATTTATGTTAACCCGCCGAGTGACACGGTCATGCGGGTTGCATATAAATACGTTTATTTTTACCTATGATGAACTAATAACAAAGGATTTGTACGTATGGACACTTGAATGGTCAATTATCTCAAGACACTGGTAATTAAAAATTAAAGTGATATGATAAAAACCATCTAGGGTCCAAATCCTAATAACCCCCCAAAAATAAAAGAAATTGGTTCAGCCGTATTAGCGTGATGAGGGAACAAAGGTTTTGTACGTTCTCTTTTATAATATAGACTAGCAGCGTTCACCCCGCTTCGCTGCGGTCACCCCGGAACGCAATAAACTTTGTTACTTAGATAATTTTTACTTTTTCGCTTTCAAATTGCAGTAAATTTTAACATTATAGCGCCTGTCATTTATGTTAACCCGCCGAGTGACACGGCCATGCGGGTTGCATATACATACGTTTATTTTTATACCTATGATGAACTAATAACAAAGGATTTGTACGTATGGACACTTGAATGGTCACTTATCTCAAGACACTGGTAATTAAAAATTAAAGTGATATGATAAAAACCATCTAGGGTCCAAATCCTAATAACCCCCCAAAAATAAAAGAAATTGGTTCAGCCGTATTAGCGTTATGAGGGAACAAAGGATTTGTACGTTCTCTTTTATAATATAGATAAACATCCCGTGTGCTAAATTCCTCTATCTACTACTTTAAAAAGGTAATTTTACATAGCAGAAGCGTCGAACTCAATCCGGACTTATTGAATTGGACATTTTCCTATTGGACGCTCTTTTTGTTAACCGAAAGTGAACTTAGAAAATATTGGGTACGTGCCATAGAGTGTGTTTCTGTTTCTTCTTTCTTAAAACATATAAATTAAATTAACTGCTAGAACGTTATGCAACGTAAAAAAATAAGTCCAATCCTACCAAACGCATGGGATAGCTTTCCTAGGCATTAATGTGGGTTTTGTCACACACTATGGTGCTTATTCTCGCTTCCATTATTTTTTTTTCGTACATTGTTGTTGTACAGGTCAGATATCCACTTTCTATCATACTCGCAGACTTTATGAGCATATACTTAAACAAATGTTTATACGATTATTTTCTAATCTCCTATTATAACAGTTTATTAATCACCTTGATCTTTCAATTTATTTTATTAGTTTTGTGCTAATTCTGCTTATTAATTAAACTTTCTTTCTACCATGATAATTTAATGAAAGCATCGCAGTATTGTGTTGTGGTTGCACTATTGTACTGTAATGGCTCATTAGGCATGTCCCACGGATACAACAGCTACCGGTTGCGTTGTTCCTACAGTAAAACTTCATATGGTTAACGGAATTGAATGTTAACGCAAGCTAGCATTGAACTGTAATTATTCGTAAAATATGCAGATTTTAATAAACGATACATATCACTCAGAAAAGGTGATCTAAGATTGCACAAGTATTTTATAGCTAACAATATAGTTTATCACTTGTCGTCAAAGTTTCACTTCGTCGCACTGTTTTTTATCCAAGCTTATAGGTTAGTAAAACGCTGTTCATTCTCTTTTTTCTTTATCAAACACACATTGCAGTCAGTGGCGGCCGGTGGATTGTGGTTTCGGGTGTTGCAGTACGAACGATGAGAGACAGAAGATATAAAGTGGACTCATTGACTACTCAGCATAACTTTAGATGCAAATCCTATGTGACATGTGGAAATAAATAAAATTGTGTTTTTAAAAAATTAAAAAATGCAGAAAATTTTATCCGATTAATCATTTAATTAATTAGTAAGTTCATTCTCCTCTCTTTGACTGGAGCAAATCTGTCTAATACATGCTGGTTGAACTCTGGTATTCTTATTGTCAGGTCTTTTTCGATGGAAAGTATAACCAATAGTGATAACCTTTTATGCGATATTCAATTCCTTGAAAGTGTCAATTCTTTTTCATGTAGAAAAATACTTTTCGTCCTTTGCTGACGCCATAGGTACAGTTAATATTAATTTAATAAGCTTTGTAGATTCACTAAGTATTTTTTCTAGATTATTGCGAACGATTCATTCTAGCAAACTCAGTCCCAGACAGTGATCCGAATTCCTCTTCAGCGTTGACTGAAGAGAGTTCGTAACAGAGATTAGTGTTATAAAAATGTCCATTGAACACACTTTATTCACAGTTTATCCAGGAAAATGTAAAATAAATTGAGGAACTGTATCTAGTGCAAACAACATTACTGTCATAAAACATCCTGTAAATTTAAACTGGTTTTTTTTTCGAACACTCTCCTGAATTGTCCTTTGTTTTGTCGAAGCCTTAATTGAAAGTTTTTCCTCAGTTGAAAGCTGGTCAATGTTTTTTGTAAGTTATTTTCAGAAGTCACGGTATACAATTCATTCATAATTTGTAGGTTATTTATAGAATTAAAGCACACACAATAAAATTAAATTTAATAAACTAAAACCAAAACAGTGATACAAAAGAGGTACTGGTATATGAATTCCGAATGTCACATATTCATATATCAACACACACACGTGTGCGTAAAAGAAAAAACTACATTTCAAATCATCCGTCTTGGTTGCTACGCAATGCACGATGAACACAATATACTTCCACATGAGGCGAAACAATGCTTATCAATGTCATATGTTCTGGAAAGGAAACCTCGAAACCAGCCAGATGTAGGGTCAGCATGTATATCTAACAGAAGGTAAAAGTCGAAGAACATCAAAAGAAACAACACTGCCTGTTCTACACCCAGAAATGTGTGTTGGGAGGGGTTCGATACATCTGTGCAATATATACCTTTCTTATTCTGCATCCGAAAAGACGATAAGTAATAACTGTCACCTATATTCTCAGCAAAAAGTGATAGAACGATTGCTTTTAAGAAGAGAGAGAGTACATGATGAGGCGTAAAATAAAATATTTAGCCTACATCAATCGCTTCTCTGTTAAACAAGTATAGTTCGTTAGGAAAGGCTACAAATGTTAGTCAAGTTTCGAAATTTTTGGGAGGTCCGGACCCGTTGGACACCCCTCGTGGCTACGTCCCTGAACATTGCTAACTAGTCCCAAATTCAATGTGGCGTTTCCCATCATACAGTTTTATGTGGAAATTATCAAGAGTATAAAATATTTTATAAAAGAAATATGTATATACTAAAATATTAGGCTATCCACAGTGGGAGGGGGAGATTCTACATACTGACTTATTAATATTTGAATCACAACGTACTGTGGAAGAAGCCTTCATTATCAATTTAAGCTAAGAATTAACTTGTAAATGCGGGTCTACTTTGCTTTCTGCTCTACAAGATATTTTCTTTCTTATTTTGTAATTCTGCAATCACTTTTTTAATTGTCATTATATTCATTTGCTTCAGTATGGTCCTGTAATTTGAAAATATGAATGCATAAAAACAAATGCCACTTGTTAATTGCTAGTGAAATAAAATTCAGAAATCTTATTTAGCGCGAAAAACCTTCTCGTTCACTGGGAGCCGTGCTGTGTTGCAGAAGCACTGCAACGACCAGTCCCTTTAACTTCTGAGATAAGGGGAAGGAGACTTAACATTCGCTCCAATTGCCGCGCTGAAGGAATCTGGTCGTTGTATGCTCGCTGCAACACAATATAAAGTAGATACTCTGTGACGGATTATTTTTCGCTTTTTAAAAAGGATTAACGGAACGAACAGTTACAGAAGTAAAAGAATATGTTATTTAAAGTGTATATATGCAAGTATTAAAAAGTATTTTTCTGTTCTTTACTACTATTGATAATAATATTTTTTTCTTGAAATACTTTGGTCTTGCGCAACGCTGCAACACTAACATTAGCCGCCACTGATTGCAGTAAAAGTATATTTTGTGGAGAAACTTTACTATATTGAAGCAAATGCACAGTTGTAATGTTTAGCTCCAACTTGACTGCTTTATACACTAATCGAAAAGACACAATTTTGTCAGCCAACGATATGTACGCGTAGGAAGGCGTGGGAATAATACATGTGGTTTATACTGAAAGAATTAGTGACGTGCAGGTCACGTTAAAGACTTAAGGCACATTGTAGGGTCTTTTTTGAGGTCTTATTGCTGGTGGAACTCATGCTACTACACAGATACGAAATACATTCACCTAATTGGTGCTTTAACTCACATGACTGGATGACGATCTGTGAACTGCAAGCAGTTGTAATTCCCATATATTTTAAGAAAATAGGGTATGAGCAATTCTTTTGTTTGTAATGTTTGATACTTGTATAGATTTTTTAAATACCAGGAACGAAAATCGTAACTTGAAAAGCAAAATTTTAATATACATGTGAAATAAAACTATTGAAGTATTTCAAGAGAATAAAATTCAAAAAATATAATAGTTAATTGCAAACATATAGGTCTCAAACGGATGGTAGCAACATTCACAGTTAAATTCCACACATGAATTTGGTTTGTTTTTTGACTGGGAGATATAAATAGGTCTCAGAATATTTCGTATGCCAATCGATTAGATTTTGATAGAGATGAATCACTATATGTTTGAACCTGTTTAGAAATATGTTCGACTATGTTAGACTGTGATGGATATTTTTCTTATTGTTTTAGGTTGAATAAAAGTAATCTTGTTTGTGTAGAAGTTACTAAATATACTCAATGCATTCTTTCGAGAATTCCGGTGTTTGATTCTATTTCAAACTTCTCTTACATTGGATCTATATCTAGGAGTATTATTACAATCATAATGGTGGCAATAAATTCCTTTTTTCTGAGGTTTCTTAATCTGATATGGTCTCTGGCTTTCCTGTTACCAACATCGATGGCAGGCTCACACTAAGAAAATATTACCGTTTGCAACAGTATTATTTATCTCTTGTCAAGGAAGCTAGACCTATTCTGTATGTCTCCTTTGTTTTTGTGCCACTCACATTAGAGTACATTCATTATAGTCAACTAAAATTCTTGCGTAATTTTTTCCGTCTTTTTGAAAATTAGAATCTGAATCGTTTGAAATAAGGGTTGATAAGTCAGGTACAATTACAATTTTTTTTAGTATAATGTGAAATATAGTGACAATTAGCAATTAATGTTACTAGTATGTTGGTTAATTGCAATTTGTTGTCTCTTATTAAATGTTTTAAAAGTCCCTACGTTTCCTACCGATTTAAGTACGTCCCTATGTCCATACGGTTAGCAGAAATTCTTAATGTCCCAAGAGATGGCAACATTGCTTCAAATTTCTCCAGCCATTAAAAAAATCAACCTTCATTTTTCACCTTTAACATTTATTCTTAATTCTTTATTCTTTATTCTTAAACCATCTTCTTGTACATTTAATGGATTCACGTTTGATGTGTTCCATAACTCAATTGTTTGGTCACCGTTCAGTAAAGTTGACCAGAGAGCCTTGTCCTTAGCACATTTCTAGTTAAATCTATAGTCATCGTGATCTATGGTATTATCACGATCAAAAGCGCTTTTACATCACCTTGCAGAGTATGTGATCAAAATTTACGTCTAGAAAGAGCAGGATGTATAGGAATCTGTGATAGAGTTATTGTTTTGAATACAAATAATGAAGAAGTCTATGTTGTTAAGACTCCGATTGGCAGCATCAGTGCAATATCACATTTGAAAAAGATTCTGATTGTCAGTTTCTCGATTTGTTGTGTATACGTTAAAGCAAACACTACAATATGTATAAGTAACTGGGTAGATATTTTAGTTTAAAACTAGACTCTGTAGTATGTTTGTCAAAACATTTATCTTCAGAAATGAAGTAGGAGAAGAGAAAGAAAGGATTATACATACCATCTATAACAGCTATTTGATTTACTAAATAACTATACTCGATTTACAAGGGAAGTGAGAAAGGAGCAGGGGGATCTAAAATTCTGAACTTTCAAAATTGAGAGGTGCAAATATGATTAAAATCAATAATATAATAATGTAATTTACCTTTCTTTTTAATTTTAATATATGTATCTTAATTTTCTAGTTCTCGAGCATCCTAACTTCTCTGTATAGAACTACAAGATAAAATAATATTTCCTCTTCAACATTTAACTCAAAAAAATGCTATTTCCCAAGTAGGATTTGAAACCGGAAAGTTTTCATTATGAATACACCACTCTGTTGCTCTGCTAAATACAATTCCTTTGCCTTAGTTCAATAATTAGTATTCTACGATGTCAGATTTCATGTATTTATTTGTTAGTAAGATATAAACTATTTATTTATCACTGATACAAAACAGATACATCTTATAAAGGTTTACAGTACATCAGTGTAGTCATTAGTATTGTGTATAACCCGTTGAAAGCTATTTGGAAGTCAAATTAGATATCTGTAGCAGCGCCTATTGTGTTGATAGTCTTAATGCATCAGTCTACTGCCTGTAGAAACTCTTGAGCAGTTTTGAAAATAATTCCACGAAGTTTCTTCATCTTAGAAATCAAGTCAGTTACAATGGCTTAAGTTTGTTGAGGAGGATGGGTGGATTAATAGTAGCCGCTTTTAAAATTCCAACCCTCATTATATATATATATATATATATATATATATATATATATATATATATATATATATATATATATATATATACTACCATAACAAATAAATAGCCACCTGAAAAATTAATTTGTGCTGATGCTGGAGTCCACAAGGGAAGTTCGGGAGAAAGCACTCGCCTGCAGAGAAAATAAGCATGCCATTTGTAAGACGAATTCATGCTGATTACAACAAGCTAATAAGCTTCCTGTACGGTTGAGAGAACTTTTCGAGAGATTCAACGTTAAATGTACGATTTTCACACCATTTCTACAACCATTTGATGTATTTGGATTCCGACTAATCAAAAATTACGGCAGGACATTTGTACATAGTATGAAACTTCTGCATTCGGACGTTATGATGTACCAACGAAACAATCAAATAAATTTCGTGTCCATACTAATGAAGCAGTTCCGATCACCGCAATACATTGAATTATTCCAGTTTGCGTTCCGCAAGGCAGGTTACCGAACATACTATGTACCTTTTGAATCACCTGTTGAATTTGCTTTTCGCTTTGGCTATTCGAACTGTTCGCTTGACGGATGTAACGCAACTGCACTCATAAAATATTCACAGTGCAAGGAAATCTTTTGCCTGCTTTATTTCTTCACACAAGAGAACAACAGTGATTAATTTCATCTCTAATATATCATTACTGTGAATAGTATAATGACTCATTTTAACAAACAAACCCGTTATTTATTCCAAAAAAGTTTTTTTCTGTTACCTCCGATAGATTTCAATTCGTATGTCAATATTCGTTTCTAATAAGGTTGTACTTAACGCGTTTAAATGCGCATATACTCATTTTTCATATAAACTTCCAAGTAGAATCACTCGAACAGTTCTCAACCGTACAGGCATTTTATTAGCTAGTAATCAGTATGAATTGGTCCTTCAAATGGCATCCTTAGTTTCTGTGCAGGTGAGTGCTTTTTTCTCGAAATTTCCTTGTCAGTAGCGTATGCAAGATTCTATCAGGAGTTCTTCAAGCTCCCAAGTTCATGCTATTTCAGGTGTTTGTATACACATTTTAATATAAGACACTAGAAAATGCAGTGCCACAAATATGTCCAGGTAAGATCGGAGAATAGAATTGAAGACCTCATTATTGAACCGCTAGTCATATTTCGACGAATTAAGACCAATAGCCGAGTAGAGTGTTTACGTCATTGTAACCCATTTATGAATACCAAATGTGAGTCCAGTATTTGAAGCACCAACACACGCTGAACGCTCCAGCTATTTGCACGTTTACGGATACACAGGTTACCGTGACTGTGTGAAAATAAATTTCTTATTGTTGAATATCATCACACTGTGTTCGTCTCTCCACTGCACTCTTTCCTGACGCTATCAAAGATGTTCTCTGCAATGAGCAGATACCAGGAATAATTTTGGGAGAAAGCACGGTAAAATAAACCTGCTTTCAACAATCGAATATTTAGTATTAAGGCCCACATAGTAGCTAGCGCAGTGTGATTGCAGTGGCTGTTGTTGTCCTGTCAGCTAGAGTGGCTCTAACGATCTTTCTCTCCAGAGAGTCCTCTCCTATATATTTGATTAGCGTACTCGTCCCTGATGTGGAACACCTGGGTTCTATTCCTGGTAGGAGAATATGTGGTTCAGATCCCATGTTAAGCCGAAGGTTCATGTACCACATAGACTCGCTGCTTAAAGGAACTCTACGCCCTAATCGTCCAATCAATGAAGCCCCTGGTATATCGCGGACGAACTCAGGAACCAAGTTTACTGTGTTAAATTTCTGAATCCTTTGAGACACCACTATTTTCCCGAGTTCGGGAAACATAACATTTGCGTTTCATGTCTTCGTTTTTACACTGTTGGAGGTTACATTAAACAAGTCATGGCTGTGTTCTATCAAGTCATGGATTAGCACCTAGATTAAGTAAACTGTAGTCTGTGGCATTATTCGACCTAGAGACGGAAAATTTAGTTCCATGCTTCAGCCTCATATATTGCAGAATAAAGTAATTTATTGTATTGGAAATTTCCACGTAGGCGTTTCTACATTACAGATTATAGCATACTTTGCCATTTTTGAAATATAAAACAGCATTATTAACAGATACGATTTTCTGAATACGTTACAGTAGATAACAGTACCTTCAAATTCGGTAACTGGAATTATATATGATATTACTTAACACTCCTTTTCTGTGACATCAGGGAAGAAAACAACTACGAAAGTATAGCTCACGGGCCAGAGTATGTTAATCTGGCCCTGGCTCATATATACAACGGTAATCATTTTTAAGTTAAACAACAAGAATAAATGTACACATATAAAATTCAAAAATTATATTTTAAATATACGAAAATCTCGCACACGCACGAACTTAACTGATCTTTTTCTTGACAAAATTTATTTATTTATCTTTTGGCAGCATCTATATTGTGGAATTAACCAGTAGCGTTAACATATACAACACATTACTTTCTTAAAGATGCGTATTAAAGATGTGTATATTAACTGAGTAGATCGTCATATAAAATTAAAATATAATAAAATTGCGGCTCTTAGACTTCTTGATATTTGTCATTTTATGCAACAAAGATCGTGGTCTCATGGTATATTTTATATGTATTGAGCGCGTACTTCCGCCTTTGTGCGCACCAGGATTGCGCCCAATGTTTTTTCTTCTATCAAGGCGACCTTATTAAAATATATCAGGTTGAACCAGTTGCTAATTATATTCAAAAGTTAAATTTTAAACTTCTCAAACGTTTCCACACTTCGCTCATTTTATAAATATAAAATGGGAAATTGTATTAAGAAATTGTTTAGTAATCGCTATTAGAAAGGGAATTTTTGGAACTTCTGGAGCATTACATATAACGAGCTTCATATTTGTAATATGAGGGGCTTATGAAATATTTAATTTCCGTATATGGTTACTTTCCATTTCCTTTAAAGATACGTATTTTAGGGAAAGTGACATGATGAAAACGCAGCTCGAGCCAAGCACTATATTCGAAAGTGCATTTCAAACTATTCAGTTGATTTTATTTCATGATGAAACACACAACTTTGATTTATGTTATATATATTGACGAAACGTAATAAGAATTGCTCCTTAGAAGTAATATTTTGAATAACTCTAGAACATATGACCAATTGCTCTTGATGTGGATCTTATATATGTATTTTTATCTTCCTAAGAGTCGAAGTTTCGAAAACGCTGAAACAAGAAGGGCATTAATTTTAATTATGAGTTTATATGACAAACTTTACACTTCTAATTCAATGAATCGTTATATTTTACATTTTTTGACTATATATTGCAAAAGTGTAATATTATTGAAATATGGAAATGCGATGAAATTGAAACAGAAACAGCATATTTTCTTTTATAGGATTTAATCAAGTAAATTTCTACATCGATAGAGTTTTCATATCTACTCTCGTAACTATGAAAACATTTGTAATCTTTTCAACACATTTCATTTGTATGATACAACCTGCTTACATAAGTGTAACGTAAAATAAAATGTAGTTTGTGAACAAAACGTGTATGCATTCGAATAACTCCTAATTATTTGCCGTAAAGGCAGTCTAATTGATATTAAACAGAAAACCTGTGCAGTTGATAAACGTTACGAGCGTTAACAGCAAATTTCGTATAGTGTAAGAAATCATCTTGCGGTTTAAGTAACAAGCTTGTCAATGAAACGTTCTTGCGTTCAAACCCTTCAGGAACAAAGGTCTTAAATTTTTTTTACGTGGTTCTAACAATCAGGAGAGTTAGAACATTTTTTGTGTGACTTTTTTCAAATCGCTTCCATTCAAATTTGATTAAGATGTCATATTCTATGATATCGTGTTCTATGAATTGTCATAGCTGAAAAGAAAACATTATGTATGTTCACTATCCTATTTTTATTCTCTTAGGGAACATGAAATCATACAGTAAAATGTATCTTTACAAATTACCCTTTTTGAAATGATAATTTCATAACTTTTGTGTAAATCAGTAGCTTCCAACCTTGGGGTGTAAAGAGCAAGAAAGAAGGCGCAAGCTACTGACGGAAATAAGCTACATTTGTAATTACAAATGTTACGAATATTTAAGCAAACAGACGTTAAATCAAAGCTGTGGTTTCGTTGAGAACAAAGCTGAAAAAGATAATACAGCACTTCAATTGAATCCGAAAGTTATCTTGGTATATATATATATATATATTGCTGATCGTTATTATTAATGTCATTAAATTTCCGAGCAATGGTATGATTAAACGTCGGAAGTCTTATAGAAAAGCTATGTCCATTTGCCCGTCTGTTTCCTTATCTGCCTCTCGAAAGCTGTCAAGGCAAAAACGGTCAGGTATATGGAGAAACGGTTCTTTGGAATCGGTTGGACGTTTAAACAATGATTAATTATTCTGCGTTAATTCTATATTCATACCAAAAGTAATAGAAATGTAGCATTTCCGGTTGCAAGGTTGAGCATTATAGAACAAAAACGGTAATACATGATGTCAAGCTGATTTTAGGAATCGACTTGGCATCAGTAGAGAAGATACTACTTCTGCCTATAATACTTTATTAAAACCAGCAGTGATATATATTGTTGAGGGATTGGAGTTAAATAAATTTTATTTTTAAAATTTTTAAGATATAGATTAAATAAAGATAAAGATTTAAAGGCATACACTAGGCAATTTAAATATTTAATCTATTATTTTATGTTTTAATTTTATTTTGTTATTATTTTTGTTTTCATTTACAGCAAACATTGTATCAAAAACGTTAAAATACGCGTAAGGAAATACAATGAAAAGTTAGAACAAAAGGAAAAATGCCTATCGTACAATAAACGAATTGTAATTTTACATTCTGATGAATGATAGACAGAAATAAGGGAATAATATTTTAAGTATCTATAATTAGTTGACTATATCATCAAGTCAATAAAGTTTTCGTTTGTTTATTACAGATTATCGGGATAATGGACAGAAGCGAGTTATGCTTTTACCTTGCGATTGTCGTACTTGGTATATTAGTAGTTGTAATAAGTATAGTTACAGCATATATAATAGTAAATATAAGGAAATTAGATAGTAAAAAATGTAAAGTGGTTAGTACAAAAAGCGAGACTAATTCTGAAAGTGGATATGAAAGACCTATGATAGATCCACCTAGTAAACATTATCTCTCTGTTCCAATCTTTAGAAGAGTGAACAAGAGTAGTCGAAAAAACACACACATATTAACACACGATGATATTAAAACACACTATTCTTGAAAACGTTAGTCACAGTAAATCAGATCACAACTTGCAGGGAATGATTATTTCACAAAATACTGATGTAAATAATAGCAAGCAGCATAACGAACACCAAGAAGATATCACTAAACGTATTGAGAATGCAGCAGATTCTACGAGTACGTCCGAACACAATAATTTTTGTTGTTCACAAACGGAGAACGGCGTAAAAACACAATCGATGGACATGGTGGAGGCGTTTTTTGGTTCGATTCCCGGGAGATTCACAATTGTATATTGTTAAATTTATCACCATTGCTATGGTGAAAGCGACCCTTAGTTTGATTCCGGGAAGATTTAGAAGTGTAAGATGTGATGGATATAGAAATATATTAGTGGTATTTCATTTTATTTTATTTTATTTTTAGACGAGGTTAAGGTTAATTAGTATTATGTGGTGTTAGTTATATAGAGAAATAAGACATTAATAGTTATATAGATATAATAAATAAATACAGGAATTATTAAGACTCGCGCACAAAAGGCTAATAAAGGGATTTCATTAGAAATAGATAATTTATTTGAGGTTAGAACTCCGGAGAAAAAGATAAACGAGAAACCTATAATACAAAGTATAAAAACGCCGAAAATAGTATTTCAAGAAGGTCCAGTTAGCAATTTTCCCTCGAGTCCGGTGCCACAGTCATTTACTGAGGACTTTCCGTCTAATTTACATCTTAATACAGAGTTAGTTAACAGACAGAAAACTAGTTTTAATACAAGAGTAGAATCTGTAGAAGTTGTAACGTTGCATGCATACACATACAACCGTGGTCCCGCGATCAACTTGTCTACAGGTAAAAGCCAAACCTTGCCTAACCACTAGACACAATTCCTCCCTTTACCTGCATACAAATCAATCACAAGCACACTTTAACGGATAGCCGTTTCCCCAATTCTTGTTTTGGCATGCAGAGTAAATTCACTGAAAAATTAAAATCCCCTTTTTTTCCTTGTAGCGATTAAGCTTAATTTTGTAACCAGGAAATAAAGGTAAAACTCTCAAATTTCAACTGGAACAATTTATTACAAACCAATATATATCCAACAATAACAATAAATATCCAAAACCCGAAGTAATTTGTTTTAAATTCCCAACTTCTTCAAAAACATATAAACAAGTAATAACTCGAAAGATTAACACTAATTTTCCAAATATTCAATAAATATCCAAAATAGTAAAGCATTTAATTTCCCCGTAAAGTAATTTTACTTCCAAAGATCCAATTTTTTCGGTACACATTGACTTGCTGTTCCCAAATACTGAAAAGAACTCTTTTCTTTCCCAAAATTTACAATATTTCTTTCCGGTAGGTTAGGAATTACTAGTAATACGTCCACTCTTGTATTAACCCGAATACTCATCTCTGTGAAATCCCAACATTAATAAGGCGCTCTGAAAAAAGTTAAGCTCTGCCATACTCAATGATTATTGGGATCCGAACCCGCATGGGAATCCGAACCAATATATTGGGATCCAAACCAAAAGAATTGGGGATCTTATGCACTATAATGGAAAATAATGAGAGGGCGAATAAATTTCAAATCTCCTTACACTGCCAAAAGAGGTTAAATAATTCGTCCTCCCTTTACTCCCCAACACAGTACCAAGTTCCAGGCCAATTCTTCAAATAGGTAGAATATTGCACTCTACTTACCAAAACCAACATTAAAAAAGATCACACATATACTTATTCTTTAAATATTCGGTTAACACAATATTCAAAGCCACTGAATTCATATAACATCATGTCAATCATCAGGTAATTCCCAAACGCGTTTCCAAATATAATTTTTAAGGTTAATCCCACTAAATATAATTTAGATTAATTTCCATATTACTCTCTTACAACTATCCCTTACCCTTTCGAGTCTTCAAGTGGCCGAGCATCCGTCCACTTCCACTAGCAAGCTACCGCTTGCAGCCACTAGTGCTGCCATCTCTTGACATTCGAGGGAACCCCTCGTAACTAGCACTTATAACTGAAGTGGAAGGGCATCTAGTGAGTAGAAGTCGTATTACTGAACTCCTACCTTTACATCCAATATACAATATTTCAATTCCATCACAAATCATTTTTTTTCTCTTCGACGAAAACGCTAATATACGTTACAAAGTTCATAATATTAATAATAAAGAAAAAGAATCAGACGTTGAAAATAAAACAGAAATGGCTTCGAATGGGACGGTGTACGCGGATATTAATAAACTACCGAAGTTTGATTTACGATCAGACAGTGACATCATCGGATTTTTCGACGAATTCGATGATGCATGTGATATGGCAAGCGTGAGTGAAGAGAAGAGAAAAGAACTATTGCCTAGTGTATTTCGTGGAACGGGCCGACAATGACTTAAGTTGTTCCTTAAGCGGAAAAATTTAGCAGAGATTACCTATAAAGAGTTACACGGACAAATAATTACCGAATATACTAAGACAAATGTCACTTTGGACATTGAAGAGAAATTAAGAGAACGGTTGCACCAAGAGAACGAACCGATAATTATGTATATGACATGCTCGTAATGTGCGAACGATTGGATTCTAAAATGTCAGATGCGAAAAAGATAGGTATTATTGTTGGTGGTCTCCAACCATATTATATGGAGAAAGTCGGCACAAATGCTTATTCTTTAATAGATAAGTTTGTAGAGGACTTACAGAGAATAGAAAAGAACAAATGTAAAATAGATAAGAGATTGAAAAGAGAGATAAGTAAAATTACTATAAAAGACTTAGTAAAGAAAGTTAAGGAACAGGCGGATAGTGAGGATAGCGATTCAGATGAAGGTAAATTGATTCTTAGACGAGAAATGCGAGGCAAGTTAGATACAAACGTAAAACAGGAACCACCAAGCTTATCTCAGTTAGCGCAAATAGAAAAGAGAATCGAGGAATTCCAGTTGACTTTATCCACAAAAGTTAAGGATGATGAAAAACAAACGAGTAAAAATAATGGAAATAGGAGTCAACGATATGAAAATAGCAGAGGTTTTCGAAATCGTGGTAGAAACCAATATCGTGGGAATAACAATAGATATTGGAATAATCAGAGTAGAACTCAAAATGGAAATGGAAATAGATGGAATAATTATAGAGGAAATGGTAGTTATCGGAATAATTATCGCGGAAATAGAGGCAATATTTGGAGAGACAATCGGGGCAAACCGAATAAGAATTGGCATAACAGTAATTTTTCTCGTCAGATGTGTTGTCATAATTTGGGACAGAGTGAACAACAACCAAGATATGTACAAGATGTTCCAACTCAGGTGAATGGGACAACATTTTACCAACCTGTCGGCAATCAAAATTTAAACTAAATACTTCTGTAAATGGGAGGGGCACATTTATAGGGTATAAAAACGGAAAATTAGAGAAGTAATAGCCTCAATCAGTCAAGAAAATAATATGATTTATTTTTCCAGTAGATATTGAAAATAGGGAAGTGAAAGCGTTAGTAGATATCGGTTCGCAAATTTCGATTATAGACGAGAAATTGATTCCACCTACAGCAAGAGTAATACTACAAGAAACTAAAATTAAGGGCGTCACTCAAAACGTGTTGGTTATTAATAAGATAGCAATAGTAAAATTTAGAGTGTCAAATCAGACTTTTCACTTACCATTTCGGGCAATTAAGAATTTCCCGTATCAAATTTTGATCGGGAATGATTTTTTGAGAGCGCAGAATTGCAAAATTGGCTACGAAAATAATAAATTATTGGTTCAAAGATTTGGTAAACCTCAAGTACGAAGGGAAACTACTGTTGACACAATTTCCGTTTCGGATAATGCAGCGATTGGGGTGAAATTTTCCATGAAACCAAAATGGATGTTAGCTCATAAAGTAAAACTAAGGCCAAGGAGCCGAACCGTTGTGGAAGTAAATTTAGTAAATTCGTGGAATGGTAACGAATATTTATTAGAGCCCGATCGAGATTTAGAGAAACAGTTTAATATTTTTATACCACGAGTGTTGTTATCTAAAGAAAATAACAAATTAGAGATTCTTAAACCAGCCAATAGACCAGTTATGTTGATACGCAATTTAAGGCTAGGATATGCTGAGGAGTGCAAAAGTGAGCAGGAATTGCGAGAAGAAGGGTTATCACAGGAAGAAATTGACAAAATATTGGAAGCACGACAAAATTTTGATAAATCTCGAATAAAGTGTGGTAGTCAAACTAAACCTGAAATTAGGAAAAGTATTGAAAATTTATGCTATGATTTTGATGATGTTTTTGCGTGGAGAGAAGATGATTTAGGGAGAGTTAAAAATGTAGAACATCATATTGAGCTGGAGACTAAAGTTCCATTCAGACGCCAGCAATATCTCATTCCGATAGCGTTACGTGATAAAGTAAAGGAACAAATTAACATATTGCTAAAACAGAACATCATAGAGGAGTCGAATAGTTCATATAATTCTCCCATGTTATTTGTTAAAAAGCCATCGGGAGCTATAAGGGCAGTTTTGGACTGTCGTTTGTTGAACCGGCATGTTAGGTACCACAGTATCGGATTACCGCCCATACACCAGATTTTAACGTGTATGGGGGGCCATAAATTTTATTCAACTTTGGACATTAAGGCGGCATATCATACGGTGCCTATTACAAAAGAGTCACGTGACTGTACAGCCTTCAATATCCCAGGCGTTGGGGCGTATACATACAAAGTACTCCCTATGGGATATTCGCAATCGCCCGCAGTTTATACGAAAATAATGGCAGTGACGTTAGCGAACGTTAGTCCAGAGTTAGTATCATACTATATGGATGATATTCTGGTTTACACGAACGAACAGGAGAAAATGGTCGTGGTGTTGAAGTCCATTTTCCAGAGACTAAGACATTACGGACTAAAACTATCAGTAGAAAAATGTAAATTTGTAGAAGAAAAAGTTTTAGCATTAGGCCACGTAGTAAGTGACGCTAAATATGAAATTAGCCCGAAGATCATTCAAGCGATTAAAGTTTTCAAACCACCGAAGTCACTCAAAGAATTAAAGTCATTTCTTGGATTGACAAATTATGTCCGGAAGTTTTGCAAAAATTATGCCGAAATTACTGCAGTGTTTTCTCCACTGCTGAATTAAGGCCATAAATTTGTATGGAAAGATGAACACCAGGAGGGTTTTTCAAAATCAAAACAAGCATTGCTGGAGGCACCACTTTTAGCACCTTTTCATGAAGAACTGGAGACACGGTGTACACAGATGCCTCAATGCTTTCAATTGGAGCAAAAACAAAAAAGTGGTGAGTAGACCCCTGTGGCGTATTATAGCAGAGTGTTGAGGCAACAAGAAAAACAAAAACATATCGTAGAGTTGGAAATCCTGACGGTGGTGGACTCATTTAGAGCATTCAATTACTACTTTTTTAATAAAGAATTTGAACTTCGGACCGATTGTCGATGTTTGAAATATTTGCAAACAACACCAAAATTATCCCGGGAGACAAAAACTCGAGTGATGTATTGTCGCGTAATACAACAATTAAACCAACAGAAGATGATATAGAAATAGATGCATTACCGATTAAAGAAGATGATCTGCAGGTGAATTTGACATTTGACGATAACATAAACGTGGGAAATTTACAGCGAAAGGATGTATTTTTCGGCCCAATAATGAAAGCAATTGAAGATCCGGACGGGACTGTGCCATAAAACATCTCTGTGCCATACTAACCCACAGAATGTCACGGAATCATAAGCGAATGAAACTTACTATTACTTACGGTTTCAATATTGATTTACATAGAGCAGAAACGGTAAGACATATTAAGAAGAGATATACAGTAAAGCCTTTCTATTTCAAGTGTAATCTTACTGGCTCTGGTGTCGGTTTTTATTTTCCCTCCTCCCTCGAAACAGGAGGGACAGGTTACTGTGACCGAGATCTTTCAGTTGTTGCCACAATGAATCATTTCACGGACTTCGCTATGCACTGTCTTGTTAGCGATTCTAAGCAGTCTACGATCTTCACTCGCGAAGACCACACGACTGAATGACAAATTTGCAACACAGGCGAGGCCATTCACTTCTTTTCCCAAACCAAAGAGCAGGTTTTCTCCGTAAGAGGGCGGCGGGAATGGGCCTGAAGTATATTTCACATATTTTCCAAGGACACACTTGAAATAGAAAGGCTCTAGTAAATTTCTGGATTCGATTTAGCATCCCAAGAATAGGTTCATTCCCCCATTAGCCCCATATTTACACCAAAAGTTTTAGAAATAGAATATTTCCGGTTGCAGTGTAGATCGCCAGAGAACAAAAGCGGTAATACATGGCGTCACGCTGGTTTCTGGAATCAACTCGGTGTATCATGAAAGCGTATCATTTACACCCATATTTCGGTGCACTTGGTGGTCCAGTGGTAGAGTGCTTACTTCTGGTGCGTAGGCGTCCCTTGTTCGATCTCCGACCAAGTAAATTTGTGGACAACATCATGTCCGTGAGTTTTCTCAGGGTACTTCCGTTCCTCCCATATTTTCATTCCACCGATTCTTCTATCATCGCTCACTTGTCTTAATCATCTGTCCTCCTTAGCCTATAGAGCATAATGTTGGGACGTTAAACTGAAAGATTTAATTTTTTCTACCCATACTACTTTATTAGAACTGAAAGATATAGTAACGTACTAGTACTTGCGCTTCAATATGTATTTCCACAGTGAAAGACGATAATATATATCGAGTTGGGTTTTTACGGAATATATTCAGTGTTCAAAGGTAGGTTCCGCGGTAATTATGTTTTCTAAACAGAAGTGCAGTTACGAAGAAGAGACCTCATCAAAGTATAAAACAGCTCTCCCAAGGAAGAGAGAAGTTCAGAATTTCCATGTGCCCACCAACCTATGGTTGTGGTGAGAAAGAAGAAACAAAACCATTGTAAAAATAACCCATATTTTGTTTCAACCATTATCGCAATAACGACAATAGAAAGCGAAAAAAAGATTTCCTGTGATCGGTTCACGGTGTTAATTAAATATATCATCTTATCGTGTCTCTCTCCAATAAGAACGTAAGTGATAGAAATATATTACTTAACAGGTTTCATCTCTCATTTCCCTTTATTGAAACAAGAAATTATAGATTTGTTTCAATATTGAATGCCATGTTTTGAAAGCTTGTTGTAGTATTAAAACTGTAAAACGAAAATCGTTTGTTCAGTATGAGACCAAAGCAGACACTGGAAGTCGTAGATTTTAATCACTCTTGAAGGTTTCAACAGAAGCATATTCGTAAAAAATAAAATTTACTTTTGAAGCTGAATCGATATATATATATATATATATATATATATATATATATATATATATATATATATATATTTGCCGTTTTTGCTCTGTGGTGGTCATTATCAAAACTGGAAGTACTAGTAGGGGAGAGTCGGACGAAACCGGGTCATAAGATATTTTTGCTTGCTCCTCAGCATCTATCTGGATTATATAGCTAGAATTGGTTTTCAAATGCTAAATAGATTTGTTTTTGACACAAAACCGTTTATTTCAGTGGAAAAAAAAGCTAATAAATTCGAGAGCAAAATATTTTAAAGGGTATGCAAGAAGCCGCTTTTATCCGACAAGGTCGGACTAAACGATGTTCATAAAAATTATTATAAAAACGTTTTCTTTTACAAGAAAAATATGTAGTTATTCCAAGAACTAGTACAGTAACCCTGAATACAATTGAAAAAATATGTAAGATTAAAAAGCACGGAAAATGTAGAGGGGTGGACTATATTAGACCAATAGCATAGAAAAAATAACCTTAGGGCAAGATTTTGTTAAGTCTAACCTTAAAAACAAAAATCACAAACAAAATTGTCATTATGTTCGCCCGCATTGCTACTAGCTTCGTGTGCCCTCCTTTACAATTAAGACACTATATTCTACCTTCTCTAGATTTTGACTGGGCATATCTGATACATTCATTACAAAAGATACTTGATTCGTCACTTTCCTCGTCATCCTTATCTGATGTTGAACTCTCGAATTCTACGTTTGGCTGGCTTTCTGTGTTGGGTTTTGACAGGTTTTGAGTCAAGGTTCTTAAAGAGTTTAGCTTTTCGATTTTCTTTTCTTGTTTCTTGGCTTTTTCTGCTTCTTTTCTTGCCCCAATTCTATCTTATAAGGGGATTAAGTATCAATGACTGTCTTCCCTCGCCTCTTGTCAAATTCATTCACAACTCGTGGACTTTGTAGCACTGGAGGAGGCATTAATTCTGTTGGTGATTTTACAAAAGAACACACATTAGCCTTATTTTACAGCCTGCGGAGAGTAACAAGATAGCTGACCGTCGACTTGATATTGTATCTCAGCCGTTTTTGGAAGCAATGGTGTCGTATCTGGCCTCGAAGTTGACGCCTTGACTAGGTCATTCCGTCTTTCAAGAGGTGTAATAGGGTGTTGACCTTCATTTGCTTGCGCATTCATCCCATTTAGTGTAGTTTGGCCTTCTATGACTTTAGATTCTTCATTCAAGGATTTTACCCTGTTTGTTATGACGATTTCAGGCCGTCCAGGCAAAGGATTCTCGCCGATTACTGCTTCATCGTTAGTTTGCACATCTAATAAATTGTTCATGGTTGATGCATCAATTTGAGGTAGTTCAGTCACAGAATTATTCCCCTTTCCCATTGGCCTTTCGGTTTGTAAGAGGGCACAAACAGATGATCTGGGAATATATTATTGTTGAAAGGGTATATTCCTATCTTCCCAAACCCCTTTATTGCTGTCTGTGCAACCGCTGCTCTCAAATATGCATCTCTTAACAACTTGGCGATTTGGTAAATTGTAACAGCACGACCAGGGCGACGGATTAATCACTTCCTCATTTCCTGTTCATAATTTGCACTTAATGGTGCCATTACGGACGTGGTTGTAAGCTATGTGTCGTATGAGGAGGGATGCATAAAAGGATTACATGTGCTTTCCTCGCTGCATTTATTAGCTCAGTACTTTTGACATGCGTGGAATGACCATCTAAAATCAAAAGAACTGGTTTCCTTGCAGAGGAATGCGAGGACGCAATGAACCTCTTAAACCATATAAGAAACGTTTCTTTAGTGATATACCCACTCTTATTATAGACTGCAAATGATCCTGGAGGAGCTCTGTCCATCAGCAGACGGTTTGATTTTGCTCGTGGAAAGACAAACATAGGGGACATGAAAACTGCAGCAGCACTGATGTACACCTTGTCTCAAAAAGGTTGAGCGCATTCTTTATTGCTGTTTCGAGCCTCCGGGTATCCAACTTCGGGGATCTTCGGGAAAAAGTAAACCAGGTTCGAACCTCGAAGCCAATCTTTGCAATCGGGAAAAATCTTGCAAATGTGTTTTTCTTCTTTTAAATATAATAAGACTTGTTACCAATTATATATAAAAAAGCAACATTGATTGAAATACTTAATGATACAATATTTCGAAACTATTAATGCCAGCACATGCTTGTTTGTCATTTTGCTCTCCATACTTAATGGAATATTTAGATACGTAAACGAATCTTTCCATATGTAAAAGAATGGTGAAAGTTAAGACATAGAACATTATTCTCTCTTGAGTACTAAAATAAAAGTCAAAGTAGAACAAAAACAGCGTTTGCAGTGGATATGAATGCAATTATTATCTTAAATACCGCTATATATCGCTAGAAGTATTATTCAAGGAGCGCTTGTGTTAGCTCAGTGGTACGCCGTTGGATTTCAAATCGTAAGGTCGAGGGTTCGATTCCCATCTGAGTCAATGTTTTTTATGAAATTCTATTTTCCGCAATACATGAAAAATTATATAAAATAATTACATTAAAATACGTCAGTTGTATATATATAACATATAATCATTGCAGAACATAGTGATTATTAGGTTTAAAATATAACAGGTGTTCACAGTACGTTGGTATTCTATGATATATGTGAATGTTAAATACAAATTAAGAAAATAATATCATCGGAAAAAATAAATTATGTAGTGTATTTTTTGCAGCTATTTGTCATATAGGGGTTACTTCTGAACATTCGTATTACAGCATGTCATTGATATTCTTGAAAAATTATCCGAGGCATTAAAAGAGGGTATAAACAGAGAATCCAAAGTCGGAACGCTCGCAAGAAATTCATGAACCCCAAAGGTCACGTGAGCAGACTGGAATTGTCCTTATGAAGCATGCCACAGCGGAAGGTCTTTACATAGATTTTCAATTCAATACCTGATATATGCTTTTGCAATGTGGAAGTGGTGATGCCTTTGGTCGCTCTCTCTCACTTTCTCGCTCGCTCACGCTGTATTTATATATATGAAAGTGGATGTATGTGTGTGTTTCGAGATAATTCTGATATGTCTAGAGCAATTTTAACCATATTTCTTATAATCTGGAAAAGAGTACTGTCGGGATATATATCAAAAATGCTAGAAAAGGATCGATATTAGTATAGAATCCATAGTTTCGTGGTCGCTTAGGTAAACCGTTCTACTTTCAATTCAAGTCCAATTAAGCTCCCATTAGCACCCAGGGTGGTTACGTAGCGACAAAAAATATCGAAATCAACCAATATTAGAGTCGAAGCGTAAGTTTTCAGTGCCGCATTCCGCATTAGTCCAACTAGGCCCGTGCCTAGAGGGCAACATATTTGAAGAGCGCAAAGTTTAAAATTTTATATTTTTTTCGTATGAAAAAGTTAAAAAAAAATCGAGAGCAAATATATTATTTCATGAGCAATCCTCTTTTACTATTCTAATATATTTAATGATAGCGTAAGAAATCTGAAAATAATTCAGAACATGTTTCCCATTTATTTTTTGTTACGTAATTGTAGCTGTAGCATCTACTGAGTGGTAATTAACTGCAATAAATTCACTAATTAAGCATATTCGAATTAAGTTTTATTTGTAAGTTAGGGATCAAGGGACGGAGAAATGTGTAGTTACTGGGGCGCCTAGAACAAAAGTGCGTAGGGACGCCGAGCTTCTAAATGCAGCACTGTTCGCTAAATTAATTGGTAGAAATTTTAATGCCATTTAAGACCAAATGTAGTCCTAGCAGTGGCAGTATCCGTTTGCTGTCCTAGGAGGAATGAAAGGGACTGACATCAAAATTATGAAAAAAGACCTACATTAGTGTCGAATCTATAATTTTGGGGGTCTCTTAGGTAAAGATTGGAACTTCAGATGCCATGTAAGTTAAGCCCTCATTAACACAATGAAGGAGTTTGTGAAATTTGTGACAAGTAGAAATAATTGAAAATAACCAATGTTAGTATACAACCCATATCTTTCGTGGTCGCCAAGTTCATTGGGAGCAGTTCTGATGACCTTTAAGTTTAAGTTCAACTTCCAGTAAGAGTAAGATCCCCCAGCACATCTAATAAGGAGAGCGTAGTTCTGGAATGTCTGGGACAACCTTTACCAAAATTGGGGGACATATTACTTTCAATCTAAGAAGAAAATATTGTAGTAGTATGAAGTTATGGAAATTGGGAGGTGTGACATGTAAAAATAATGTAAAACGACTGATCTTAGTGTTTTATCCATAATTTTCTCGGTCGTTGAGATGGATAGTGATGCACCCAATGGAGGTTACATTTCGTCCAAAGGAGAATTGGTCCAAAGGACATTTCGTCCAGGGGTGTTTAGTTCAAAGCACATTTCGTCCAAAGAACATTTGGTCCGGTAACGCTTGGGGGTCAAGGGTTTGTTTCTATTAGAAGAGTAAAAGTGATTCATATAACATTATGACTCAGTAGCTTCTTATTTCTAAAGGAAATTTGAAATAGAGATTTATTCCGCAATTTTCATTTTGATAGAACAAATAATGCTGAGATATTCAGAAAAACGTAAACGCCTGAAAACAACATGGCCGAACAACAGGAGTGAGGGAAAGGTTGTAGTGTGAAGTATGTTGCTGTAATAACTGCTAACATGACATCTAAAATAAGTACCGGTAACTAAAATTAATGGAGTTTAAATTTGAGTAAGTTAAATATTAGGTATTCAAACCCTTGTGTTAGAAAAGTAAAAAATTATGTGTCAAGTATCTTTGAAGAAATACTGAGAATAGAAAAATACACATGTGTGAAATATATTCTTAGTGTCCAAAGATAATACTCTTAAACAGTCACATTCTTGGCTGCAACATTGTGAAAAGTGATTGACATATATAAGATTAAAGTTGGAACATTTCGTGTAGAATATACGTATCTTTTCAGGTTAACCACAAGTCTGGTTTCTATTTGTACACTATTGATAGTGTGTAACTTCGGCAGACATTTCCACATAAATAGTGAGTTGTATGACAAACCAGAATTGTTAACTTGTCTTGTATTTCTATTTCAGTGTTACTCCTTATGCAAATATAGTATATACTTTTGCTTTCATATTAATTTTCTCGGTACAGCACAGTACATTTAAGATATCCATTGCAAAGTCTCAAACCAAATACAAGATTCACATGACCATGCGGAGGCAATGTTGTCCGCAAATGACGAGGGAGTATGCTCTTTAAAGGGATGTTTATCATTTTGGGAGGTGAATTCCTTAACCAACGAAGCTACAACTGTATTTCTGCGAAGCTAAAACTGTATTTTTGTAAAATTATTAATGAAAGCAAAGAAAGGTGGCCATTTAGTTTTCAGGCGTTTACGTTTTTTTTCTGAATATCTCAACATATATTTGTTTTATCGAAAAGAAAATTGCGGAATAAATCTCTATTTCAAAATTTCCTTTAGAAATAAGAAGCTACACAAGTAACACTTCCCAAGTGTAACACTCCAATTTTGATAAAAATTTGGCAGGCAGATACTACACATAAAATACGTAAATACGTGTTTTTTTAATTTTCTGCGGAAAAACGGTTTTAGGGGGCAAAAGCCCCCACCCAAAATTTTGAAAGTTGTCGCCCGAAAGACAAGAAGTGGACCGAAATGAATGAAATCGTGCACAAATATTGTAGACGAAAAATGAGGTAATACGGGTTTCGTGTTTTTCTACAAAGAATGGTTGGGTGGGGCGCGGACCCCTCCAAATCTTTGCTCATGAAATATCAAAAGTGCTAGTAACAGTATGTCAGAAGTGCCTAAATTTACATGAAGAATTGCAACGAAACTTTGTGTATGGACAATACGCAAAAAATAAATGAGCACGGGCTTTTTATTTTCTGCGAAAAAAGGGTTATAGGGTGCTAAAACTCCCACCCAAAGTATTGAAAGTTGAAGCCCGAAAGTCAAGAAGAAGTGGACCGAAGTGAATGAAATTGTATGTAGATATTGGATACGTAAAATAAGGCCTTTCGTGTTTCACACGTGTCTCCATCTGATTTCTTCAAATTTGGCAGATCAACAACAAGCACAAACAGTATAGTGTATTTTATAGCATTTCAGGAGGCACGTTTAACCCTTAAAATGTTTTTCTGCATAAACAAAAACACGTGTCGATAAATTTCCTGTCTGCTGTTGATGTGCCAAATTTGAAGCAAAATGGATAGGGATACTTCAGAAACACGAAATACCTTATTTTACATAGGGTCTCTAAAATGTCTACCCACAATTTCATTTGCTTTGGTCCACTACTTCCTGCGCTATTACTGTAATATTTACTTTTTTTCGGAGGAGGCCTAGGCCCCAACACTGTTTTCCGCACAAATTAAAACACGTTTCGTTTATTGTTTTGCGAATTGTCCCTATACGAGGTTTCGTTGCAATTCTCCATACTCTTTCAGAACCTCTGACGTATAATTATTTGCACTTTTGACATTTCGTAATCAACAGTTTAAAAGGTCCGTGATATACGCAACCGTTTTTTTTAAAGGAAAATACGAAACCCAATTACCTTAATTTACGTCTACAATATCTGTGCACAGTATCATTCCATTCTGTACACTTCTTCTTGCCTTTTAGGCCTCAAATTTCAAAATTTTTGGTGGGGGATTTTGTCCCATAAAACCGTTTTTCCTCAGAAAATAAACTCGCATTCGTTTATTTTTTGCGTATTGTCCCTACACAATGTGTCGTTCCAATTCTTCATGTCCTTTAAGCACTTCTGACATACTGTTATTCGCACTTTTGATGTTTCACGATCAAAGTTTTGTAGGGGTCTGTGTCCCACCCAAACCTTTTTCTTTTTTTCAGGAAAATACGAAACCAGTATTCCTTCATTTTATGTCTACAATATCTCTGCACAATTTCATTCACTTTGGTTCATTTCTTGTGACCTTTCGGGCCTCAAGTTTCAAAGTTTTGGATGGGGGCTTTTGCCCCCTAAAACCGTTCTTTAGCAGAAAATAAAAAAAACGTATTTATTTATTTTTTGCGTATTGTCCCTACTCAAAGTTTCGTTGCAATTCTTCATGTTCTTTACACACATCTGACATGCTGTTATTAGTACTTTTGATATTTCGTGATCAAAGGTTTGGAGGGGTCCGTGCCCCACGTAACCATTTTTCCAGGAAAATACGGAACACGTATTCCCTCATTTTACGTCTGCAATATCTGTGCACAATTTCGTTCACTTCGGTCCACCTCTTCTTGCCTTTCGGGCGTCAACTTTCAAAATTTTTAGTAGGGGCTTTTGCCCCCCCTAAAACCACTTTTCCGCAGAAAAACACGTATTCGTTTATTTTGTGTGTAGTATCTACCTGCCTATTTTTTTCAAAATCGGAGTGCTACACTTGGGAGGTATTACTTGTGAGTCATAATGTTATATGCATCACTTTTACTCTTCTAATAGAAGCAAACCCTTGACCCCCAAGCGTTACCGGACCAAATGTTCTTTGGACGAAATGTGCTTTGAACTAAACATCCCTGGACGAAATGTCCCTTGAACCAATTGTCTTTTGGACGAAATGCCCTTTGGACCAAAAATCTTTTGGACCAATTGTGTTTTGGACGAAATGTCCTTTGGACCAATTGTCTTTTGCACCAAGTGTGTTTTGGACGAAATGTCCTTTGGACGAAATGTCCCTGGACCAAATGTGTTTGGACTAAATGTCTCTGAACGAAAATCCTTTGGACGAAATGTTCTTTGGACCAATTGGCTTTTGGACGAAATGTCCTTTGGACCAATTGGCTTTTGGACGAAATGTCCTTTGGACGAAATGTTCTTTAAACTAATTGTGTTTTGGACGAAATGTCCTTTGGACCAAATGTCTTTTGGACGAAATGTCCTTTGGACCAATTGTCTTTTGGAGAAAATGTTCTTTGGAGAAATTGCCCTTTGGACGAAATGTCCCTGGACCAAATGTGTTTGGGCTAAATGTCTCTGGACGAAAATCCTTTGGACGAAATATCTTTGGACGAAACGACCCCCAACTACCCACCGTCCCATTCTGTTCTGCGCATTGTAGGTAGCATCTTCTGAACACTGGTGAGCTCGTCTAAGTTTTACTTTCAATATCTCCATTTTTCTTCCTCTGAATCTCCATTTCTCATGAAAAAAGCTCAGGCATTTTTGGATTTTGATATTTGCAATTGTAAGATAGGCAATAGCAATAGGAATTCAATTTTGAGATACAGCTTGTGAGCTTTTAGAGGAGCTAACTGCTCGAAAAAAAATTTGAATCACCTGTAATATATGAATTATTATACCTAGTATAAAAAACTGAAAGTAACTATGTCTGCGTGATTATCACGGTCAAATTGCAAAGTCAAATGAAACTACATTTGGTATATAATCAGGCCCCAATCCCAACTGGGAAGTTATCATACGCATATCACTTTCATTATAACACATATCCTTAGTGGAGAGTAGGTGTCCGAATTTTTGCGAAAAACTGAGTATCTTACTTAAATTCAGTATATAACTCTACTAAAAATAAACAGAACGTGTCCTGGCATTTTTAAAAATGTGTTTTATAAGCGGGGGGTGATTTTCTATATATTGGAAATTGGTAGTGGGTTGATTTGTAAAAATTATTGAAAACGATTGTTATTAGTTGAGAATCTAATTGAGGAATGAAAACTACAGTCCTTTGCATTTTATACCCACTGTTTTCTAATATAATAATTGCTGAAGCTGGTGTTTAATATATGGATCGTTCAGAGCATAAGGCAATCAAACCATAAAGTTCTGAGAAAAATAGACATAACATTTGTATTCCAAGCTTAATTTCAAGAGCATTTTAAATTAATACGGCATGCTTAATATGGAAAACTAGTTTTTCTTTCTTTTCTTCTTACGTTGGTCTACTTTATCTTGATTTGATACTTTCAAATTTCATCCTGTTTTCTACTGAAATGTATATGTAAGCCAAGAAAGAAATAATTATATATGATAAATTTAAATTCATCTTAATTTGGAAGATGAGAAACACTTTACCATTGTATATCGTAAAGGTCAGATTCACCGCTTTGTAATAGAGCGGTACTTGAGCGATTGACGGTAGTAATTCAAACTCCTATAAGTGAAAATTTCACAGTCTTGTTTTATTTCAAGTGTAACCTCTTTAGTCAATGGAGAGAAGGACGTGGATCATGGGTCAGAGTTGATTACGTTGGTGGGTCGAAGTTGGTCACAATGGTTCAGAGTGGTTCATAGTTGGTTGTGGGTCAATTCTGTATTCTACCATTAATTTCATAATTCGCAATCACCCTGTCCTTTAGCTTAAAGACACAATCGTGGAACGTAGAATTTAATATTAGTAATGTAATAAACCCATAACGAGTCGCTTCTTGTTTTACCTTGGTACATTATACTTTTGCAATGGTAAGACAAGTGTTTACCTCTTCTGGGTAGTTTCACAGTTTCACATTTGTAGAGGTGGTCAAGGAGTTTTCAATGAAGGATTTATTACCATCTTCAACGCTCGCTATTTTGCACAAGTTAGCATAAAGACTCGGGACTCTTACCAATTTTTTTAAATTTTAGTAATACTTTTAAATGACATACTACTTGATTCCCCTTACCACTTTCAAATTTTGAGTTGCACCCCTCCTGAGACCCACCGGGGAACCTTGGGGCAAACCTTTTTCCTCGACACGGGGCACCTTTGAAATTATAAAATACATGTTTTCCGGTGTTGACATCTGTTTCATCGTTTCAGACTTTTATTAGTGTCAACGGGCTTCATGGATACCATGCTTCTTTATTCTCTTAGTTTTCAGATACAAGCCCCCATGTCGTAAGCGTCAGTGGACCACCGATGCGCAACTGCCGACATTTCGCCAAAAGTTGGTGATCCCGCAGCTACGATCCGTGGTGGCCCCACTTCGGTTTTGAAAATTATACCACCAGCGGCAGAGACTCAACGAAACGCCAACGAACCACAAAATTTCTTCCCCAAAATATGTTAAATCGCCCATATGCTTGATTTGTTTATATTCAGGGCAGTGTAAAAAACACTAGGGAAAAAAGCAAGTATCCCAAGGTGGGCGCGAACCTTAAGTTTACTTGCCGCATATTCTTATGACTTCGCCACGGAAACGATGAAGAAAATCTCGCTTGTAGAAGGATAAATTATTGAGGTCTTAATTTAGCCAATCAAACAAATCCCTCTATCTCGAGTTCTGTGAGATGGTACTGCGAACCGTTTCGAGATTTATTGCTTTCTGGTGGGGTACTATCTATGTGCAAAATTTGAGAAAATCGCCGACGCGCATCTTCGGAAACTCTCCTCTTTAGTGCAATGTTGACAAGAGATGATGTGGGTCAATGAAACCTTGATCCACAAAATACTGACCCACTACACATCGTAACCCACAATGACTCAACACCCAACGTGACCCATTCACCCACCATGACCCACTCTGACCCACCACCAAATATAAACAACTCTGAACCATTGTGACCAACTCCGACCCCCTAAAATACATCGTCATTAAGTTTGATCCATTATCCACGCCATCCTCTCTACTGACTTAAGAGATTATATTTGTAATAAACCAATTTTTTCTAGTAGTTAGCTCCTCTAAAAACTCATAGCCTGCATCTCAAAAGCCAGTCCTATTGCCATTGTTACAACTGGAAATATCAAAATCCAAACTGCCTGAACTTCTTTCTTCATTACAACCAAATGAAAAAAAGAAGAAAAATGGAGGTCTTGAAAGTAAAACGTAGACAAAGTTGCCAGTGTTCAGAAAATGCTATCTAGAAGGCACTGAGCAGAATGGGTTGGTGGGTCAATGGGTCAGTGTGAGTCACAGTGATGGTATTTCGCAGTTTGTCACGCCTTGCTGATCTACGATCCACTGACCCACTAATAAATCTTGACCCATTTGACCCACCGACCAACTCAATCTCTGATTTTACATTTAATATATCATTTAAAAGACGAAACATACATCTACACAATTTTTTCTCGATTGCGAAGGCTAGCTTGATACATATGCTAGTTGAGATGGTAATTTCTTCTTAAGGTGAGAAATTGATATGATTAAAGAGCCCATCTTGAAATGTTTACAAACTACATTCCAAAGTTATTAGAAACGCTTTCGCGACCCCAGAAAAGTATTACTTCGACAAATATTTAAGTAAGTTTTTACATTTTATTAATTATATCTCCAAGCCCCTCATCCTGTAAAGATGGGGATGAATTTGGATATAACGCCACTGAGTGCATCACTACTCATCTCAACGACCGAGAAAACAATAGATAACACTCTACAATGAGTCATTTTACACTATGTTTACATGCCACTCTTCCCAACTTCAATCCCTTGAGGTATCTGAATTCCACAATATTTTTTTCCTTAGATTGAAAGTAATATGTCTCCCATGTTAGGTAAAAGTTGCTCCAGACATTCCGGAGTTTCGCTGGAATATACACGTATACATACATCAAAACATTTAGAGCTGTGTGAGCAATGCTTTTGATGTTGCTCCTGTAAATTGAAAATCCAGGAGGCATAGTCGCTCATACCAAAACGTGACATTAAATGACATTGTGCTTGTAACAGTGTCACGAACTCAAACTATGGATTTGACACTAATCTCAGTCACTTGAGACATTTTATTTTTCATCCTTTATCGCCCGCGATAATAATGGGTTTTGAATCAATTGAATTGATTTTGAGTTTAACGTCCCGTCAGCAGTGAGGCTATATGAGACGTAGACCTACTAATTAACGCGAACTACATGAGCTCTCGCTGGGGGCCGAATCTGGGTCTCCCATGACGAAAGCGTGTACGCTATACGCTTAACCACAAAGGAGTTTTACGATGAGTTAAATTTGGACTTTAACGCTTTCGGAGTTGTAATTATTAATTTCTGCAACAACGAGAACTATGGATTCGACACTAATATCGATCGCTTTTACTTTATATATATTGGCGGAGAGAAAGGGACCACATCCATATACAAAAGCCTTGCAGATTATTGAACTGAAATCCTTTGGAAAGAAATCCTATTCTGCCTTCTTTCTCGAGTATAAATAAGTCTCTTAGACATGACTTCGTGTTCGTAAATTTCCTGTTTACATAGTTTTGGGGATCGGGAGTTTTGTGTCTGTAACGAAGATTGGAGTTTGTATAATTATTTCTGTTTATACCCAAATAGTCTCTTTACCTTTCAGAAAGCGTAAATCACTTGTTGTAATGAGAAAATTCAGAAGTAACTTCCGATGACAAATAGCTCCAAATAAATACACTACATAATTTATTCATTGCGATGATATTATTTTCTTAATTTGTATTTAACATTCACATATATCATAGAATACCAACGTACTGTGAACACCTGTTATATTTTAAACCTAATAATCACTATGTTCTGCAATGATTATATGTTATATATATACAACTGACGTATTTTAATGTAATTATTTTATATAATTTTTCATGCATTGCGGAAAATAGAATTTCATAAAAAAACATTGACACAGATGGGAATCGAACCCTCGACCTTACGATTTGAAATCCAACGGCGTACCACTGAGCTAACACAAGCGTTCCTCGTATAATACTTCTAGCGATATATAGCGGTATTTAAGATAATAATTACATTCATATCCACTGCAAACGCTGTTTTTGTTCTACTTTGACTTTTATTTTAGTACTCAGGAGAGAATAATGTTCTATGTCTTAACTTTCACCATTCTTTTACACATGGAAAGATTCGTTTACGTATCTAAATATTCCATTAAGTATGGAGAGCAAAGTGACAAACAAGCATGTGCTGGCATTAATACAGTTTCGAAATATTGTATCATTAAGTATTTCAATCAATGTTGCTTTTTTATATATAATTGGTAACAAGTCTTATTATATTTAAAAGAAGAAAAACACATCTGCAAGATTTTTCCCGATTGCAAAGGTTGGCTTCGAGGTTCGAACCTGGTTTACTTTTTCCCGAAGATACCCGAAGTTGGACTTAGAAAATTTTTGCCTCGAAACAGCAATAAAGAATGCGCTCAACCTTTTTGAGACAAGGTGTACGTCTGTATAGTAACAAGAGCTCAGACAGCCTACTTGCTTCTTCCTTCTCAAAGAAAGCGCCTTAGAGGGTTTATTGGGGACAGTTAATATCCCAGTTTCACCTACATTGTAGATGTCTCTAGGTGAAAGTTTGTGTTTTTTATAAATAAGGTGAAGAATTTATGAACAACATTACGGTTAATGTCCTTTGCTCGAGCTATTGATGTCTTTTCTGGATCTCGCAAAGACATTTCTTCATTTCTGGACAGATTTTTCCCAACCACCTTTTTCTTTCTTAAAATTAGGTTAACACTATTCATGGCTTTGGATTGGATGTAGTAATAAAAGAAATAGTGACCAAAGCTTCAACTCACACTGTATTTTAAACTAAAATGTGTTTTATTAAACTATATTTTATAGTTTAAAATACAGTGTGTGCTGAAACTTTGGTAGTATTTGTTTTGTTAAAATTTTGTGCGATACCATTTTCTTCGGCTAGTTCAGAAGCAAGTTTCCTAAGGTCTGTGAGTGTTATTCCAAACAATCTTTCTTCCATGGTAAGGATATGTGGTACTAGCTCCTCCTTTTGAGCTATAGAAAAAATGGCTTAAATTTACCCAAACCTTTTTTGACAGTAGACTCCGGAGACAGGGCCTTCTGGCGGGCTTTTCTTATTCTATCTTCAAGGGTACTTTGAAGAACATTGCATGAATCAGCCGTTTTTTTATATCCCATTCTACCAGTCAGCATATTTTGAGTAGCCCCAATCATTCCTCCTTCTGATCAGCTCTGCCTATTTGTTTTTCCCTCGTATTTCTTCCTCCTGGGCATTATGCAATCTGCAAATGTATTTAAAAACAGTAGTATGATAAGTTTTTGACGGAAAGTAGTTTTCTAAAGTCATAAATAAATATACTTCTATAAAGCTGCTATCTGTAAATACCATACTTGAATGTAGATGCATCATTCAGGTGGTTCACTCGTTCCAGTATGCTTTTTTTTTTTTAAAAAAAAAAAAAGCATTAAAATTTAAAAGTTTTATCAAAAAGTTTGATCAACGTTTTATTTCAACAATAATATGAGTAATACATTAACATTTGTTCTATTATATGTTAGTTTCCCATTCAGTTTCTAAGAGTTTAATTCTCTTTTTTTAAAAAAATTAATTGAAAAGGCATTCCACACATTAGTCAATGTTAACAATTTTATGTCCGATTCTTACTTCACAGTTATTGATATGGCATATGGTAAAAATTGAAACCTCCTGTATTGGATAATTTACAAGTGTAGCCCTGATACAATTTCCTAATGAAATTGGAAATATAAGTTACACATTGCCATGAAGGATTCGACACCGTGCACTTTAGCATTTCACACGTGGAAGAGATGAACCTCATGCACACGCTCTTATTCTTAATTCACATTTTAAAGTTTAATATTAACACAATTGCAGAAAATAATATTTTATACATAACTTATGAAAATGAATATTCTTATTATATATACATAATCCGTAACGGATTCTTATATATTTTTAACAGTCTATCAATAAATGAAATAAACACATTCAACCGCAAGAAAACGAGTTGTCCAAAACCGGATACTACCCGGTTCTGCCCGACTGTTGAGGTTATGGTTTTATCCTACCACGTCATTACTCAGAATTACAGGTCTAGCACCTTCCAAAGAACACAAAAGTCCTGATTCAAGACATGAAATAACAGCAGAAAGAGGTGTTATTATATGTTGTATACTCACATAAGTTAATCTTCTAGTGGTTAAAAACAGCAGTACATTATAGATGGGCGAAAAATCAAAACTTTACTACACAAATTCTTCAACACATAGCCAACGATAAAGGAGCCAGTTACTCAGCTTTCTCGTAAACTAAGAATGACATGGCAGCTGTTTGCAACTAATTCCATGCGTTGGCTGACATATGGCAGCACTAATATAGCCAAAAAATCCAGGTCCCAGTTTTATCCGACTTTCCCCTAAATATTACCAAACCTGGTTTTAGTACAATAACACGTTGAAGATGGTATATTTTGCAAGGCGATAATCTACCACGAAAACATTTTTTGCTGTCTTTAGTGTCTTAGTTTTATAGTGATAAACATTGCAACTGGAAACAGTTGGTCTCTACCACTTCCGGTATCAATAAACGGTTAAGAGATGAGATGGAACCTATTCTTGAGACGCTGAATAGATTCTAAAACAATTTTCCTGATATACTGTACAGTTTTTTCTTTATGGAAATCAGTATACATCGGAAGTAATAGTAAATTTTACTATTTTCTTTTTAAGTACAGCATTATGGGTGCAGATTATGTGTTTTCTTTATATCTATTCACGAAAACTCTTGTCTTTATCTATCACCGTTTTTGATTGGAACCGAAAGTTCTAGTAAATATTTACAACTTCCGGTTTAAGTACAGTAATACAGGCAAAGTTATATCTTTAAATCGGATGCTGAATCGATTTCAAGTAATTGCTTGTGCTCAGGGTTGAATTCAGGGGGTAGCCCGGGGGAGAATCTCCCCCCCGAAGAAAATTCATTCCCCCCCGGAGAAACAAAAAATTTCAGTCACAAAATGTAGAAATTACTTCATCCAATTATTTGCTTTTCTTTCCGTGCACGTGCAGACGAAATCCGATCTCTCAATATACATATAAATGACGCAGACCCATTCTATATAAATAGTAAACTTGTAACATCTAAGATAGAATACCAAATAGCCAATAAAACTTGTATTTCTTAACGCTATGACCGAGTTTGACAGAACATGAAATTGTTAACTGTTGAAGAAAGGTTTGTATTTTAGTAGGTACTATACTCTCGCCCTATATTATATATTAGTAGGTAGCACTAGCACAGATTGAGATAGGAAAGGAAAGATAGGGAAGATCTTTCGATCATTCCATATTATATCTGATGTCAGCAGACTTCAGTTCTTGAAAATGTACAGTTCTTGCGTTATTTGAAATAGAGCGCCTAAATCCTATTTCTCGCATCGGAAGTAACAGACATAAATGTGATTTATGATTGTTAAAGTAAACACAGCTTTCTTTAATTAAAAATAAGTCATTTAAAGGGTGAGATTCAGAGGTCGTCATTTAGGGGGATCAGGGAGGAACAGTTATCCCTCCTGGGTTAGAGATTTATATAGAATTTAACAATATGATAGTAGTATATAAGTGGAAGATTGCTATTGAAGGTGATGAAGATCTTGCTTAGTGCCATGCCATGGGGGAGGGGCAAGCGGGGCGCCGAAGTAAGGGGCGCAAAATTCGTTAGGGAAAAAGAAAGGAAAACAAGGAAAGAAAAACAGAGGAGTGAAACACAGTACAAAATGAAAGGAAGAAAAGAATAAAAAGTGTTCAAAATCAAGGAAAAGCAGGGTTTACTTTTTAAGATTTTCTTACCTTTCGCGGCTGGTCTGTTGACCTCACTCATATATACGGGGGTGCCGTCGTATACTCTCGCGCCAAGCGCTGATTTTCCACGGCACGGCACTAATCCTACTGAAGATTTCGTAAACTAAACTATACCAAGGCTAATATGCTTGATTTAGAATCAGAAGTGTGGGAAAGAATGATAGCTTTTTGTTAAGATATTCCTATGTATGTTTGTTTTAGGACAAAAAAATATTTGAGTTAATTTAAATCTTTTTAAAAACTTCTACATTAGTAACAAAAAGTAACTACTGAATATAGGAAATAATATCAAAAATAGCTACTGTAAGGTCCGTTACACAGTCAAGCGGAGCTCCGCGCTCTGCGCTACGCGTGTGTGCCTACACAGTCATCCGTAGCTACGCGCTACGCGTCACGTGATTACATACAAAATTCTCCTCAGTCAGTGTTGCGAGTCAACATGAGTAAGATCGAAAGGACAATACTGGCTTCTTATTATCTCTGTAAGAAGAGAAAACGAACACAGAAAAATAGGCGGTTCCAAAGTCACCCCTTCGTTACTCAGAGAAGTTTGAAGGGAGCTTTTGTGACTGTGTGTGTAGGTTTGCGACAAAATGAGAAAAAGTTCTTCAATTATTTTCGCATGTCAGTCCGGTCGTTCGATGAATTAATTGGAAAAATTGCGAATCTCAGGATTTTTGTATTCTACGCAAGCGGGATCCCACAAACATGGTCTTAATTCAACTTCTGTAATAAGTCTTTCTGGATCAATCTCCATTTTGGTTTTGCTACTATGCACCTTGCTCTTTACATTTTAAAGGGAAGTTGCTGCTCCGCGCGCGGAGTTCCGCTTGACTATGTAAGCACCTATTTGCTCAATGGCCCTATCCGCCTCGCGGAGGACAGAACGCGGATAGAGCCACGCGGAGGCTGCTCCGCGTGACTATGTATGCATCCATAAAAAACAATAAATAATCTTGTCACGCGGGACTCCGCGTGCGGAGCTCTGCGTGACTGTGTAACGGACCTAAATAGCAGTTAAACTTTAGTGTAAAATATTTTTGTCAGTCTTTATTTAATGTTCTAGATAAAATTAAACGATTGTTTTTTTTAAAATTATAATCTCGCATTGAATATTTATCAGCAATTAGTCTCAATATTAGGTAAGATGTTCATATGAATGGAATTGTTAAATATGCTGCTTTCTTGCAAAAATACAGAAAAACAACCCTTCCCCCCCGAGGAGTTGACATTCCCCCCCGGGTGAAAATGTCTGAATTCAACACTGCTTGTGCTATTAACGTTTTGATCTATTGCGTCTGAAGACAGCTTGCACTATCTGTTGCCATTTTGATTTATTGTGATCAACGTGAAACCGGGAGTACTAATAAGTAATATTAGTTTTAATAGTTTAGTGCAGGTGAAGAAGGTATGTTTTCTTGAGATGTTGAATCGATTTTTAAAAAATGTTTGCTATTACTTATTACTTGTTTAGTTTTAAGGCTATCAACATTGAAACAGGAAGCAATTAATTTGAATCACTTCTTGTTTAAATAGAAGGTTAACGGAGGGAAGTATATCCAATCTCGGAAAGTTTAATCAATAAAAAAAAGTGTCTTTTATCGTTTTACTCTGATATCTACAACAGAGGGACGGGCGAACGGACAATGCCGTTTTATAAAACTTCCGACATTTACGCATAGCCTTGTTCGGAAGTAAAATAATAATTTTTATTATTATCACAAATTTATATTTCCGGAATATTTATGCATACCAAAGTAGCGCAGCGTTATATATATACTAAGTATATACTAACTACTATACTACTTGGGGTAACAGCCCAAATTTCTGGGCCTGAGTCTCTCCACGCCATCTGTTAGCGATTGGTGGAACTACGTCCAGCCTAGCAACGAACGCGTGGTCAACGCGTCGCGTCGCTCTATCGCTAGATGGCGTATCGGGAGCTTTCTACACCTAGTGGTCGTCACGTCTTTTATTCATGTGATTTCCCAGTTTTGTCTCACGACGCTGGGTGGACGCCGAAAATTGGGGAAGCACCGTCCGGGAATCGAACCCGGGACAATGGGTACATGAATTCAACGCTCTAACTACGGGGTCCCCATACTAAGTATATATATATATATATATATATATATATATATATATATATATATATATATATATATGCACTACAATGGTATGCAGAAATATTCCGGAAATATAAATTTGTGATAATAATAAAAATATATACTGTATATTTTACCAATTTTGTTCATGATGAAACAATAGTTTTAACTCATTAATTATTTTTGGCGCAGGAAACCCGGGTTCTATTCCCGGCGGGAGCTCATGTGGTTCTGATTCCACGGTAATCAGTAGGTCCCGTCTCATATAGTCTCGCTGCTGAAAGGAACGGTAAACTCAAAATGAACTCAATAATTATTTTTGTTATAATTATTTAACATCTCTTTGTTGCATTATTTGTAATGCTTATGATTACAAACAGTTTATTTTCATCTGTAAAATGCGCCTTTTGCTTGGCCTTTATACTCCTTTCATATCTGTTAGAAGCCATTGGTTTAAGCATGAATTACGATTTTGCCACTTCAAAACACATAACGAGAAACATGAAATGTAATGAAACGCCTTACTATATGAGTTTGTAATACGCCAGACAATGTTAATGGAATAGTTATCATAATTAATATTTTATCTCAGCCATTGCATATTACATATTCAATTCGTATGTGATTTTCTAATCAATATTAAAAGAAAGAATTATCAACAGAGTTACATAAACAAACGTTCTGTGTATTCTGGTTGTTGGAGGCACGTAAAGAAAAATTAAGAATTTTTCCTCTGTAGGGTTTGATCACAGAAATGTTTCATTGATGAAGTACTAACTGAAACCGTGTTACTATTTGTTATCTCTATGAAATCTGCTATTGGTGTTTGTAATGTTTTTTTAGTTGCATATTATTTTTCGTTTAATGCCAAATAGTTTGTCTGTAGCCAATAATTAGAAATTTCAACTCTTCAACATATACATGGTTTTTCATAAGTCCCATTTTATCTTACAACAAAACTTACGTCAAATAGGTTGATTCCGTCAAGTGATCGATGTTTGAATGATCATAAGTGTCTTCATAGTTACGTGACTAGATATAGAAAGTCTCCCAACGTGGTAGTTTACATGATTGGAATGGTATACCAATTTTAAAGAGACTGGATGAACTTGAGAGCAGCATTGGGTCAAGGATGGAATTATAAACATTTACTACTCCCATTCAGAATCAATCCTCGGGATGTCCAGTTGACAGACATATGCCTCAGTGACTGCACTACCACAGACTTTTGTATAAAACAAAGCATGCTCATTGTTGATAGACAAAAGCTTAGTACTGATGCTGGAATAGCAATTGGTGAATTGTAAGGCAACGTATTTCTCGATTTATCAGAAATCGTTTCTTTATATAACATTTATAATACCAAAGTATTATTCATGTTCAAAATATAGTAAAACAAATTAATGATCTTCAATGCGAAGGCACACAGAGCGATGATGTAACTAATTATTATTGGTAGAGATAGTTCGGTTTAAGAAACGAAATATAAAAAATTTGGAAGAGCAAACGAACAAAATAGTGATGACTAAATAATAATGTCAATACAATTGATTCGCTGTCAGCAATCTGGTACAACATTTTAACATTTTTCTATAGCTCACATTTTTTTCCAATTTTTTGTATGGTATGTACCCTCGAAGAAATATATACTTTGCATCTCAAACTACGTTTGGCAATATTGCACCGAAGGGTAAAAGCTGAAGAAGATACTGCAAGAGAGGTGATGTGCAGGCTTAGTTTTCTGTATTTGCTTTGCAGTTAGGCTATTTAAACGAGCTGTGTGTGCTTTTTGTATTCCTTACTCTCAGCTCCTGGCTGTTTTGCCAAAATGTATGTTTTACATATTTTGCATTGGATTTATCATATTGAATTATCGAAAGAGCCAGTTTCTTCAAGTGGTTATAAAGTATGTTAACACGAGAAAAATATCTAGTTAACGAATGATATGGTTGTTGGCTGATTTCCAGCTCAACCAAAGGTGGGAATTGTGAAGACTACGAAATAATATACGACATTTTACCCCCCAAAATCTTTATTTTATCAAAGATATAGTGCAACATTCCTGTTTTAATCGGTGAAGAATATGTGCTACATTTTGCGGTGAGTGACAATAAAATAATTGGTGGAATAAAAATATGAAATGAAACGGGAAAACCCCAAGATAACCTACAGATATGGAGGACCAAGAAACGAACATTTAACCTGCATAAGATATCTTAAAAGAAAGTAATATTTATTCTTGGACATTTATGGCTATAATTGGTACCAACAAAATGGTGTTCAATCGATAGAGAACTTAACTGTCACCGGACAAAAGTTTGTGTATGCAGGTATAAGAAATCTACCGAATCAGCATTCCAGAAACTCTGATCTTAGAGTAAAGGAGTTGTATTTAGCTCACTGTCAGTAATGAGTTCATAACAAAAAGGTCCATATTAGAAGTAAGTGTTCACAGGTCTCAGCAATACCGAAACTCACTTGTAGCAGATAAATTCCAATAACGTTTCTCCAACGTTACGCGCGCGCGCGCGCGTGTGTGTGTGTCTAAGGTCGGATCCAGAATTTTCTGAGGGAGGAGCACCAATAAATACTACTACATTTGAATTAAATTTGATTTTTCTTAATGACTTTAGGCATCTGTGGTGAATAAAAAATATTGTTTTGCTTGCTGAATTCTTTTGCTTCAACCTTCAGAAAATCGACTTAAACTATTGCTTTTAAGCCCCAAACGGAAACATGACGCAGAAAGTTTCGTATAGTATTGCTATTTTCACTTCTGGTTTCTCATTTTAGATAGTGTATACTTGTATACTTACAACGCAGAGGGAAGGTGCACCCCCTAAATCCGGCCAAATATATATATATATATATATATATATATGCCTGAGATGTAAAATGTCGGTTGTCAACTTTTAGTGCAAATTGAGAGATGATCACATCAGAGATCCGAGTGGCCATTTAGTGTTAAAAAGTTCGTAGTCCACCTACCAATAATTCAAGAAATGCAAAGTAGTATAGGCTAATGTCTGTTGTCCTTTCAAGATTTAGACGTAAAAAAGGATTACTAATCTTAATTCTCTAAATATTGACTTTGTGGCACTCGACATTTCTGAAATGTGCTACACAATTAATTCCAATGTAGGAGGAATATTCTCAAATTTAATCGATTCAAGAAACTAGATTTGTGTATTTATTTTTTGCAAAATTTTTGTACAACGTCAAACTTTCTTCTAATCAATTGTAGCCGACCTACGACAAGCCCATACTTCTTGAATAAAACAAAGTCATCACTTAAATTATAGTTTTGGATAGAAGCTAAGTTATTGCCAAATAGAATCACTTAACGAGAAACTAGAAAACTCGTGAAAAACTCGTCACTATTGAAAAAGTGAATTAATTTTCATTTTCTTTACACTTAAACAGCTTATTATTCTTAAGTCTTCGTATGATGAGAGAACATATAAAAATTAAAAATAAAAACTGTTTTGGAAAATAATGAAAACTGAAAGTTTTTTTCAGCACAATCTTTTAAGGTTTGCATCGAGAAACAGGAGGATTTAATTTAAGATTTAGTGACACATTGAAGACTGTTCATTGTAAAGTGACACAATGTGTATTAAGGATTTACTATCCCTGCTACATACAGTTCTCGATACCTTGAAGTATATATATATATTGAAATGATCTGAAGGTAGACTCAAAATAATGTACACGGGCATTTAACCTTTCACCCTTTTATTATAAAAACGTCAAGCTGAACCACAATCAAAAATTCAAATTTCTCTAAATTAGTGGGGTACAAATTCTGTTTTTAGTGGTACAAATTGGTACATATTGGGTACAAATTCTTGGTACCGTTTTTACTCGAATTGAAAAGGAAAAATGTTGTGCTGGCCAGTTTGACTTCAAGCTGATCTGCCATCGAAAATTCAAATTTCTCGACGTTGGTATGCGTACAAATCATAATTTTTGTAGTAAAAACTGTTACATATTGCGTATAAATTTTTGGTACCGTTTTGATTCGAACTGGAAAGAAAATAAGTTGTGTTGGCCCGCTATCAAAATTCAAATTTCTCGAAAATAGTGTAGGTACAAATTCTAATTTTTGTAGTACGAATTAGTACATATTAGGTACAAATATTTGGTACCATTTAGGTTCAAAATGGAAAGAAAAATAAGTTGTGCGATCCAGCTTGACGTCAAACTTGCCTGCCATCAAAAATTCAAATTTCTTGAAATTGGTGAGAGCAGAAGTTGTAATTTTTGTGGCACAAGTTGGTACATATTGTTTACAAATGTTTGGTACCATTTTGATTCGAATTTGAACTTTGTACAGGTCAGCTTGACTGACATGTACAAATGTATTACTATGTTTCATGTCTTTTCATATCTCACTAACTTACAACAACTATATAATATACAAATCTATTATTTTTGACGAAAACAACATTTGGACACATCTCTATTTACTGTTGTGTTAGATTGATGTGTTCCTTCTATGTCTGCCTTTAGATTATATTAATCATAATGGATTTCATTCAAATTTCCGAAGCCAAAATAGAAACGTGGTAGAGATCTTTCACATCTAGTTTCTAGGTAGGTAAATTAAAAGTGTACAATGATGCATAATGTTCTTTCTTTGGGTTAAAAACACAACAGTTTGTACATAATAATAGACTTTCTGCTACTAATAACTTCGGAATAAATTTACGATTATAAATACTTTTTATTAACTAGAAACAACGTAATTTTTGTACGTTACCAAATACCATATTGAAATTTATCACTGAATTCCGACGTTCGTTGTTGGTAAAAAAAAGAAAAAAAAAGAAAAAAGAAAAAACTTAGAAATAAGAAAACATGTTTACTTTTGACTGTACAACACAGTGCATGGTAATTGCTCACTGCTGCTCACTGCTGATTAATCAACCTTTTATTAACTTGACTTAGTGACGAATTTGTCAATTAGCTGTAATTTCCCAAAAAAAAAAAAAGAAAAAAAAGTCCGTATTTTCTATATTGCCTTTACATGTGTTTCACACTTTCTAGGTTATTCGTATTTCCTCTGCAACTTTACAAAAGAATATATTATTTCCTCTATTAAGTTTCCTAATTTATTTTCTTTTCTGGCGTATTTAATTTATTATATTGAAAATTAGTTTGCAGTTGAAAATTTGTTCTAATACAGAAGCTGTCTTAATATATTATAGTTTTCTTTTCCAACAGATCCCGACGTTTCTCGGCGAAAAACCATAAGTGCACTTCATACCTCTGCAGAGACCAAAGGTTAGTATTCAATTTACATTGAAATGTCCACAAGGGGATCACAAAGCAATGTGCGTTATTGAAATTTTCGGAGGCGGCAGTCAAAAATTATTACTTTAAGTATATAAACTATTTAATAATAAAAATAAATATAACTTATACAAGAACAAAATATTTTAAACGAAACCACAAACAAGAATCAAAGTATTCGAAATCAAAATTTTCTCCAAATAATCAAGCCCCTCTGCTCTCACTAGTTGTACACTCCTACGTATGTCCATTTCTTTATTGTGGATCAACATATTTGGAGATATATGAGGACCACTATGTATATTTTGAGCCTAACAATGAAAAAGCAGTAATTTGTCATTGAAAATTGATTTATTGTTTTCCCAAATATTCTTTATGATCAATACACGTTTGCATTCGTTCGAACCATTTGTCAAAGCATTTTTTCCAATCTTCTTTAGACACCTCCATAATATGGTTTTTGAACGCATCAACGGCTTCTTCCGCCGACGAAAATCGTTGCCCACGCAATTTATTCTTAACATTCGAGAACAAGAAGACATCATTGGATGCCAAGTCAGGACTGTACGGCGGATGTCCCATCAATTCGATTTTTTGAGTGTTCAAATAGTCGGTTGTTAGACGAGATGTGTGCATTGTCTTGATGAAGAATAATCCGACGACACTTGTTTGTTTTTTCCGTATTTGACCGTAGACCTCCGGCAAACAAATTGTTGTGTACCATTCAGAATTTACCGTTCTACGTTCCTCTAAAGGTACCGTTGCCACATGACTAGTTCCCCCCCCCCCCAAACAAAAAACAGGCGACCATTTGTTTCGGTGTGCTCCGAGCTCGAACAACTTTTGTTGGATTTGGTTAATCTTGAAACACCCATACAGTCGACTGCTGTTTACGTTCCTGCTCATATGCATATATTCATGATTCGTCACCTGTTACAATCTTATATACGTCTTTTGAAGCACCGCCGTTGTATTTATTGAGCATTTGTGTGTTCCAATCGGCGCGAGCTTCTTTTTAAGTTTTTGTCAAATTATTTGGGATCCAACGAGAACAAACCTTTCTCATAGCTAAATGATCGTGTAATGTTTTATATATGCTGGAAGAACTAATGCCTAGGGTTGCCTGAATCTCACAGTAAGTCACATGATGATCTTGTAGTATTAGGTTTTGCACAACAAAAAATGTTTTCTTGAATAACAACTGATTTTGGACGAACTTTGCGAATTTTGTCAGTGAGCGAATGGCGACCACGAGAAAAATCGTTGTACCAGCGTTTCACAGTGGCAAAGGGTGGGGTTTCATCGCCAAAGTGGAAGTAAGTTGATCGATGCACTCTTGTGTTGATAATCCACGTCGAAAATCGTAATAAATCATCGCACGGAAATTTTCATGAATTAATTCCATTTTTCTGTTGTCACGCAATCTCCAAGTCAACGTAAACAACACAAATAAACCTATAGACAAAACATTTGAAGTACGTTATGGTCAACAATGTCAAATATTTCTATGCAAACAAAAAATAGCGTCTAACTACAATCTGTGCTGCCAAGGCTCAAAATATAAATAGTGGCCCTCGTATTCTGTGACATATCAACAGATAGCAGCACAAGACTGCTCGAACAGTTACAGGGAGCATCCACCTTCATAAGTTACTATGCTAAGAGACGTCGTACTATGTGCATCGGTAGCTGTGCAGCTCGTGTTATTCTTATCCCGTGCGTTACCATTTTTTTGTCAAAAGTGCAGAAAACTTCAACAGACCGCCAATAAGAGTTCTACTGCCATGTTTTGATGTATCGGGGGCAAAGCCAACGACCTGACCTATGACATACGAGTAAGTGGTTGCTCCATAACGGCAATACATCATTCGATCATTCTCTCCTCACACGTGAGTTCCTCGCAAGACACATGATTTCCCCTCCGTACTCACCGTACATTTACTATTCATATGTGGCTCCCTTAGCCTTCATCCTATTCCCCCCGTGACAATGTATGCCCGTAGACAAATAAATTAGTACTTTTGTTTAACAGCAGATCCAATTCCAAAACCTTTTGATACCACACCACATTAGGTAAAGAAAATCTCGGTCTGATTTCCACTTGCTGGCAGTGTATGAATGAGCTCTCGACATCTTTTGCTTGAAATGAAAAAAAAGGTACCTATGGTATTAGTCAGATGAAACAGGGACTTTGCGGAGAGCACGTCAAACATGGAAACCCTAACAGCAATATATATATATATATATATATATATATATATATATATATATATATATATATATATAGCGAGAGAGAGAGAGAGAGAGAATATGTGTGTGTATATATGTTTGTCTTGCATACTTTAGTATGTAGTATAGCATAGAAAGAGACGCAGATGAAACGGAGAGACAAATTAAGTGTGATGTAAATAAGAGTACAACAGCGGTTTAATAAGCTCTAAAGCGTCACGGAGTAGAAGTCTCAATTTCAATCAATAGATATCAACTACTTCAGGATGTTTACTACCATCTAACTGCGAGATATGTAACACTAATGCCATTCTTTCAATAGTAGATAGTCGGATTGAATATCTACCGTTACAGTCACCATTGCGCGTGAAGATGGAAACGTATTGGCTTCTCGAATGAACGTGGCTAAGAAAATCGCTTTAGTCATTTTATCTCAGAAAGCAGAAATAAAAATAAAAAAAAACTTCCGTTCGAAATTACCACGTGGAGTAACGGGCCAACGTATGTACTAATATTACAAAATTATAAGTCTCATTCGCGTGCTCCTAATAAACTTAAAATTTTAAATACATTTCTGTAGGGATATCCATAGGGTATAGAAAATAATTTAGTGAAGTTGACTATTAAGGCCGATAATGGTTAAATATGGGAGGGATTGAGAGAAGCATTCAATAGATATACAAAAATATTTCAAACAGCTTGGAATATGGTATGAAGCGTCGCATAGTTGACTGGAATTGACTGAAATCCCAGAAAGCTGATCTAACGTTAAAAAAAGGAGAGAATTTGTAGGGCTTGTGTCGTATAGTAGATTGCTTGAAGTATCAAATTTCGTTAAAATATCCGTCCTTTTATTATACCTGCGGAGCAGGCAGTCATTTGAAAAGTGCACTTTAACTGGTTCGGATATAGTGAACGTGAAGGAGAAAAAAAACACTTTGATATAAAGTATCATAACTTTGTTAATTTTTAACATTTTCTGTATTTTAAAAATGAATAAAATAGATAAAGATATGTAGAATTGACACTTAAATAATTTAAGTTTAGAAAACAATTGAAGTTAAAACAAATTATCATAAAAGTTAACGAAAAATGAGGAAAAATTCAGGTTAAAAAGAAGATAAATGTAGAAAAACAAGTATAAATTACCCCTAATTCTATTGACATATTGATTTTACGAATTTTACGACACACGGAATACTATAAGCTAACGGAATTCTCACTCTCTCTCTCTCTCTCTCTCTCTCTCTCTCTCTCTCACACACACACACACACACACACACATAAATAAAAACAGTTGCCCATAGGTGCCCTTGCAAAATTTATGCATATGTTGTTTTCCAATAGATATCGAATACCTATTTTTAACAATTATTAGTAATTTCAAATATAGTAATAACAACTCTATATGTTATTTTTATATCGCAGTTTACATCATAACCATTTTGAATGTTGAAATTCTGACTGTATAATCGTTATCAGTGACCTCAAAAATATGATCAATTAGTTTTCAGTCTATTTGGAGAATTTGTAAAACATTTTTCCTGCCATGTATATTTTATTTTTGACCCCACCAGAGACTTAAAAAAAACGAGATCATTAGTTTTCAGCCTATTTAAAGAATTTTAGGAAAAAAACTTTTGCTCACCTTATTGAACCAGCGATTTTGAATTTTGGATTTTTGACCTCATAATCGCTATCAACAACCTCAAATACTTATATATTCATACTATTATACAAACTGAACAATGTTTTCACATTTTAACCAGCCTTTTGGGATTTCAGCCTATTGTGGTTGCAATATATCTAAGATGAGTTCACTACGGCTCAGTTTATTTCTGGCGGTACGCAACGGTTTGACTTACCAGCACCTTTTTAAATATTATTTCCTCTTCTGACTTAAAAAGGGGTTGAGAAACTTAGAAAATACGAAATAGTAAATATATATTTTTATTGAAAATCAAGAGTTTTTATTGTTTACTTTTCTTTTTTTCTTTTAAGACAAAGAGTTGCGAATGTTTGTTTCTTCTTGAAGTCATTTAATTGTATTCAGGAACCAGAAATATTTGGGCCCTTCTGTCTCTCGCTTTCTGGCACGTCCTCGCGTCTCCCTGGTTTTAATTTCTTTTTCGCACGGTAATACAACCCATAAAGGCTCTAAAACCAAACTTTTTTTTCTTTCGGAAAAGACTGACGTCCCACAACGAAATGATTCCAACAAATTTGTCTGTCGCTGAAGTTTGACTAAACTAAAAGCCAGTACAAAAATTCTGTTGGGACTCTACCTCTGTACTTTCTGGCCAGTTCCTATTTTAGTGTATCCAATTATATACAGTAGGGCGTCGATAATCCGAACACGGTCCCTAGAAGCTTTTTACATTTTCTCATAGCGCTAGCGATGAACAAAGAATAGGGTTGTCCTTCTACGTTGTGTCAAGTCAGTGTTTTTACAAAAGATCATTCATATGTAATTGTTTATCATACATATTTTTATTTTTATGTTCACTAAAGCCTATAAAAGTTAAGTTTTAAGTGTGAGTTCCAAAAATAGTGTAATTTAGAGTACGAACAGGTTCTTCAGAAACATTAAATGTAAGTAGTCTCACATACGGTATTGTGATTACTGTATCTACTGTATAACCACTGTATAGATAAAAGAACATACCGTACAGTATATTTAACCCTAAATGGTATTTTCTTGGTCATTTTTGAAAATCCGAACTACCTGTGGTCCCAATTAGTTCAAATTTTTAACTTGCTACTGTAACTGTTTTTAGTCATTATTTATTTATTTTAGATTAGGAAGAGGATTAAGTGAAAATATCCCCTAGATTTTTTTCGCGAAGTTTATGCATTAATTTCGTAGAGTTTTGTGGAACATTTTGGTAGCAGAACATTATGTGAACAATGTACTTGTGTGTGTTGTTATTGAAATTCAGTATTTGTGGAACTCTTGATGCCTTTTGAAATCAAACAGCAGCTGCTTACTCTCGCCCGTTTACAAAAATAGAAAAAGGAAGAACAAATCACTAAAAAATATAGATTATCATTACGTTTATTATCATAGAATTAAGATGTAAGAATCAGACAATTTTAAAGCATCTTTATATATAAGAGTTTTTAGTTACATGACTGTTGTGATATGCTACTGGACATTATTATTATTATTATTATTATTATTATTATTATTATTATTATTATTATTATTATTATTATTATTATTATTATTAGTACTACACAAAATTTCGCAGATATCAGGCGGGAAACTTCCAAAACTTTTGAAACAAAGAAACGCGATTTTCTGGAAGCTAACTTGAAGATAATAGTAAAAATAAAAACATCCGGGACATGTATAAGGGAATCAACGAATTTAAGAAAGGCTATCAACCTAGTGCTTATATATTAAAGAAATCTCACGGTACAGTTCTCACTGACACGGATAGCATCTTAAATAGATGGAAAGATTTCTTTGACGATTTGCTTAACACGCAACTAAAAACTAGTGTGCGTGGAGAAAAGGAGATACACACCGCAGAACCGTTTGTTCCAGAACCCAACCGAATAGAAGTAGAAACCGTTATAAAGAAATTAAAGAAACACAAATCTCCGGGTGTAGATGAAATTCAGGCTGCGTTAATTTTAGCTGGAGGCGAAAAATTGTAGAACAAGATACACAAACTCATTCTCCTTATCTGGAACAAAGAAGAATTGCCACAAGAGTGGAAAGAATCAATCATTGTTCCAATTCACAAGAAAGGCGACAAAACCGCCTGTAATAATTATCGAGGCATTTCTCTTCTGTCAACATCCTATAAAATCCTTTCAAATATTCTATTAGCAAGACTGACCCCATACGCAGATGAAATTATTGGAGATTATGAGTGCGGATTTAGACGAAATCGATCAACTATCGACCAAATATTTACCATTCGCAAAATACTCGAAAAAAAGTGGGAATACAATACCCCGGTACATCAATTATTTATTGATTTTAGGAAGGCGTACGACTCGGTTAGGAGAGAAACATTATACAACGTCCTTATAGAACTTGGAATACCGAGAAAGCTAATTAGATTAATTAAGATATGTTTAAATAAATCCCAAAGTAAAGTCCGGGTAGTAAAATTTTTATGCACGAGCTTTCACGTCGAAAATAGCCTGAAACAAGGAGATGCGTTGTCGCCATTATTATTTAACTTTGTTCTGAAATACGCTATAAGGAAAGTCAGGGCCTCGAGTTGAACGGTATTCACCAGGTTATGGCATATGCTGATGATGTAAATTTAATAGGGGATGATAGGAGAACAATAGAATGAAATGCAGAGATCTTATTAAACGCTTGCAGTGACATGGGTTTAGAAGTAAAATGCAGAGAAAACTAAATACATGGAAGTGCCTCGGGACCGGAATACAGCAAATTATGGATGCGTTAAAATATTAAATAATACTTTTGATAAAGTGGATACTTGCAAATATCTAGGATCAATATTAATAGAGGAAAATCATATTCACGGAGAAATTAAATGTGTACTAAAAGCAGGGAATTTGTGTTACTATTCGGTTCAAAATCTTTTGTCGTCGCGAATTCTGTCGAGAAATTTGAAGCTTAAAATATACAAAACGATAATCATGCCTGTTGTTTTGTATGGCTGCGAAACATGATCACTTACTCTGAGGGAAGAACATAGACTGAAAGTATTTGAGACCAAGATCCTGAGACGAATATTCGGACCCAAGAGGGACGGGAATGGGGAATGGCGGAAACTTCATAACGAGGATATACATAATTTATATATTAATATTGAAAAGAATATATTGAAAAATTTTTCGTAGTGTCTAACTATTGTTCAGAAAACACGTATATTTGTATTACCAAAATTAATTGCTTAATATGTGATTGCAAAACTCGTGTTTGAGTTGATAATTCAGAAAAATTAAATTTTTTACATATATCATGTCTAATCTTAAATATAAAAGTACCCTAACAGTATTTTCAGTGTTAAAAGTAGATGATTAAATAATTTGAATGGAATATTTAAACTTTTTTTTTTTAAATCTTCACTTACAAGCAGTGAATATTTTGTTTAGTTTTTGTCATGAAATTTAGTTACAACTGGATTGAAACAAAATATTCCTATTCACATAAAATTACCAGATTTTAATTTTTATGAAGTAATTACAAGATAAGCACAACTACAGTAATTCAAAGAAAAAATCACAATTACATTCATGAGCATGTTAGTGGGATTTTTTTCTCTAGATCTAAGGGTTTGGGTAATGTAAGATTGAAGGAAAGTTAAGGGAAAATATCTTTTGGAAGCACCTTAATAGTGTAAAGATATCAGTGTTTATTGACTATTGATTAATGTCCTACCTATTAGGTCTTAGTAATAGATTCATTCTTGTCTGAGAATTCAGGGTATGCTTCCTTCCGCAATCTAATGTTTTTCTTGCAGAATTGAAATTGTATATTTTTTATGTAAGTAATTGTGTTAATGTACAGTTTTGTGATAAAGCTGAGAGTGTTCTATTTTCCGATTATCTCACCTTCCTTACGTCAAACGCCTGTTTGCACGAAACCCGTCTCGCCAGCAGCACATTAAGGAAATTTGGTCTTTAAAAACTAGGGATGGCCAGATCTGGATATTTTTGGATCCGGATCCGAGATTTCGGATCTTGGATCCGGATCCGAAAAAACGGATGTTGGATCCGGATCCGAAATTTCGGATCGTGGATCCGGATTCGAGAAACCGAATCTTGGAACCGGATCCGAAATTTCGGATCTTGGATCCAGACCTGAAAAACCGGATCTTGGATCCGGATTCGAAACTCCGTCTCAGAAAATTCGGGTGTTCCGAATCAGCAAAATTTTCGAAATTATTGACAAAGTGATTTTCATTCCTATGCTTAAAATGAGATTTTAAGACACTTTTGGTATCTGATCGTGTGACAGTCTTGCGTTCCCTTCGTCCTGTTGATATTTGGTTTTCGTGCCTTAATATGTCACAATTACTCCAAATTTGATTAAGTAAAACTGTCGACTTAGGTGAGAGCAATCTCATTGTCAGATTCGATTCTAGTGGATACTTGATCGAAAAGGTAGTAAATCTTTTTTAAAGCGGTCGTCCTGATGGAAATTTGTCGTTTGTTTTCTGTAACACTAGTCAAATGCTGGGATGAAACCTTAGTCTCAAGCCCAAGCTTCTTCATTAGACTCAGGCAGCTTACTTTTCTAATTGTTTCTGAGTTATTGTGGTCACTGAATGAGGCCATTTCCTAGTCGTAATGGGCTATTCCATTGCTAATAGAACAGCCCATAAAATATAGATCAAATCAAATTAAGGAGCAACTTCCTTTTCTTGCTCTTGATGAGCTTTTTTTCTTTCTTTAAAAATACGTTTCTCTGTGACCGTACCACTCCAGTTAGAATTAAGAATTGTAGTAGAGATGAAGTTCTAAATGGCAATTAATGTATCAAAATCAATGTATTAATGTACTGTATGTGTATACAAAATAGCATATGGAGCCTCGAGCAGTAACACGTATCTTTGTAATTAGTAATCCACTACTATTAACTCTGCATAGGTTGTATAAGGAGCTATATAATTCATGTAAACACATAGGCGGATGCAGAGGGAGGGCGAAAAGTTGTTCGCCCCTACCCAGCGCCGCCATTTACAGTGTACTTTAGTAGTAATTTGTGGCAATTTCAGATCATCTAAGTAATTTTTCACTGCTAGCATCCCCATCCGCCCCCTAAGAATCCATCCGCCCCCTGCAGGAGTCCGTTCTGGATTCGCCCCTGCGCAAACATAATATACAACTCATTCAAGAGTACATTTTGGTAGCTTTTTAAAATTTTTATCTTAAAGGATTGTCATTTCTCGTGGCTACTTATGCAATTTTGTCCACAGGCATACATGCAATTCCCAGTCATTACGCAAATGCATTTATATACTTAATAGACCTCGGCTAGTTTGGGGCTTCGCCACTAGACCCCGTTACTAGGGCCTCGCACCACAAAAGCCTCTAATCATAATCAATTTTAAAAAGAAATGTCTGGGGATTTGCCCTTAGACCCTCTGATATCTCGTTTGATCGGCCTATGACCTCGTACCTCGTAAACCTACAACCATACCGAATCTCAGTTCAAATATCAAATCGTATGTAATAACATTCCGGTATCCCGAGACATACCGAATTTCAGTGCGAGTACATGGGGGCTTTCCCCCCAGCCCACACATTTGCTCGGTCTGCGGCCTCGCACATCATACGCCTGCAAACATAACGAATTTTTAAGGAGGCGCAGTTGCTCAGTGGTAGAGCGTTCACCTCCGGTGCTTGGAGTTCCTGGTTCGATCCCAGCTCGCGCCGTGTGGACTTTGTGGTGGACAAACACCGTGCTCGTGGGTTTTCTCGGGATTTTCCCGTTTCTTCTCACTTTCTTCATTTCATTTATTTCTCATAATCACCGTCTCATTTAGCCTAACCGGCATAAGCGTGGGACGTAAAACTCAAGGATTTCATTTCATAACGAATTTTTGTTCAAATAAGTTTCATTTCTCTAACATTCCAGGATTCCGAGATATAAAAGTCTTTTCTCCCCGCCCCTTTTCTTCCCCTCTAAGACATACATCAAAAAACGCTTAAGTACATACCTAATTATTTCAAATGTAAAGTCCAAATACCAAATTCTATGTTCCTAACCTTCAGAGGTTCCCAGATATCGACATGTTATTATAATAATTACAATCCCCACGCTCTTTCCTTTCCATTTCTTTTCTTTTCCTTTTTACTAAAACGCCAAAAAACACTGAAACATTTTCAATGAGAAACTCAAATACCAAATTTGAAGTATCTAACGTCAAGAATCATCAATATTTTCCACCCCATTTCCCCCTTCCTCATCGAAATTCCCAAAGTCCTTCCTTAGTGGTATTCTACGTCACAAAGCCTATAAACTGTCCAAATTTCAAGTTTGTAACTTAAGCGATTTGGCCTGTACGGTGATCTGTCACTCACTCACTCAGTCACTCAGGACTTTGTCCTTTTTATATAGAGATATTTAAGATTTTATGGGAAAGCCATGGATTTTGTCCTAAGGTCGCCAGTGTCTTAGAAATGTAATAGCTTTGCTATAAACTATAAGCAATCAACTGACTGATCTGCGTCTATATGTATTATGTAAAATACCGCTTATGATATTTATTTTGCTCGTAATAAAAAAATAGAAATGATGACGAAAATTCAAAGACATCCATGATTTTAGCGTAATGCTGCAGGAGTTCAGATCATTGAATTAATCGTAAGAGCCGACTGTATAAGATAGACTACATTAAATTCCAATGTGGCACAAAGAAAATATGCAGCATTACTATGCAGTTTTTCAACGTTATAACTCAAATATTATCATAGGTCTCACAAACAATCGAATTTTAATCCTAACTCGATTAATATATAACAAGAGGCAGATCTATACAACTACTGACTTGAGATGAAAGTGGCATACTTGTAGTACGTTTAAAGATATACTAAAGACTAAATGATGGGGTGTGCGCAACAGTGGTCTAACTTCGAAAAAGGTGAAATGTGATTTCATGTAATCTTTTGTCATTTAAATTGAATTGTCTTCCCACTGAGTTAGATAAAATTCACCTAGTAAATTTTATACATATGGATAATTTAGTTCTGCGTCTCAATCTAAGGCCTAAAATATTCAAAACAGGAGTCCGAATCTGAACTTCGAAATTTCGGGTGTGGATCCAGGAACTGAATATCTGGATCCAATATTCGAAACTTCGGATCCGGATCCAAGATCCGAAATTCCGGATCCGGATCCAAGATCCGAAATTTCGGATCCGAGATCCGGATCTTATAGGATCCGGATATCCGAGATCCGGATCCGTCTGGCCATCCCTATTAAAAACCCTGGAATATCCGGAAGTGGGGAGTTAAAGTTAGACGGAGATAGTTGTAGTTAACTGTTGGAGTCAGCCAGAGTAAGATAGCCGGAAGGATTCCTTGTGGACAGTTAGTCCATCAGTCGGTTTTAGAACCTCACTTTCAGTTACAGAAAATTTGTCAAATAGCAAAGTATTATAATTCTTCCTGACAGTATTTTGATGCTACTCTAGAATTGTTCTACTATCCATACAACCTATTTCTTTTCTTTCACAGCGGGTATTGATAATTTTGAGCCTGATCCCGCTCACCTTCCTGTAGGAGTTAGCATTAGACATCTCAGGAAAGTTTTTAGCAATGGAAAGGTGGCAGTTAAAGATTTAAATTTGAATTTTTATGAAGATCAAATTACTTCGTTTCTTGGACAAAATGGAGCTGGGAAAACTACAACAATGCAAGTATTTATTTCGTTTTAAGAAGGTATTTGTTGTAAACCTTAATTTTGTTCGATGGAAGCAGTTCCTCAAGTTCAGAATTGTGTATTATTATAGATTGTACAGAGATATGTTAAATTATTTAAGATCGATAAGTGTACGTATGTTCGAATTTTACGTTAAACGTATGTTCTATTTGTTTCACTTGAATGATTAAAATGAACTTCAAATACCAAACAGCAAACACACAATTTCTTGTGCATATATCCTTAGCCTTCTACATGAAACACTTTAAATATGTAGAAGCTTACATCACTAAACAATAAAATGCCAAGTTGTTAAATGATTTATGTAACTTATTAATGTAATGTAACTTGAACTGAGTTGCGAACATGACTCTTCTTACACTTAAGTTGAAGGAAGAATCTATATATAAAAAAAAGAAGGAAAGAAAAAGAAAGATTAAAAGAAAAGATGTAGTCTCAAGAAAAATGTTAAAATATGTAAAACAAAACAAAAGGACTTCATTTCAAAGTGTGGAACTTCGGTAGACTTCAATGCTACACGAATTCAACACTCAAACTTCTAGTAATACATCTGTAACTACCACTTGCAACAGCGTAATAAAATCAGGAAGAAAACTCTTTTTCAAACCTTGAATCCATATCAAAAGGTCGTTAGACCTACTCGCTGTCTCTCACGGTTGTTGTTCTAATGGAATAAATGTTGAAACCGAAAATCACTAATTTGAACCACTTCAGGTATGAATAGAGTGTTAACGGAGGAGATGGAAATTATTCCTTGAAAGCTGGACCTATTAATAAAAGAAACCGCTTCTCAATATCTCTTATAGTTTGTGTCCTATGGAAGTCAGATTCGAAGTTAAAAGAATTCATAAATTTCAACCACTTGCGATTTCGGTAGTCTGTTTCGAGTCGCGCTGACATACTTTTGAGACACTTTATATGGTACGGAAAACTGCTCATCTATTACTAATTTTGTTCTATGGCGATAAATGGTGAAACCGGAAATGGTTAATTTAAATACTTTCTAATTTGTAATAGGGTTAACATTAGTTCTAGTTCAAACCAGAATACTAAAGGTATAGTAATATATGCCTATATTTCAAATTATAAACTAAAACCCTTACAGAAAAAAACTACTAGATACTCATTAAGTACTTCTCACTTTTAGTACACAAAATCATTTAGCACGTACACCCAACCACAAAAGTATCCCTCCCCCCTCAGTGCTCCAATTCCATTACTTGGGGTCCAGGTCATTTGCAGTTGTGAGAACGCCTAGACAGATACAACCCAACTTACACGTAACTTTTCTCGGCACTGACAGCAAGCAGTTGGTTCAGTTGCGAAGCCAAGGGAGGGTCTGGGGGGCAGGCCCCCTTGCTCTAATTCTTTGCCCCACTAGTGGCTCCCCAAACAATTGAAACTACTACCGAAACATCTCTCGACAACAGAGTTACCAACTGCAGAATACCATATGTTGCAATAGTCTGCGTTCCGAGAAAAAAGCTTCAAGCTTGCTTTTGTTAGTAGTACACAAGATTTAATTCATGCAAATCTGTAAGGTGTATGCATTGACTTCACCATTGAACGTTTCCTTTAACCTCTGTTCCTTATCGAGTTATCTTTCTTTTTTGACAAAGAAGCAGATAAAAAGCAAAATCAGTCGGCATTCTCATTCGCTTCGATGTTGAAAGTCACGCTAAAATATGAGGTGCTTACTTACAAATAGCATACACTGCAGTAAAACAACTACACATCTGTTGGACGAAAGAAGTCTTCGTACACTAAGTAATTAATTTCCATTGATTATGGCAACATAGAACAAATGCGTATCATCCATTAAATAATTTGGTGCATCTATACTACTTACTAAAGCCTGGGGAAATGAGACTAACAAAAATCAGATATTCTTTATAAATAAATCGTTCAGAAATATTTTCTTTTAAACAATTTTAACTGTAGCTTAATCCCAAAACTGCTACTACTAGAGAAATTCGGAAGTTTATCACAGAGCCTGTGCTACAATCTTCTGATTACTAACCATCATTTAATATACCGAAACGATACAACTTGGTCATGGCAGTAATTCTATTTTGTGTAAAAGTAATAGTTACTCCCGTGACCAGGTTATATCATCCCGTTATCTTATGTTTAGTAATCAGAGATATATCAGGAGTTTGTGGGACTGGTCAACAGATATTCCATTCAGTAAGTCCAGTCAGTGAATACTCACTTTTATCACAGATTAATATTTGTTCTTCATCAAAATATGCATTTCTGACAAAGTTACATTGTAGGAATTATGCAGAACAGTAAAACAGTGGTGATATGAATTTTCAACGTCATATACTAATTAATGTCCCTCCTTCAAATCTAATCTCAAAACTAACAATATTTATTTAGCATCGATTACAGAATAGTAGCGTTAAGTTATTTAAACTATATTTGAATTTATTTTAAGGCTTTGAAACATCCGAGACTCATAGGATATAAATGAGGAAAATGAGTCAATAGGGCCATAAAAATTTCCCTAGTAACGCCGAGGAAAAACCTTGGTAATCTTCTCAGTCGAAATATTTATCCACGAGGGATCGATCACCCATCTTCCGAATCTTAAGCTGATGTTCTACCGCTGAGCTTTGTCCATTCGGTGTGGTTGTGAATGTTTGTGTATTTGAATTCACATCAAATTCTAAAAACTATTGAACGTAAACAAACGAAAGAAAGAAAAAGGCCACGTATACTTCTTTTGCTGTAAGGAGTCCTGATTGAAATGTCTGTTCTAACACTGTTTGATATTAGGGAAAGAAAAACACATTTCTTCTTTTTGCTTCAAAAAGTGTTCTCTTCATCATTTTAAAAAAGTAAAGGGACATTCATTCCTCAGTTTTAGAGCTCAAGGGTATAAGTAAGCAAAATAATTGAACTACGGCCAGATCAAAACAAGATGCTGCAACCGGGGCAGTTGCCCCAGGTGCCAGCAAACTAATCTATCAGTTTATTGGTGTAGATGTAGATGAAGGGGATGCTAATCGCAAAATTTGCCCTGGGTACCAAATGTCTAGTTTCGTCACTGATTAGGCTACCATATTTTTAGAGCATGAAATCGGGAAATTTTTCTGAAATATTCAGAATACTAGATCATTATTGGCAATTTACTTTAAAGTGAAACTTAAATTTCAAGAGCAAGACTTAAAGTTTAAAGTGGGCTGAGATGGCAAAATAGTGTCCTGTTTAGTGTTGTGTCGATCATGAACGATTCGATCATTATGAACGAATCATGCTGTGAATCAAATGAATTATGATTCTTTCCAGAAATGAATCGATTCTTCAAGTGAATCATTTCTACTTTTCACTGAATTGTTCGCTGAGATCGAAATGTAAGAATTATGAATCAAATTGCAGTGAGCGAATTGGTAGTGTTACTTTTGCAGATGCCACCAAAACAAGGGTTGTGGGAGAAGAGAGAGAGAAACGAAGGAAAGGTGTGCTACCTACCGCACAATGAAGAGTCATATACACACACAAAATAAACAAATATAGTCATTGGACAAGGTAGCCTCAGGCTAAACGTCCATTCCATCCTCCCCCTATGCGGTGTACATAAACAGACGACGTGGAAACTGAAAGGATGGAAGTCGCGTTACTGGAAACAAAGTAATTTTAAAATAAACTTACCTGCTGCTTGCCACGATCTCTGTACTGTTCGCTATCTCAGGATCCGCAAGTAGTGACAGTGTTGCTCGCTCATGTGTAATGTAATTTTACTGTTGGTTTTAATATGCTCTTGAGCGATTATTAAGGTAATGTGCGCTATATAAAATAGGCTTATTTCTCATCACTTTTAAGTGCACTTGCTACACGAAGTGGTCTTATCATTTATATCTATGATAACTGAAAACACCACACTGAACTTAAAACAGATTCAGCATTTAAGCAGTACATTTAAGCAGCACTAAAATATTTATACAAAACACTATTTACACTGTACATCACAGATTTTACATATTTACGTGAAGAAACACGAGCATGGATATTTTCTGAGAAGACAACCTATTTCGTATTTCAGTCAGTATTTGTCCAGTTTTCGAAAATACTCGTTCACATGGAACAGAACTTGGCGGAATAGCTAATCTTCTCTTCATTACTTGAAAAAGACGAGGATATGCAAATTGTTTTTTCTTCCACCACACAAGTGGATCATTTGTACGAATAATTAATGGCTCATCTAGGTACTTGTCGAGCTCAATAATTCTAGCTGCAGTTGGATTTTCAGAGTTCAAAAGCTGTCAAACTTCTTCATCGAAGTCCGCCCATATTGAAGATGAAGGTTGTACGGGTCTTTTCCGAATGGGCTCATCTTCTTGGTTCGAAATTTTCACCTTGCTTGCTCTTTCTGATACACTTCTGTACGTACTCTGGAAAGTAAGCTTAGATTTAAATGCCTGTTTTTTTTAAATCGAGGGTCCAAAAGTGCACTTTCAGTGTAGGCAATTTCTGAATCTACATTCCCAAATCTCTTCAGTGTAGGCAATTTCTGAATCTACATTCCAAATCCAAATTTACCTCTTTGATAAATACTTTTCATTGTATTCGTGCAATCACTTTATCAATTTATAGTTTTTATATTACGAATCCTGTAACATTAAAAAAGTGTTTGAGGTCTTACACTTGGGTGAAATAGTATTGTCGACGATACTTGAGAAATGTCTCCTCTCGTCTCGTTTTTGTTTATCGAGATGTCATGTTTCTCGTCTCGTCTTGAATTTCAAAATATACAGTACTTCTCCTCTCGTTTTGTAGACAAAAATCGAGGCGAGATGAAAAATTTCTAGTCTCGTGAGTAACACCATCTTCTAGATATTTCGATTTCAACAAAGACGTATTAGACCTAAAATTTTAGTAATTATCATAATTATACATTGATCGATTTCGTGGTCACTTCAGTGGCTTACGTTGTATTTGCTATTCTTCATTCAAGCGCCCAGCCTAATCTGACCATGTGCAAGATATTGTGTATTGTACACTGCGAACTATTTTAGTCGTTTTAATTAAATTAATTTTTCTTCTTGAAAATCACTTGCACTTTATAAATGGGAGAACATGAAAAGAAATTTGCTTCTAATCTGAAATTTTATATGTACAAATCTCACATGCGAAAAATTAATAACGATAATTTAACAAATTAGTAGGCCTAATAAATAACAAGAACTTCAAATAGCGGGGACAGGATCCCCGACTTACATCGCCGATTATTACGGCTCCATCCCTCCTGAAAATATATATTCATGAACAGCGGCGCAAATCTGTCTTGAACATTGGGGGGACAAGTAAGACTTTTTTTTGTTGTTGTTGTTAAGCGATGCTCAAAATATTTATGAAGTTAAAAAACAATCCTACGGAGGATCAGGTAGAAGAGTTGTCTTCAACATTGGGAGGCGTGTAAATTTGAGGCTTATTCTGGGGGGACATCAATTTCATCTTACTTTCCTTTGTGGCAATCGGACACAAATCATCACATATTTCCCTAAAAATTACATTTCAAATCGGATTATTGGGGGACAGTCCCCCTCATCCCCCCAGGATTTGCGCTAGTGTTCATGAACACGGTTTATCCTTTACAGAGATCGTAAGACTCGGGATAAGAAAATGTGAGAAGCTACATACCAGAAATGAGCACACTATCGTATAGTGCTATTAGTATTTACAAGTAAAAATATGAAAGTTACACATCCACCTTAGGGTTCTATATCTCTATCCATAATAATACAATATAAAAAAAGATAGAGATAGAAAGACAGTTGTTCTAAAATTATCTCGGAGAAAGTTCATAAATCAGGCCTGTACCTAGCCCGATTCTTGACCCTTTTCGTTTTTATTCTTGACTGGTTATTTTTAAGACATATTTATCTAAAGAAACAACTAAAAGTTTCAGGTGAAGTTCAAGGTAATCGCGGGGGCTTCAGTTGCCCACAGGGAATATTAAGACTCCTGGCTGGTGGCCCTCCCTAATTATGGGCCTGCTCCAGGCTCGTAGCCAGTTCAAAATTTTAGGGGGGCCCGGTAGAAGTTAGGGCGGCGATCAAATCATATGATAGTTCATCACTATAATTCATTTGCAAGCCTACCGTGAAAACCTAGGGGGAGCAGTAAAAATTTAGGGGGGCGGCCCATTCCCCCCGTGAATACGGGCCTAGCCTACTCTAGTTTTTTTTTTTTTTTTTTTATTTAACGTTCGCTGTTAACGATGCGTACCTCGATGGAAGTATATCTGGTCCACGTATACTTCATGCTTGTCATGGTGCAATACTAGGGCACTTGAGTTTGAAATTTTTCGAACAGTAAAATGGTAATGGGAGATGTTTGGTGCTTGCAGCAAGAAACAGATCATTTACGCAGAAACGAATAAAATGCGCTACCTAATAAAATTCTAGTTTTTGCATCAATTTAACTTTTCTGTATAACGTTCTGGTTTAAAGGGCTAAATATGATTTACGGTATACGGGCTTCTGATGGATCACTTTGAACAAAGCATGTTTTCTCGGAAATTGAACTTGGTAATAAAAAAATGAAGATTGCAACACTTTCAAGTTTTGACCGCTCCGACGCAAATACTAGTTTCTGAAACAATTAAGAATGCGAGGGAGGAAGGGCATATGCTAACTTCGTAGTGACAATGAAGCTTGAAACACGTTTCAGAGCTGTTGTGGCCCCAATGCAATGCTGCCCGTGTCACATGGCAAAGATGGTTGACAAGAGAAAGAGAGATTGTATTTCGTCACAAGCAATTCATTTGAGTTGCAGCAGACAAACGATTCGTATGATCGAATAATTCTCCTGCGCAAAATGCATGCGCGGAAACCTAACTGATTCAATGAGCGAATCATTCCCAACCAATTCACTTGCGCGAAGGGAATGCGCAGAAACCTAACTGATTCAATGAGCGAATCATTCCCAACCAATTCACTTGCGCGAAGGGTATGCGCTGACAACCAATTCATATGAACGAATTAAATGATCGAATCATTTTAGTGAATCAGAGTAAATGAATCGATTCTCCGAAATGAATCATTTTGCCCATCACTAGTCCTGTTTGTCTGTTAAGAACATTTGTTCCTGTCCATCACTTCTTACTTTATTATTACAGTTTATCTACCAAACAACTATCTATCTTAAAATGTTACAATAACATTTAAGAGTTGAGTTGAGTTGGTCTTGGCGGGTTTTAGTTTTTCTAAGTTCCGAGCTTTTGCTCTTGCCTTCCATGTTGAGTGTTCTTCTGGCTTGTGTTTTTCTTCTTATTTGTGTTTTTGGGACTGCGACTGTCGCGAGCCCTTCTTGGTGGCGTTGTAGGCTAACACATTCCTACGGAGGTCGTGGCATTCGAAATGTAGCTCTTCGGGGGGCGATTGTTCCTATGGCTGCAATGTCGTCATTGACGTGGTTTTGGACTGTTGCCCAGAATCTGGCGGAGAGCTGTTCCCTGACTTCTCGGAGGAATGGGAGTTCCAGGTCCTCGTGTGTTTGGGCGGTTGTTGTGCCGATTTCGTGTCGAGTGATAGCTCTTGCCGCTTTGTTCTGGACAATCTGCAGTTGTCTGTGATGAGAAGGTGCAGCGTGCTCCCAGGCCGGGTGTGCGTATAGTAGGATTGGTCGAAGGCAAGTGGTGTAGATGTTCTTCCTTGCTTCATGTGAGAAGCTGGCACTAAGCAGGATTGCCATCTGTGCGCCTAGTCTTCTTGTTGCCTTGGTTGCTGTGTCTGACAGGTGGCGTCGGAAGGTCAGCCGGTGGTCCAGGATGACTCCGAGGTATTTGGCTTCGTTGGAGACTTGAAGGATGTTGCCGTGCATCATCAGGTTGTAGGCTCTGGCCCTGTGTGCCCAAGTGAAGTCGACCAGTGTGGTTTTGTTTGTATTGATTTTGATTTTCCACTTCTGTGCCCACTCTTCCAGTTTCGTGATGTGGCGTTGCATTGCCCTTTCGACATATCTGACGTTGCGGTTCTGCGCGAAGACAGCTGTGTCGTCCGCGTAGGTAGCAAGAAAGGTGCCATGATCTGTCGGTATGTCAGCCGTGAAGAGTGAGTACAGGAGCGGAGAGAGGCAAGATCCCTGTGGTACTCCTGCTTGGATCTGTCTGCTATCCGTCAGTTGCCCTTCTCGAAAGACCTTGAAGCGGCGATTGTGGAGGTAGCTCTGGATAAGTTTCACTTGATATTGAGGGAGTCCCGCCTGGAGAAGTTTGTGGACAAGTCCATCATGCCACACCCTGTCGAAAGCTTTCTCGATGTCCAGAAAGAGGCCCAGGGTGTGGCCGCCTTCATTATACTGTAGTGTGATTTTGTCCACTACTCGGACCAGCTGGTGGGTGGTACTGTGGCCCGGCCTGAATCCGAATTGATGTTTCGGGATGAGGTTGTTCTGCTCGGCGTGGTTCAACATTCTTCTGTGAATGACTCTTTCCACTATCTTCCCCAGGTGGGAGAGGAGACTGATTGGCCTGTAGTTCTTCGGCTCCGTCCGGTGTCCTGTGGCCTTGGGAATCATGATGACTCGAGCTTCCTTCCATGCAGGCGGGAAGTGACCAGTTCTCAAGATCCCGTTGGTGATTCGTGTCAGGAGTACCACAGCCTTTCTTGGTGCACGTTTCAGGGCGAGCGTTGGTATGGCGTCGGGGCCTGCTGCCTTGCTGCTGTGAAGCCGTTTAATGATGTTGGTCAGTTCCCTCGGTGTCGTGAGGGCTGCTGGCGGAAACTCGTACTCCTGTTGGAGGGTTCGGAGGCTTTCCTGTACCGCTGCTTCTGTGGGGTGGTCAGGAGGAATGGTGTTCAGCCGGAACGTTTCTTCCAGGTGTTCTGCGAGGACGGTGGCTTGTTCCGCTGGGCTGTACACTAGTCCATGCTTTCCTCGGAGTGGTTGTGTGCAGGGAGGCCCTGGTGGTCGTGACACTGATCTCAAGAGTTGCCAGAAGTCCCTTGACGGTGCATCAATGGCGCGAAGTTTCTCATCCCAGGCGGCGTGGGTCTGTCGCTGGAGGCGGTTTTTCACCCGTTTAGTCATTGCGTTCCACAAGGTTTTGTATTGTGGGTGGCGGGTCTTCTGCCAACGGCGTCGGGACCAGCGCTTGATGGCTATCAACGCTGCTGTGCGGAGATCATCTGGTTTTTGATGAGCTTGGTGCTGCTGCGTGGTTGACGCCAGTCTGTACGCTGACCTGATTGCCGTGGTCAGTGTTTGGACGGCTGTGTCAATGTCCTCCGGGGTGTTCACTGGAAGTCTGGTGTCGATCATAGGCGTCAGCAGACGAGTATAATCGTCCCAGTCTGTGGAGGTTTTCTTCGGCAGGCTGTACACTGGTAGGTGATGGCGTACTGCGACAGAGAAGAGCACAGGTATGTGATCAGACTGGAGATCGTGCAGCACAACAGGCCCGTCCAGGATTGCGGTGTTGGACGAGAGGGTGATGTCCAGCACATCTGGTTGTCCTCCGTTCCGTGGGAAGTGTGTGGGTTCCCTCGGTGCCGATGGGATGAGATCGATCTGCCTGAGTGCACGGTGGAGCGCCCTGCCATTCTCGTTGGACACTCTGGAGTGCCATGCCGGGTGCTTGCAATTGAAGTTTCCTGCAAGCAGCACGCGGTGGCCAAGTCTTCGGAGCAGCAGAAGGTCCGGCGGATGGAGTCTGTTGTCTGGAGCTCTGTACACTGACACAATGTGCAGGGGCCCATCCGGTGAGTGCAGCGTGACTCCGGTCGCTTCAATGGATTGCATGGCCGGAAGCGGAAGGTGATCATGCGGTATCTGTGACTTGATCAGGACTGCCGTGCCTCCTTTTCTGCCCTGACGGTCGTTCCTGTAGGTGGTGTAGTTACGTACCCTGAGGGACAGATGAGGTTTCAGATGAGTCTCTGACAGCAGGGCTATGTCGACGTCTTCTCGGACCAGGAAGTCCTTGAACTCCGCCTTCTGCTTGCTGATACCTTCCGCATTCCAGCAGACCATGCGAACCGCTCGATGTACAACTGTCCTATTCTGTGCCATCATCAATGAGGGAAGCGGCGACGTCTAGGAGCGTTGTCATCTTTGTGATGGGATCCTTGGCAGCTGCTATCTTCCGGATGCCCTCCTTGAGCTTCTGGAGGAAACTCTTGACGTTGAGGCCGGACAGGAGGCTGAGGATTTCCCGGATGGAGGATGCCAGGCTGGAGTCTGACGCTGGTGAATCTGTGGCTGACGTTGGTGTGTCGGCGGTTGATGGTGAGGCATTAGTGGCTGGTGGTGTGGGGGCTGTGGGTGTCACTGCTGGGTCCGTGTTTGGTGCTTCGGCGTCAGTTGCAGGTTGGGGCGCCTGCGCATTTTGGGTATGTGGCTGCATGGTTTCTGGACTTGTTGTTGGTGCTGTTGCTGGAGTCTGCTCGGTGGCGGGCGGGGTAGTAGGCTCGGGAGGCTGGTCTTCTGGCGTTGGTGGTTTTCTGGGCTCCTTGCTCTTGGATGATCCTGCTTGGTGTGGAGTCTTGCTTTGAGCGTTGCTTGGGGCAGGGTTGGGCGGGTCGGCAGCGGGTGCTGGGAACTGCTGCTTGTTGCTCGTCCGTTTTTTCTTCTCAGCCTGGATGTAGGAGCAACCTTGATAGTTTGCAGGGTGTACTCCTTGACAGTTTGCACACTTCGCAGGCGAGTCGCGAGTCTTCTTGGGGCACTCTTGAGTCACGTGGAGTTCCCCACACTTCACGCATCGGGCTACAGCATGGCAGGTTAGCTGCGAGTGGCCAACGCGTTGGCAGCGATGGCACTGCAGGATGTCATTACCTTTATATGGTTCAATGACCACTTTATACCAGAACAGTCTTTCTAGTTCATATATATTTTTCATGCCTGAGGTTCGTTCAAGAGAAACGAGGTAGAGAGGGAAGAGGGGCCGAGTGCCCTGAGCGTCCGGCCTGCCACGCATCTGGTGTACTGCTTGTACAGGAAATCCCAGAGATTGAAGTTCAATCTTGATGTCCTCCGGCTCCGTGTCTATGGGGAGTTTCCTTACTACCACCTTCATGGGGCGGGAGGTCTTCGGTAGCTCTGTCGAGTAGGGGTAGTTCTGTTGTTTGCAGAACGTTTCCACTTTTGCGTGATCTCGCATGTTGAGGCAATGGATTTTGATAAAGTCTGAGTTGAACAACACTTTGGGGGGAGCATCCAGCGTGGCCGCTAGTGTCTTCATCAGTGTGTTTTGCTTTTTCACTCCATATATGAATATGGGGGGAACTTGTTTGGGGCGAAGGTCACGGGGGGCCCTGGGCGCTTCTTCCTCTTCTCCCATTTCCACTTCAGTCGTTGATGGTCCATCTGAGGGGGGGGTTGTCTGGTGCTGGTCCCCTTGGGTCAGGGCGGTGAATCTGTTTCGGCACTCAGTGCGGAATTCCACCAGGGAGCTGACTGGCCCGGACGGAGCCCGTTTCAGTGACTTCCTGGGGGGTTGAAGAAATCCTTCATCTGAGTTAGTTTCATCTTCCGGGGGGGCGAGGGTGCTGTTGCTCCTTCAATTTCTGTCTGGGTTGGTGGCTTTTCTTCATTCTGCTCCAGTGGGGGGAAATGCTCCGGTGACTCTGAGGCTGGTGCTGGGTCCTCCTGCATTTTCACCGGGGGGGGTTCTTGGGGGTGTCTTGTTGGCTTCTTGCTTTTGATTGTAACCCTGCGTTTCCTGACTGGGCCTAAGGCAGTGAACTTTAGTCCCTGGAGTTGCTTCGTAACTGAGTTGAGATTGCTGGGGGGGGCTTTCCGGGCGCGGGGGCCCTTGGCGGATGATGTCTTGCTTTTGCGAGGGGCGGGGGCTGGAGTGTTTCCCTGGTTCATGGTCCGATTTGACGGGTTGTTATTGAAGTGGCTCTTGAAAGGGCCGCTTACCCTGAAATCACTGATATTCACTTCCCGGGGGGGGGGAATGCCGGGAGCTTTTTGGGCGTGCTCTCGACCGGCCGATTTTTCTTTTTGCCTATCAATGTATTACTGTTTGTTACACTTGAAATAGTTCTTAGTAGGATGAGAGTTTATTCATATGGGAGTATACACTTGTAAAGTTTTTCTGATGCACTATATATTCTGTTATAGTCGGTCTCTAGGTGTTGCTCCCTCCACTCACCGTGGCGGAATGAACGTGGAGCGCCTGGGTTCTGCTTTTTAAAGGGCTTGGAGTAGTCTAGTTTAAAACAGCCAATCAGGAGCGAGCCCTGGATGTGGAACTGGCCAATCCCGCAAGGGTGCTTTCCTTCGGGTCCGCGCTCCTGAACGACTACTTTTCAGTATTCTCTTTTGCGGGAAGTGTGGGTGCAGTGCTTTGTGTGACCAAAACATGCACGTGCACACACTACTCTACAAAATAGCTAACTAAATCAAAGCACTTTCCACTGAAACTATCACTTTCACAACACAACAGAGAGTTCACAGGGTGACTTTGACTGTTTATGGAAGTGTTTCTAATAAGTTCTGGGAAGGATTGTCTTTATTTCCACTAAGTATCACACGTATCGCGAGAGCAAAAAAAAAGCGCACGTCTTCTTGCTTCACTATCGTATCTCAGTATGAACATTTAAGAGCGACCGAGCTCTAACCTATAACCTTAGCATTCAAACCTTTGATTTACGGTTATTTGTGATTTCACGTTTATAACAAAGACAAATATTTTTAAAAGAGTGTACTTTAAATAAATTACTTAAAGAAATATTTTTCACAAAGTTTATCCTTTTAAATTATTGTTCAAAGGCCTTTGCCTTTAGTAAGCCTTCTCCGAAATAAATGCAAATGAATTGTGCTGCCATCTTTGGAGCTCTTTTAAAATACCCATATATGATTCCGGCCCATCTTTCGACAATGAGATCTCAGAAACTACATGCTCTAGAAAGATGACGTTTTCACTGATCGATTGCAAATTTCATGTAGATTGTCCAGTTCTAATTGAATATTTAAAAAACATGGGCACTATTTCTTTATTACATTTTTACAGGTACATTGGAAGTGTTGAAATTAAAAAAAAATTAAAAAACATCACATCCTAATCATTATACATTCCAACACCACAATGTTGTATATAGGGGTTGTATATGTCTCCGGCATTTGTTTCATAGCCAAATAATAATGGAAAAGGAAGGATAACCATTTCTCCAGTCTAAGATGAACCTTTTTTGGGAGTGTTTTGCCCAATGAACACCATATATAACTGACATTATATTAATTTTGTATGTAATGTATTTGCTTATTACATACTGCATGCAAGAAGAAAGAAAACACTGGTCATACATGAATTAGAAACTCCAACCGGAAGTAGGCTCAAATCTTGCAAACGGTGCGAGATATTCAGAAAACTAATCGAAAAATCTCCCCTTTATGATATCTCTTGGCTATTTTTTTAATCAATACGTCTTTAACTTGTGTCTGTAAAGAGACATGTACAGATGTTGTAAGGAATGATAAGGCGATTTATGCTCATATGCGAATAATGCGCTGTGTAGAGAGCGCAGGTTCAGCTAGTTTATATTATTATGCAGTATTAAACCAAATCTGGAACTTGTGATATTTATTTACTTGCATCATTCTAGCTGGCAAATTAGTGTGATCTGTACGAAAAGGAATGTTTTCGGGCTGGTAAAATTTGAGATGACTGCTGCCATGCTATAACTTTCAGCTTCGCCTTATCTCAAGTAGATGCAGACATGTCACAAGGTTTGATTCTTGTAGATTCATTAGTTTAAACGCTGTCGAAAATCAGCTCTGGAGAACATGACTCTCAACTAACAACATTTGAACAAATTTACCAAGAATGCTTGGAGATATGCAAAGAAAATGGTCTTGAAATTCCAGAGCCGGAAACAGATAGACTACATGGTTTCCTCGTGGAAACGAACTAGACATTCGCCATCAAAATATCACAAATTTATTTTGGAGGAATCTCTTTCTTGATTGGAGGCAGAAAACCAATTTTCTAAAGATAATATACTAAGAGACATTTTTCTGCCTACTATTGATAAGGCAAGCATTGAGGCGGAGAAACGCTTTGGATCATGTAGCAAAATCATTAGATGGATCACTACGCTACATCCAAAAAGTGAAAACTTTCTAAATTACAACATTGTGGAGCCTATGGCACAGTATTATGGTAGTGATCTGGAAATATTCAAATGCGAACTTAAAATCCTCCCAAACACAATTAAGTCGTATGAAGACGAGAGAAATTAAAGTTGATTCCTTGATGAATTTCGTTGATCTTTGCATCCACAGAAACGCATTCCTAGAAACTTACAAGCTAGATATCACATCTGTGACTATATCAGTTTCTAGTGCTACATGTGAAAGGTCATTCTCATGTTTGAAAAGATTAAAGACATATACGCAATTCAATGACTGATGATAAGTTCAAAAACTTAGGATTACTTTATATTGAAGAAAATTGCTAAATCGTTAGATCTTGAAGAAGTTGTTGATAAGTTTGCTGCTGCCCACAAGAATAGAAAGATCCTCTTTTAAGAAGAGGCATGAACCTATAATTTATTTTCTTTACCTGTAAAAGTGTATTTTTCTGCTTCCACTTAAATCAGCCAGCCACACATATTTTAAACGCAGTGATTAAATAACTACTTACTTATATTAGAAATCAATTTATCATTAATGTATCCTAGTAGTTTGAAACAGTAAATTCTTACATTTTCACTGTAACAGAGTAAAATCATGAACAACAAAGATGAAAAACATTCACCTTGAACACACAAACACACATTACATATATATATATATATATATATATATATATATATATATATATATATATATATATATATATATATACCTCTATATATCTATATATATAATATGCAAGTGTGTGTGTGTGTGTGTGTGTTTATTTATGTGAATAGAATTTTTCATTCATTGGAGATGGCCCCCTAAAAATTTTCTTGAGCCCTCCATTGCCCCCCCCCCCGTGAAAAAGTCTAGCTACGCTACTGAGTTGGTAGCACTGAGTCAAGTTTGTATGCAAGTAAAATTGTGAGTAGATGACGCAAGAAACATTTTTCCATTCAGAGATCCATCTCTCTGGTTCAGAACGTCTTGTCCAATGAACATCATATGTTAATCTCAATATTGCTGTGTATGTAATGTATTATTTCATTATATACTGTAATTCAAAGAAATAAAATCACTGATCATTCATGAATCAGAAAATGCTTGAAAGTAGACGAAAATATGAAATCTAGAACAACTGCGGGAAATAAGTTTGTAAATCACTGTCTCCATTGAGAGACCTTCTCCAATTCTTCTTATTCCAACATCTTTTTCTTTCTAAGGAAGAGAAGATCTTGCTTATCGCACTGAGTATGCATTGCAATTGAAATTGAAACAGTATCACTTGAAAAAGTTTCAGCCTGGCCGTGATTCAAACCCGGGTCTACCGAGTTGAAGTTGAATGCGCTAACCACTTACTGCGCCACTTAACCTTCCACCAAAACTGATACCTAGTTAAAATCGTTTCATGGAAAAATATAAACAAGATACTTAAATATAACAAAAACAAACAAATATAAACAAAATATAAATAAAAATTAAATATGAAAATATAAGCAACTAGTGTGTGCGTCTTAATAACTTAATCGAGATTTCCTTGTTTAACTCAAAAACAATTTATATAGACGTTGCTCAGTGAGGAAAATATGACGAAATGTTTTTCAAGTTAAGGCAATGTCATCGGCAGAGCCGTAACTTGCGGGGGGCCAACTGCCTCCCCCCCCAGAGAAGCTCCCCGCCTTTCCGGGGGGCCTATTTTGAGACAAAATTTTCTTACTCCGTATACGATACGAATATGAAATTAGAAATGAAGCATCAAATAGGGTTGCTACATTACATAAACAAAACAGCACACGAAAGGTAAATAGAACAAAAATGAGTCATGAACACATTTTAGTAAAATTTATTCGTATGGCTTTGAGATTTATCAATATTGTCCCCTTAATAATTTTGTCATATATGGAATGGGCCCAGGGAGTAACTAACGGAACCGCAGACCTTGCCATGCGGGAGGGCCCACAGGCTCTGTGGGCCCATAAAGATTAAGAGAAAGTTGGAGAAAGGGATCCCAATAATTAGAAAAACAACTTTTTCTAGGGGGCCCAAATAAGTTTATTAATGCTTGCGCCCCCAAGAAAAGAATCTAAGTTACAGCGCTGGCCGTTGGTTGCAGGGATGGTCCCGATTTACCTTACATTTCGTCTTTACCATAACTTCTAATTTCCAAAGAAGAAAAGACGACACAAATTATTTTACATTCTTTGAATTGTATCAACACGTGTAGAAATAGACAGTACTATGTTTATGTTGCATAACTACTAGTTTATTTTCTTATATTCATATGAGGAATTTGTGGCAAATTCAGCCCGTGGCACTAGCCGAGCGATCTCGGGCGTTCGGCTTCTGATCATGAAGTGCAATCCACTAAGCGTTCGAATTCCTCTGAAGATCAAGGTCGGAATTTTAACTGTCCTCAGTATTTCTGTGTTCCTGATCTTGTAGTGTTTGGAATACGTCGAAAGGACATAAGTTGCGAGTGGCGAATAATATTCCGGTTGGGGCGATATGTTTTAAAAATATGTGAAAGCAGGAAACTCCAATTGCAGCTGCATGGGTTCAAATCCCGTCGTGGTAATTAGTAATTTTTCTGAATGGGAAGATAATGTTTATGTTATTGGTATTGTAATTATGTTATTGTTTTATAATAATAATAATCATAATCATAATAATAACAATAATAATAATAATAATAATAATAATAATAATAATTATTATTATTATTATTACCACAATAGAAAAAAAGTAACATAGTCGAAGATATTCATGGGAAGAGAAAAGATATAGAGTATGTCAAACGTTTCTTAGGATTACACATGAATGCAATAATATTATTACGTTTATAGATTTACAGATACAATTATCATTTTATGACAACAAGAAATGAAATATAAAGATTTGATAGCTGATAACAATCATGCATTCTGTTTCGCCCTTCTTCTAGGTAGAAAGGTGAGGTGACATCTTAAATAGGATCATTCTCGTGACTAGCGATCCTTATGTAAGTTCGATCACTATTTGCAATTTGTGCACAGCTAGGAACAATTCCTTGGAACTTATATTTGGCCCATAATATAGCAGTAAGAACGTGTTTAGCCCTTATGTGTTCAGGAATTCTTGTCCAAACACGTTACTTGCCAGACAGTTACGAAGGTTGATACGGATGACGTAATTTTGTGTTGTTGGTATTTCACCTGTAAAGGAAGTTGTCTCAACTCTTAGACCCAGAGAAATTGAATATTTTCATATTAGTATACATTAGAAGTATCAGTTTTGTAGATTATAAAAAATTCCTGAATTGCTACAGCCTGAATCGAACTCGCGTCCCCAACATTATGAAACTAACGCTTAAGACAGTACTGTAAGATATCATCTTCTGAGAGAAGGAAGATAATTGAGCTGCAGTAAATTCAATAATTACACACTTTTACGATTCCATTGTAATAATGCTGAAATTTTCTGATTTAAGTCATGGTGAAATAGCAAAATATGCAGAAAGAATAGTCCAGAGAAGTCAACTGTAAATTGACAACTCATATGTACGGAGGCGCTGCCGTATTCTCTCACCTCAGGCGCTGATTTTTCAAAGCTCGGTATTGGACAGATACTTATATTGATTGGAATCTGGTGTTTCAGGGCACTGGATTATCTTTTTTAAGTTAACTAACTTAATGAACCTTCCTTAGTACCTTGTTTCCTATTTAGATGCGGTTTACTCACTTTTAGAGTTTCTCCACTAAATCTTTAAGAAAGGTACAAAAACACAGAAAAATGGAGGACAGTAAAAATCACAAACGTTATTCGCGCGTTCTTCCCTTGCCTAAAGTAAAACAATAAAATATGGTGAACATGCAATTTTTCGTCTTCCAATTTCTATGTGGTGTCAAATCCAGAGTTGGACGGGGTCACTGGGTCGTGTGTCAACAGCACGTGACCTACTTCGACCCATCATTCACTGTGACCAGTCCAACGACCACCCACCGTGACCGAACGCTCACTATGACGCACTCTAACCCACCGACCCTCTCTGGTCACTGCATTGTAGACAGCATATTCTGACGCGACAAAACGCCAATGAACCACAAAATTACTCCCCAAAATATGTTAAATCGCCTATATGTGTAATTTTTTTACATTAAGGTGAGTCTAAAAATACTAAAAAAGTACCAAAAAAGTACCCCAAATGGGGCTCGAACCACCAACCATAGGGTTACTGTGCTGGTGTTCTTCCGGCTTAGCCACGGAGGAGATGAAGGAGACGTCGCTTGTAAAGGGATACATTGTTGAGATCTTTTTTAATTGGTCAATCAGAGTGGTCCTTTAATCGTATACATGAGACGATAACTGTTTGGGATAAGATCAAATGCGTTCGCCATGTAATTTTATAACAAAATGACGCGTGTGTATTTTCTTTATTTCATAGTTCTCCCATACTCACTTTCTAATGATCGACAACAGTTGCCATCTAAATCCATACAATTATCGCACTTAAATTTTTTCATTTCATGATGTTGAGGCAGATGTTATTCTTGACCCTCGGAGCTCACTTTAGTAACAATTCGTCAGGAAAAAATAATATATAATAATAACCGCATGCACATGACTGGCGATAGATCGTGTTGGTCAATTCGCGATTCTCCGCGACGAATTGAAGGAGAGAGACCAAAACGAAGTCCTCGCTGCGACGCGGTGGTAACTTGATCACCCCGACGCGAGATATCAGTTTCGACTCGACAAAACCCTGCCGCCAATGGGACATTAGCGTCAATCCTTCGACTCGTTACTATATTGAAGATCGACGTTTACCTGCAAGTGGGCCACTAGGTGTTGGCGACCTTTACGGCATGGGGTAGGTCCATGTATCATATAGCCTCGCTGTTGAAAGGGACGTTAAACTCAAAATCAACTCAACAAAAAATACAGTGCTTCCCATCATATATCTATATATTCTTACCATGCGCTTTATAATAATTGCGAAAAGCTTATTATATGGAGCGCTTAGAGCACAGGGCAATCAACCCATAAATTTGTGAGGAAAATAGACATAAAATTTGTAATGTAAGCTTCTGTATGTTGGTCTACGTACCTTGATTTGGGACTTTCAAATTGCATCCGTCTTTCCACTGAAAAGTATCGATAATTCAACAAGGAAATAATTAGATAATGATAATTTAATTGAAATTCATCGTAATTTTGTCCATGACAAATACTTTACCATTTTATATCCTAAAGGTCAGATCCATCATTATACTAACACAGCGGTGCTTGATCGATTGACTGTAGAAATTCAAACTCCGATTAGTTAGAATTTGATAACCTGGTTTTATTACAAATATAAACTCTTTAGTCGGTAGAAAAGAGGACGTGGATCAGGTGGCAGAGTTGATGACGATGTGTTTTGGTGTGTCTGTGGTTCATGGTTTGTAGTAGGTCGGAGTGGGTCAAGTTTTCATTGACCCATGCCATCTCTGATAAAATCTGTGAAACCAAACCAAACAAACACAAACAAACTATTTGCTGAGCAAAACAATATATTCACATAAAAAACTACATGCGTGTTACAGTTTCGCCAACTAACATTTTGGCTTCATCAGACACTATCTCAGAAGCCAAAATGTTAGTTGGCGAAACTGTAACACGCATGTAGTTTTTTATGTGAATATATTGTTTTGCTCAGCAAATAGTTTGTTTGTGTTTCAGTATATACAAAGCAAAGCTTCTACTTATGGAAAATATTACAAACCAAACAAAGATTAATATTAATACACAAAATGCTCAACATCTTAGCTATTCATGACAAGGTATTGCATGATCCGAATAACTCTATTGGCGTGGTAGACCCGGGTTCGATTCCCGGCGGGAGCTCATGTGGTTCGGATTCCACGTTAATCAGTAGGTTCACGTCTCATATAGCCTCGCTGCTGAAAGGGACGCTAAACTAAAAATCAACTCAACTCAACCGAATAACTCTAGTATATCCACAAACCATCATTTATCATATTTTACCGAAATGCGTTGTGACTTTTCTGACAACCTGATACTTTAAATGTTGTTAATACACAAAGTTCATTGATCTCATCACTTACTAACTTATCCTCTTATGATCATCACAAGCTTTAGGGTACTTCCCGTAGATATGGAAAGGTGAAATGTAGTATCCAGGTTTGGTGTAGCGTGCAAGTAAACAAATGAAAATCAACAGAATAATATTTCCCTCCCCCAAACCCCCTAAAGTGAACTCCGCCAAAAAGACTTGAAATCCAATCAGAAAATTCATAAAATATAAAATATGTAGCCAAGTCTCGACTTTGCAATAATAATAATAATAATAATAATAATAATAATAATAATAATAATAATAATAATAAAGGAATAACAGAATTACAAAATCAATTACGTTATGAATACCTTCTAATTAAAAAAATGATTGCCGCGACGCAGGGCCGTAACTTGTGGGGGCAGGGGGGCCACTGCCCCCCAGGGAAGCTCCTCGCCGTTCGAGGAGTTCCCATTTTAAGACAAGATTGTCTTACTCCATATACGATACGAACATGAATTTATAAGTGAAGCATCAAACAGGTTCACTACATTACACAAACAGAACAGCACACAAAAGGTAAATAAAACAATAATGAGTCATGGTCCCATTTCAGTGAAAAAAAATATCCACTATTAGGGGCACTAAAAATAATATATATTCGTATATTCTTGTCAGATTTGTCTATATTTTCCCCTTAATTAATTTGTCGTGTATGGAACGGGCCCAGAGGCGTAACTAACGACCCCGCAGACCTTGGTGTGCTGGAGATTCGAAGAATTTGAGATATCCTCTGATCTTATTGGCCGATTCAAATAGGACATCAAGAGTCATGACCTACATATAGCGGAAATTAAGGTCTACTGCTGCCAGTCCTCGTGGCCGAGCGTTCTAAGGCAACGTTCTAATAATGAAAATAGTTTGTGGCGTGGATTCAAACCTTACCCCAGGAGTTTTTAAATTTTCATAACACTTTTTTTCATTAAAATGAGCTTGCAGTAAAAGTAAAAGAAATAATAATACTAATTACAAATAATAATAATAATAATAATAATAATAATAGTAGTAGTAGTAGTAGTAGTAGTAGTAGAAGCGGGTTAGAAGCCCCGCAGGGGTTGGTTAGGTTCTGTTCTATTGCTCAAATTTTTCTGTACATTTTACATGACCAACTTCAAACAGCTGGCTAGGGTACCGTGTGAATACTGAAACTCTTGGGATCGGCGTAAATGCTGCCTGCTCTTCTTCTTTGGAAATTAGAAGTTACAATGAGAAAGAATAGTACTAATGTAAATTGGGAGCAGTTAAAATGATGAGGTAGCCTTAACTTGAAAACGTTTCGTGATATTTTCCTCATTTTCGAAGATCTATATAACTTGCTTTTGAATTAAAGAAGGAAATCTCGAGTAAGTCATTGTGACACCCATAATGAACGTCTTCTCAGACGAACATTAGTAGTTTGTATAGTCTTACATGCAACGATTTTAACTAGCTAAAAGTTTAGATAAAAGATTAAGTGATGGTAGGTAAGTGGTAAACTTCTGTTCCATTGAACTTCTGTACGGCGCGCACGGGTTCGAATCCTGGCCAGGCTGAAACTTTTCCAATTGTTTCAATTTCAATTTCAATACATACTTAGTGTGGCAAGAAAGAACTCTCCTCCAGAAAGAAAAAGATAATGGAATGAGGAGAATTGGAGAAGGTCTCTCAACGGAGGCAATCATTTACAAACTTATTTCCAGCAGTTGTTCTAGATTTGATATTTTCAGCTACTTTCAAGCATTTTCTGACAAATGCGTGATCAGTACTTTTATTTCTCTAAACATACAGTATATAAAGAAATAGTACATTACATACACAGCAATATTGAGATTAATAGATGGTGTTCTTTGGAAAACACGATCCGAATCATAGAGATTCATCTTAGAATGGGGAACTGTTTCGTTAGTCACCTACTTTACAATTTTACCTGCATAAACACCTGAATCGGGACTACCAACTGCTGTCAGTGCTGAGAAAAGTTACATGTAAGTTAGGTTGCACCTGTATAGGCGTTCTCACAACTATAAATGACCTGGACCCCAAGTAATGGAAAACAGCGCTTAGGGAGGAGATACTTTTGTGGTTGGGTGTACAAGCTTTATAAATCTCCCATTGAAACTGACGCATGGAGGTATACAGTATGGAAGCTTGGGTACGGCGTGCGCCTAGCCGGCCCGGCAAAATGACTTTCCCGCACTGCAGTTATTTGGTAAGAACTCTCTGGACGTCGTTCCCATTCTTATAAACCTATTAATGCGTATATCATTTTAAAGGTAATAAAACAAACTAAAAGTTTTATTTGAAACATTTTGTTGCAGCGTTATCAGGTTTTTAGTAATAATAACAAAAATATTAAATATTGAAAAATCTACTTTTTCAGCAATGTATTTCAATAGCGGCATATATACTTACTTTATCTAAATACACATAAGGACATAATTTAAAGAACGTAATGTGAGGAACCTGACTTTCAAAAACCATATTCATACTAACTGGCTTAATCGAGTTATTAACATTTTAATGTAGGTATGCAAAGTTGCATTTTTAGGGTTGTGGGGGGAAATCAAGAGAGGGAGGGTTGGGTACTTTTGAGGAAATACTCCCTTTATGCTGTTGTAATAACTGGCACAGTTTCAGCTTGATACTAATTAGCCCCTACAAATGCATATTTTTTGACTTTATTGACCGGACATAGTGCTTTCTTGTCACAAAACGTAAGCAGAAGTATTGTCGTTATCTCACATATTATTGAAAGTTATTTAGTTATATTGATTACTCACTCCGTGTAACGTGGGTTCCTGTCACCACGGCATGGCGCGTCCTCAGGTTGCGGATCGAGGAGAAGGCCTCTAGATATAGAGGTTAGCTGCGAATATACTGAATAAGCAGTCGCGGACAGACGACTAGGAGTGGTCCTCCAGCTTGGGGGTTTGGGTAAGGCTAACACCCTCATTCTGTAAAAAAAGGTACTTGTTCAGAAACATTCACAAAAGCCTCGGACAAGGACTGATAACTTGGTACGACCTCAGCAAAAGAAAATGGACATGAGATTTGGAACATGGAATATTAGAAGTCTTTATAGGGCAGGCGCGTTAAAATCTGTAACGAATGAGCTAGAGAAATACAGGATGGATCTAGTAGGAGTTCAGGAAGTTAGGTGGGAAGGAAATGGATCTGAGAATTCCGGAAATTTTACGTTCTTTTACGGGGAAGGCAATAAAAATCACCAGTTAGGAACAGGGTTTTTCGTTCACAAACGAATATTACCAGCAATTAAACGGGTTGAATTTCTTACTGACAGACTTTCTTTTATTACTCTCAAGGGACGGTGGTGTGATATTATTGTTTTAAATGTACATGCTCCAACTGAAGATAAGGGTGACGATATAAAAGATAGTTTTTACGAAGAAGTGGAACGGATATTTGACCAACTCCCGCGATACCATATGAAGATTCTATTAGGGGATTTCAATGCGAAGGTAGGACGAGAGGATATTTTCAAACCGATTATAGGAAACGAAAGTTTGCATAAGGAAAGTAATGACAACGGTGTTAGACTCGTGAACTTTGCAACATCCAAAAACCTAATCGTGAAGAGTACAAAATTCCCACATCGCGACGTTCATAAATACACTTGGACATCACCAGACGGAAAAACACATAATCAAATTGATCACGTTTTAGTAGATAGAAGAAGGCAATCTAGCATAATTGACGTCCGGTCGTTTAGAGGGGCTGATTGTGACACTGATCACTACCTGGTAGTAGCGATAATACGGGAGAGATTATCGTTCAATAAAGGTAATATTCAATGTCCGAAAACGGAGAGATTTAATTTAAAGAAATTAGAAGAGAGCCAGGTAAGAGAGGAATACCAGATCGAAGTTTCGAATAGATTCTCGGTTTTAGAAGACTCGGAGTGCACTAGTGTTGAGGATACTTGGATTGAAATTAGAGATAGCATTAAAAGTTCAGCAATAGAAAAATTGGGACACGCGGAAATACGTAGGAACAAACCATGGTTCGACCAAGAATGCATTAAACTAGTAGAGAAGAGAAAACAGGCAAAATTACGGTGGCTACAAAATCCGAATGAAATAACTACACAAAATTTCGCAGATATCAGGCGGGAAACTTCCAAAACTTTTAGAACAAAGAAACGCGATTTTTTGAAAGCTAAAATTAAGGAACTTGAAGATAATAGTAGAAATAAAAATATTCGGGACATGTATAAGGGGATCAGCGAATTTAAGAAAGGCTATCAACCTCGTGCTTATATGTTAAAGAAAGCTGACGGAACAGTCCTCACTGATACGGATAGCCTCTTAAATAGATGGAAAGATTTCTTTGACGATTTGCTGAACACGCAGCCAAAAACTAATGTGCGTGGAGAAAAGGAGATACACACCGCCGAACCGTATATTCCAGAACCCAATCGAATAGAAGTAGAAGCCGCTATAAAGAAATTAAAGAAACACAAATCTCCGGGTGTAGATGAAATTCCGGCTGAGTTAATTTTAGCTGGAGGCGAAAAAGTGTGGAACAAGATACACAAACTCATTCTCCTTATCTGGAACAAGGAAGAATTGCCACAAGAGTGGAAAGAATCAATCATTGTTCCAATTCTAAAGAAAGGCGACAAAACTGACTGTAATTACCATTCGCCAAATACTCGAAAAGAAGTGGGAATACAATACCCCGGTACATCAACTATTTATTGATTTTAGAAAGGCTTACGACTCGGTTAGGAGAGAAACATTATACAACGTTCTTACAGAACTTGGAATACCGAGAAAGCTAATTAGATTAATTAAGATATGTTTAAGTGAATCCCAAAGTAAAGTCCGGGTAGGAAAATTTTTGTCTTCGAGCTTTCACGTCGAAAATGGCCTGAAACAAGGAGATGCGTTGTCGCCATTATTATTTAACTTTGTGCTGGAATACGCCATAAGGAAAATGAAAGATAGCAACCAGGGCCTAGAGTTGAACGGTATTCACCAGGTTATGGCATATGCTGATGATGTAAATTTAATAGGGGATGATAGGAGAAAAGTAGAAATAAATGCAGAGATCTTATTAAACGCTTGCAGGGACATGGGTTTAGAAGTAAATGCAGAGAAAACTAAATACATGGAAGTGCGTCGGGACCGTAATACGGCAAATTGTGGAGGCGTTAAAATATTAAATAATACTTTTGATAAAGTGGATACTTTCCAATATTTAGGATCAATATTAACAGACGAAAATCATATTCACGAAGAAATTAAATGTCGACTAAAAGCAGGGAATTCGTGTTACTATTCGGTTCAAAATCTCTTGTCGTCGCGAATTCTGTCGAAGAATTTGAAGCTTAGAATATATAAAACGATAATCATGCCTGTTGTTCTATATGATTGCGAAACATGGTCGCTTACTCTGAGGGAAGAACATAGACTGAAAGTATTTGAGAACAGGGTCCTGAGAAGAATATTCGGACCCAAGAGGAACGAGAATGGGGAATGGCGGAAACTTCATAACGAGGAACTACATAGTTTATACGGCTTACCCAACATTGTTAGGGTCGTCAAGTCTAAGAGGCTTAGGTGGGCAGGTCATGTAGCCAGAATGGAAGAAAGTAGAAACGCTTTCAAAGTCTTGACTGGAAGACCCATAGGAAAACGACCATTAGGAAGACCTAGGCGCAGATGGGAGGATAATATTAAGATGGATCTCGAAGAGATAGGAATACAAAGTAGAAACTGGATCCAATTAGCTAAGGATAGAAGTCAGTGGAGAGCTTTTGTGAACGCGGCACTGAACCTCCAGGTTCCATAGGCCATAGAGTTAGTTATTGATTACTCACTACAAGTGTAGTTGCTTGAAGTCAACATTGTACTCAATGAATGCTTATCAAGTACTGTAACTTGAAAGTAATTATAATTATACTCGTGAAAGCGGAACATATCAAAATACACTTAATGGTCTAAATTGAATCTATTCCTCCAAGTAAAACTTCCCTGACATATTAAGAAACTTAGTACTTCGCAATCACATATGTCTCGGGTAGTAACTCCATTCACCCAAACGTGATGCTTACTTGTCAGCAAATTTTGAGCAGATTTTTAGTTGTCCATTATATTTTGGGATTATGTTCCTGTAGATACTCTACTATTTTGTGCTTAAAAATGTTTACTGATTAGTTTGAATTAATCATTGAGCTAGATTACTTTATAAAACTTTTCCAAGTTATATAAAAGTTGGTGCAAAACGTTTTATTCATTTTTAAAAATTGGGACAGTATTTAGTATTCCCAAATTGGACAATTCCGATTAATCGGAACTATGTCACTCTACTTTTATCATTATAAATTTCTGTCCCTTATAGATTGTTATATAAATAAATGATTTTTCTCATGTTTTTCTTTTAAAATGTTACTTTACATATTTAAAAATACAAGCTGAACCTTTTTTTAATTAAAAATTAATGAAGGTCTGTATTTGTTTTTCTAGATCAATTATTACTGGCCTTTATCCCCCAACGAGTGGCGAGATCGACATTTATGGACATAACATTTTTCTAGACAGGAACTGGATCACGAAAAATCTGGGGATATGCCCTCAATATAACGTTTTGTTTTCTACGTATGTTCAACTATTTACAAATTTTATTTGTAGCACACCTTTCAGTAGGCAAATTATAAAGCAGGTTTGAAGTTATGATTATTTCACTTACTAAATCGTCTAATCTGTGAAAAGTATATATAGGGTGTAACATAAATGCACGGCCAAAAGTAACGAGGTGATTGCGGACATCCAAATAAATAAAAATGTTGCTAGAACATTGGTCCGATGCTGCTTCGTTTCCGAGATACAGGGTGTTCAAGAGAGTACCTCCAATGACTCACTATGGGAAAGTGAATGGAAATGGTCAATAGCTGTTATAGGAATAATAATATCAAGTGAAATTATGCCTGTGTAAATACATTCACACTAACATATAGAATGAAAGTAATCAACATTTGAGGTTATTGGGTTTCCAGCAGTAGCGGCCGGTGGTTTGTGGTTTCGGGTGTTGCAGTACGAACGATAAGAGACAGAAGATATAAAGTTGACTCATTGACTAATCAGCATAACTTTAGATGCAAATGCTATGTGACATGTTAAATTAAATAAAATTCTGCTTTTAAAAAATAAAAAATGCAGAACATTTTATCCGATTAATCATCTTAATTAATTAGTAAGTTCGTTATCCTCTCTTTGATTGGAGCAAATCTGTCTTATACATGCTGGTTGAACTCTGGTATTCTTATTGTCAGGTCTTTTTGATGGAAAGCATAACCAATGGTGATAACCTTTCTTGGGACATTCAATTCCTTGAAAGTGTCAATTCTTTCTCATGTGGAAAAAAAACTTTTCGTCCTTTGCTGACGCCATAGGTACAGCTAATATTAATTTCAGAAGCTTCGTAGATTCACTAAATATTTTTTCTAGATTATTGCGAACGATTCATTCTAGCAAACTCAGTCCCTGACAGTGATCCGAATTCCTCTTCAGCGTTGACTAAGAGAGTTCGTAGCAGAGATTACTGTTATAAAAAATGTACATTGAACACACTTTATTCACAGTTTACCCAGGAAAATTTAAAATAAATTGAGGAAATGTATCTGGTGTAAACAACACTACTGCCATAAGATATGCTGTAAATTTAAACTGGATTTGTTTTTCGAACACTCTCCTGAATTGCCCTTTGCTTGTTTTGTTTAAGCCTTAATTGCAAATTTTTCCTCAGTTGAAAGCTGGTCAATGTTTTTTGTAAGTTATTTACAGAAGTCATGGTATACAATTCATTCATAATTTGTAGGTTATTTACAGAATTAAAGCACGCACAATAAAATTAAACCTAATAATTAAAAACCAAAACAGCTGATACAAAAAAGGTACTGGTATATCAATTCCGAATGTCACATATTCATACATCAACACACACACGTGTGAGTAAAAGAAAAAACTACATTCCAATCCATCCGTCTTGGTTGTTACGCAATGCACGATGAACACAATATACTTCCACATGAGGCAAAACAACGCTTACCAATGTAATATGTTCTGGAAAGGAAACCTTGAAACCCACCAGATGAAGGATCAGCATGTAACAGAAGCCAAAAATCAAAGAAAATCAAAACAAACAGCACTGCCAGTTCTACACCCAGAAATGTTAACTGGGAGGGATCCAAAGTATTTGAGGGAGGTCCAATACGTCTACATAATATGGAACCTGTCTTATATTGCACCCGAAAAGGCGATAAGTAATTCTTACTTACTGTCACCTATATTTTTAGAAAAAATCATAGAACAATTATTTCTATAAGAAAAAAAGAGTACATGATGAGGCGTAAAATAAAATATTTAGCGTACATCAATCGTTTCTCTGTTTAAACAAGTATAGTTCGTTAAGAAAGTTTAGAAATGTTAGCCAAGTTTTGAAATTTTTGGGAGGTCCGGACCCGGTGGACCCCCTCGTGGCTGCGCCCCTGAGCATTGCTAACTAGTCCCAAATTCAATGTGGCGTTCCCAATCATACAGGTTTGAACTCCCTCATGACTAAGCGGTTAGCGTACGCGCCTTTGGCGTGGGAGACCCGGGTTCGATTCCCGGCGGGAGCTCATGTGGTTCGGATTCTACGTTAATCAGTAGGTCCACGTCTCATATAGCCTCGCTGCTGAAAGGGACGCTAAACTAAAAAATCAGCTCAACCAATCATACAGTTCTATGTGGAAATTATCAAGAGTATGAAATATACTTATTTTATAAAAGAAATATGTTTATAATAAAATACTATCCACAGGGGTGGGGGGCGATTCTACATACTGACTTATTAATATTTGATCCACAAATTACTGTAGAAGAAGCCTTCATTATCAATATAAGCTAAGAATTAACTTGTAAATGCGGGTCTACTTTCATTTGTTTTCTTCTCTACTAGATATTTTCTTTCTTATTTTGTAATTCTGCAATCACTTTTTTTATTGTCATCATATTGATTTGCTTCAGAATGGTCCCGTAATTTAAAAATATGAATGCATAAAAACAAATTCCATTTGTTAATTGCTAGTAAAACAAAATTAAGAAAATCTTATTTAGCGTGAAAAACCTTCTCGTTCACTGGAAACCGTGCTGTGTTGCAGAAGCACTGCAACGACCAGTCCCTTTAACTTCTCAGATAGGGGAAGGAGACTTAACATTTGCTCCAATTGCCGCGCTGAAGGAATCTGGTAGTTGTATGCTCGCTGCAACACAATATAAATTAGAGTCTCTGTGACGGATTATCTTTTGCTTTTTAAAACGGATTAACGGAACGAGCAGTTACAGAAGTGAAAAATATGTTATTTAAAGTGTATATATGCGAGTATTAAAAAATATTTTTTTCTGTTCTTTACTACTATTGAAAATAATACTTTTATCTTGAAATCCTTTGTCGTTGCGCAACGCTGCAACACTAACATTAGCCGCCACTGGTTTCCCGTGTTGCCAACCTGGTACAAAGTGTTATGTTTTCAAAGAGCCTTGTCTTTCGAAAACGAAATGGAATCTGCTCCATGTTTAGGACGTTCTGATAGTAGTAATCATATACTAACGTGTGAACGTCCAGCGCTATTTGGAAACATAACATTTGTACCAGGTTTGCAACACTGTCAAACCGATAACCTCAAATGTTGATTAGTTTCATTCTCTATGTCAGTATGAATGTATTTGCACAGGCATTATGCCCTTGGTTGTATCATTCGTATAATATTAAACATTTCGATTTACTTTCCCCATAGTGGGCCATTGGAGGAACTCAACATTTGAACACCCTGTATCTCGAAAACAAAGCTTCATCAGACCTATGTTTATAGAAACATTTTTATTTATTTGGATGTCCGCAATCACCTTGTCACTTTTGGCCATGCATTTATGTTACACCTTATATACTAGTAAAATCGTCATTACGAATCCGTTGCTCACTTATAGTTTTATTACATGATTTAGTATTATTAGATTCTATTTCTTTGAAGATATTAAGGAATAAGACTATGATATATTTCCATCAGAAAACCGGCTAATAAACATGTTGACTTTTTTCTGGCGTCATTGTTATGTGTGAACACAATACTGCTTGAAACATAGATTAAGACTCATATCAACATCCTAAACTAGCCATTTTCAAACTATGTACAGTCATGCTCAAAATTATTGTCGCGTGTCTATAAATGGAATTCTTCTAGGAATATAATTTGATGACGAATACGCCCGGTATTTCTTGTAATGTTAGTATTGAGAAAGAACAATAAAACGAAAATAAAACTTTCTTGTCCATTTAACAACATTTTGTTTTACTCATTCTAATTTTCGTATTTACAATTCTTTTCCTAAGAAATTTACTCATGAGACAGAAACAGAAAATAAATACATACTAATATGTAAAAACATATAGAAGTATGTTTTAAGAAATTCTTGTAATTTACACCTTATCATATTTGAAAATTGCCGGTCGCCGCGTGGCTTAATATTATAGATGAATATCAATGTCAAACATGGCATATTAAACACAGATGTTTATGAAATTGTTGTAGTTATGTTATAATCACATATAACATAATACTGATAGCTAATACTATTAAGATATCGAGATAGGCTATCTAACATTCTTCTTTTCTGGCGTCAAAAATCGAACTATATAAATTTTGTTGCTAAAATGATTACATTTTTATGAAGCCAATCATACGATATGCGTAAGAATGTAATTAAAATATATAATAAGAACGTAATTAAAATATATAATAATTGCAAGCTTATAAAAATGGAAATTTAAGCGTACTTCGTTTACATCTGGTAAGTAAACTTATATACCATGCTCTTTTCCTTCTTACAAATAAATAAAATATTTTAATATTGCTTACATCATCAGTTAATGGGTAATAATGCTGTATAGAAGGAAATAAATCACATATTTATGCATTTGAATGACTGAAAATTAACTTAGACCAGTCTATCCATTTTGAAGAAACTCACACAAGAAACTTTTTCAATGTTCTGTCCCTTTGTTTAAGTACCTTCTTTGTTTTCTGCTTAGTTTAAATTGCACAACCTTAATTACCAATAGCACACGAAGCCGGTGATTCCCACTCATAACCAGAGCCCGGATTTTAATGACATTCCATTTTTTATTAGTGCAACGTAGACATTACTACATACAAAAATCTGATGAACTTCCTCAGATTAAATAGGTGTAATTCTTTGGATTCTTTTTTTGGTCAATTTTACCACTTTTATTTTTACATTATTTTTTTTAATTATTTGAAAACTGTACATCATTTTTAGTTCGTTTTCTCCAAACTTTTACGTCCTTTTAGGATAATTCAGTTTTCAGTTGTGCATGACTCTATCCTTTAAAAGAAATTTCTCAGATTCTTATTTATCTTTCATCTAATGGTTTTCGTGCTTTGCGAAAAGCGGAGTCCTAAACAAGCATGCATGCCGAAGCAAAAGAAGTTCAATAATCTGTTTTGTCTGAATATTACTTGACGCTACTTACAAGGGAAGTACTAGAAGTGGTACTCGGGGTTCTGCATATGTTATATATCGTTGAAAAGGTGACACTGAGTACACTACACATGTAAAATATTTCGCTTGAATGGGCCTTTAGGGGGCGTGGCGACAATTTCAAGATCATTAACAAGGCACACTCCGAAATACCAGAAAACGTGGATAAAATAGGAAGCTATGATGTAATTGTTTTAAGATGTAGTATATATATATATATATATATATATATATATATATATATATATATATATATATATATATATATATATATATATATATATATATATATATAGGTTTATAAGATAACTGAACACAAATCTGACTCAAATGTTTACAAATCAAAATGGCGGATACAAATTACAACAGCAACAAAAAACACAAGCTATGGATCTGAAATTGGGTACGTAGACACATTCGACGTCAGTATGTATGAATCAAATACCAAAACTGTAAAATTCAAAATGGTGGATCCATGATGGCGGGCAAAATGGAAAACACGGCTATGCTCCTGAAACATTGCAATGGTGGTGAAAAGGTGCGCGTTTTGTAGTGACAATATGCGTTATGCTTCGACAACTGTCTTTCTAGTATATATGCCGTTTACACTTACAGCTCCTAGGTATGCACTATTGTAGGTAACATACATGTAAGAGGATGAGGGAAAGAGTGCACAATGACTAGTGGTAGTGGTAGAGGTCAAAGAAACAGGTGTAACACAGGCTTTTACGACAAAATACATAAGAACATGTAATGCAGGATTTTTTCTGTTTGCAGTTACGGGCTCGTCGAAAAGAAATAATGTCCTTGACACCTTGAAATGGAACGTATGGTGCGCAGGCATACCTAGACCTACTTTGTACCAGGTGTGTCTAAACAAGGGCCGATAAAGTGCCAACTGGAATTGGTTCAAAATGAGGCTATAAATTTTCAAGACATTTTCAGGCCTGTGCAGTAGTGCTTCGTTTCCTGTAAGGAATGCATGTTCAGTGAACAGTTCCAGAAAATCTTTCTACTGATGGAAGCAAAACACATTCAGTGGTTGCATGAAAGCAGTGGAACCAAGTGAAAGGATTTTTTAATGTAACCGCAACGCTGTCATCATGGTAAATATCTCTGACGTTTGAGCACTCCAGGGATCAGCAATGCACTTTTTCCGCCATATTGGATCCGTCATGTTGCATTTTCCCGTTTTAACATTGAATTCTTACTCCGTGACCACGAAAACCTCTATTGACCTGCTTTCAGTTCATAGCAGTGTTTTGTATTTTGTCCGCCATCTTGAATACATCATTTTGAATTGTACACTTTTGGTATCCAATTCGTACATAGTGACGTCGAATATCTCTATATACTCTAGATCTCTATATACGAATTCAGATCCATAGCTTGTTTTTTATGTAATTTGTATCCGCCATGTTGGATTCGCCATTTTGATTTGTAAACGTTTGATGTTAGATTCGTATTCAGCTACCTTTTAAGCCTACATATCAAGTCTCAAAACAATTAAATCATAGCTGCCTATTTTGTCCAGGTTTTCTGGTGTTTCGGAGCGTGACTTGTTCTGATCTTCAAATGGTCGCCCCTCGCCCTACAGGCCTCATTCAAGCGAGATATTTCACATGTATGGTGTACTCGGTGTCACCTTTCTAACAATGTATAACACATGCAGATCCCCGGGTGTCACTTCTATTACTTCCCTTATTAGTCTATATTTAATTACCACCGCAATAAAACCTGGCTGAAAAATCGAGAAATGAAACATGATCTTGTTTCATATTTACAATCTGCACAACACATCAAGGTGAAGGAACTGTTCTTCCATTGTTTATTTTAGAATGAACATTTTGTTTTGAAAATTAAAAGCAAACAACACTATTCGAGGATAAAAGAAAAACAACAGCTTAATTGTTGATACAGCTGAACATTGCTTTTTTAAAACTCACTCCGTACGAACATTTGCATAATCCGATATTCACGGTGAGGAATATGCAACTTCTGTTTCTTCTATTTGTGAGTTTAGCTATCAACTGGATTTAAAGTGCTGAAGGTGAAGCTAGCTAAAGATGCTTATTTGAAACAAATATTATCAGAATTCGATGGCGATATAGTTTCTATTGATAGCCAGATACTTTTCTACAAAACATGTGAAGTTAAAGTGCAAGCAGATAATGATTTACTGTTCAGCAATATATCGGACATGACAAATCTGTACGTGGTATCGAGAAAATTAGTAAAAGGATAACGTCCTAACTTTTGCTTACACAGAAATCATCCACAAGTACTGATACTAACTGCTGTATGGAGATTTGTGTGAAGCTTTCCTTTCTGTAAACATTCGTATCTGGAAAATGAATAATTTGAAATAAAAGAGTTTATGTGAAAGTATGCAGGTCGTTATATTTCAGACGAGTCTATTCTGAGAAAGAACTACTTTCGCCTTGTTATGAAAACACTATAAGAAGAGTAAGAGTACGAGTATCCGAAAAAAATATTTTTGTCTCTATTGATGATACCAGCCATGTAGAAGGCCGTTACAATCTTAATGTAATAGTGGGTGTGGAAAAAGTAAATATTGCTGCTCATAACTTAAATTTTGAAGTCAGTGAGCTATTCAGCAACATGTCGTCTCTTGGACATATCGATGACACTATTGTGGCCTGAAAGGCTAAGACATGATGTAGTGCTCTTTTTGACTGATGTAATGCCTTACGTTGTCAAAGCTGCCAGCACAATTAAAGGGTCGTACTCATAGGTGACACATGCCACTTGCCTAACACACGCTTTTCACAGAGAGGCGAAAGACGTGCATGGCCAACTTCTCCAAAGTCGACACGCTTGTGTTCCTCGTGAAGAAGGATTTTGTTAAGGCTCCCTCAAGCAGACGACTTATCAAATCTCTGGCTCCAGATATACCGCTTCCATCACATTCTATCATTACGCGCTGTTACCTGGATTAATGCCTGTGTGTACCAAAACGACTACTTTCATACCATGAAACGAATAATACAGTAGATTCCTTGAAGCAGAAGAACCTTAAGGCTATACAAAAAAATTCAAGAACAGTTTTCCGATAGGGAAATGGACAGAATTGTAGCATATATAAGGAAAATTTCGAATGCTTGGCAGCAAAAATTATTACACGTCCTCAAGAAAGACATGTACCCCTCGACATGATGATGGGTATGACGAGAGCAACTGAAGATGCCGTGAAGAAAGATCCTGGTGAAACTAGCATGTTAGTATTAGACAAAATAGAGCATATTCTTTACAAAACTAAGGTTATAAAGTGTTGTGTTTTATTAACCGAGTGTGTTAAGTAAAGATATTAGCATGACATGCATGGAGGAGAAACTTAAATCTACTGATGTAGCGTACTTCAAGTAAGCTCTAATTGCAACCGTAGATGTGGAAACGAGTTTTTTCTTGTACAGAAATGTTTTGGACGAGAATTGAATTTCCTTTACTTTGATAACCTGTAAACGATCATTGTTATCCCTGCAATGCAAAATATGGGGTAAGAATTATTTTATGTTAATACTTTGATATTTGTAAATACTTGATATTTGTTAATACTTTGATATTTGTTCTTAGCAATGTTATTCTGATCCATCAAAAAATGCAATAAGTAGATTGAGATATTTTGTTACAAATTTTTGAGCAATTTTTCAAAGAGTTTAGGTCATTTTACTGGACTCTTGTTGTAATTTGAAAGGTAATTTGGAAAGATTTTGATGCTATCAAAAGTGAGATCCTGCTCATACAAACAGTAAATATAACGTATGTCACCTGTTGCGGTGGATACCTTCTCTAAAAATAACAACAGTTGATATTATTTGTTACTTGATAGGCATGCAGTTCAGTTCCGTACAACATACTCTATATAGTGTAATTTTTCTTTGCGATCAAAAATACTAATTAACTTAACATTATCCATTAATAAACGTGAGAAAGATTGACACACTGGTTTAAAATAGAACCTGTGCGATCACCTAACCATCAGAACGATAACAACGCCCGGAAAACAAGTCAGAACTCCTAGAAGTAGAAACAGTGCAAGAGACATGAAGGCGAATTTTTTTGAATGAGTGTGACGTCACCTTTTGAGCACAGTCGCCTTATAAACTAAACTCTAAGAGCTGGTAGGAAGGGATTAATGAGACTAACCTCATGGAGAGAATGTAAACATTACTTACGTTTAATAAAATGACAAGTAAATGGAATGCTTAAAAGGAGAAAATATCTTTTGGCTATGTATTGCTTTATTGGTATGTCTATTAAAAATTAATGCACCAGTACCATAAGTTATGACATTATGCAGGTAGCATCGTACTCGACGATTGGATCTGACCATCCTGTGGAGTATATAGGATCATTGCAAATGTCGTGTATAACCTAAAATACCAACTCTGAAGTGATTCATATAGTGCATACAGCACAAAATGGACAAAACGCTCAAGCAAGCAAGAAAAAAATAGCAATTTGAATTGAAATGCCTTTTTCTTTCTGAAGTGAAATTCTACCATTCAGGATCTTTCATAAAGAATACGAAATACCGATCTCATTAAAAACATACAATGAATATAAGTACACATAAAAATAAACTTTGCAAGAAAAAATACAAAGCAAATAATAGGAAAAGAGACAAATAAAGTTTTAAACAGATTCCAAATATTTCTGATTGCGAAACATGTAAATATTTCAGACTTAAAAAATGAAAAATAAATAAAGGATAACATATATTGAAGTTCCAATATGTTAGCCTTAAACGAGAGACAAAGCGCGACTTGCTTCTTAAATCATTAGTATAAAAATGCCATTATGTTATGTCCTTACATAATTTGTGGTGTTGAAATTATTTGTAATCACAATCTAATTAGATATTAATATGACATTACTCTAGCTCATGAAATTTGTTTCTGTGCGCTACAAATAATTTCCCTTTGCAAGTTTTGCTAAGAATACTTTTGGCAAATACAGAAGATAATTTGGTCAACAGCATGCTTCGGCTATGCTCATCACATAGGTCACTCCAGTTACACATTTTTATAGAGGTTTGGTGAAACACTGGGTTGCATTAGAACAAAGTATTCAAGGGTAGTAATTCCCAGACCCACCAAGCGTGTGTACAGGCAGTCCAGTTGGTAAGTGGACTACTCATCGAATACGCCGCCGCAAATCTTTAACATGTTTATATCTGTAGTGTCATTTCAGATTTTGCTTGGGGACGGGATAAGACTATTGTATATAAGTAGAACTTGACATTTTTCATTGGTATAGTATTCTTATTTGTACATTATAGAAGACAATAGCTCTCTCCCTAAATCCCAAATTGCGTGCGTGTCACATTTAGATGCTTAGAACAAATCAAATAGTAACAGCAAGACGACTAAAATGTTTTCAGAAACTCTTCTTTGTAAGTAAAGAGATTTTTAAACAATCTTCAAATTTTGCTGGCGGTATCAGATAAAATAATACAGATCGTTAAAGTAACTATTCTATCACTATTCACATGTTTGCAACACTTCTTAAAATTATTTATCTAAGGAAACTTGTAATTACAGCTATCAAAGTTTTAGTTGATGATCATGTGATGCAGCAACTAATGATATCAACATTTAAGTAGTGTTGCAAACTTTACCAACGTTTACCGAATCCTCGGAACGGTTTGGGATACAAAAATCCTGTAAATGGAAAAATGATTTAGTTTCACATATATATTTGAGGTGAGGAATTATCTGGCTTACTACCATTTAAACAGTAAAACTTATGTTGGCTTGACAACATTGTTTACTGTACTTAATGCGTTCTATTGATGATTTATTAGTACAAAATTTCAGCGTATTTTATCTGTTGGTTTAAAAGTCATGTGATTGTGTTAAGTTTAAAAAATCTCATTCCGTATATTATGTTGGACGCATTAATTGTAAATATAAAACTTTTTTCTTAATATCTTTGTTCATGTAGTTTGACCGTGAGAGAGCATTTGGTGTTCTACTCGGCGATCAAGAGCAATGAAATAAGAGTAAAAGACGAAGACGTAGATGGCATTATCAAGGATGTAGGTTTAATCGAGAAGCGAAATGAAATACCTGCAAATCTTTCTGGTGGAATGCAGAGGAAACTGTCAATTGCTTGTGCTTTTATTGGTGGTTCCAGGTAGGTATCAATCTTACATAGATACATGACAGTATATCAAGGTAAAAGTAGTACAAGAAACGTATTGGGACTGTATCTGTATAAACATAAATGAGCGGCTAGGGAAAATACACAATACACATCGTAAACAAGGGTTCCTTGTCATATTCGGGTAAAATTCCAAACTTAAGCTACCTGCGTAATATGTTATTGCTCAATCGTAATCCATTCGACCTATAATATAATGTCGCCGGAAGTAGAGCTTACCAGTGTATTTTTCCGTGCCGCTCAAATCGAGATAAAAAATGAGAGAACATAGAAAAACTACTCTGAAAACAGTGAATAATACAAACTTAGTTTATCATTTAAACGAAACATATCTTTAGGGAAAGTATTACTGACCAAAGGAAACAGCTATATTTTAACAACCTGTGTTAGATATTCGGCGAAATATCACTGCCTTTGTCATAAGATAATCAGATAATGTGTTTGATGTAAACAACGATATATTGCCGAAATTGTAATACAAATCATTAAGTTAGAATGATCAGTATTCAGAAACATAGCTGTCTCCTCTACTATTTCGATAAAAAACGTAATTGGCGTTGCGTAAGTCACTAGATCATTAGAACAGTCCATCTAAATGTCTTTCTTTTACTCCTTAAATTGCTTAAAATCTACTGATCCTTACGTGAAAACTTATTTTTGGGTAATGTTGCAGAGATTCAAGTGTAGTGTTAATATTTGTTCTCGACCTATTATGCAATTAGTTTGGATTGCAATAAAACTTATTCAAATAAATGAGTAGTAATTCCAGCAGTTGATCGACCTCACTTCTGGTTCAGTGTTGGACTCCACATGACCTCATTACGTAGTGTGACGTCATGCAGGACGCCCTATTTAACTTTTGCAGGGGTTCTTTGGTCCTTACTCTCAAAGATCCGGAAGTAAGCATAGGACCACACCATAAATTTTAGAAATTAATAAAAAAAAACATTGGTAAAATAGTATAAAACCAGACTGTGTACCCTAAAAGTTTGAGTTTTCTATCATCGTTTCTATTGGGAAAAATTGTCAAAGATTGAAAGTTTAAATATTTCTGACGTTTTTCATTTTTTTTAATGAGACTTCATTATATAGATATATTAATGAGTATAGGGATTTATCCTCTTTCATAGAACACATATACAGTATTATGGTCACCCTTCTAAAATTTTGGATGGACCACATTGTCCCGCCTCTTAAATTTGTGAATTGTAGAAAAGCACTAATTGTTACTTGACCGTGAATACATTCTCCTTTAAACTTTAGTGGTAGCCCAACTACATTTCTATTTGTAAAATATTCCAAATAATATAAGTAAGTAATAGATTTATCATATGCTCATATTTTGATCTAATTTACCTTCTTTGATAATGATTTAGGTTTAGATTTTTTAGTTTGATGCTACTTTCAACAGCAAGGATATACAAACGTGGACCTTGAATTTTACCAATGATCAGAACAACATGAGTTTACTCCGAGAATTGAGCTCAGCTTTCACACACCAAAAGTGCCTACGCTATCCACTTAGCCATGAGAGAGGTCCTTGATGAGGGTTTATTACCTTACATGGTTATATGGATGAATATAGGAGTACAGTCTCTTTTATAGGACATAGATACATTGATTCGTCTTTCTTAAATTTCGGGATGAATGCATAGCATCACTTTTTAAATTTGGGAATTGTCGAAACGTAACAAGTAGCGATGTCACAAGTATACTACGTATGGGGGTTGAATTTGCATAGAGTGATATTTTCAAAATTAATATTGATATTTAAGGGGTAATAGATTTCTAGCATTCCATATTGTAGTAAAAATATTGAAGTAAACGTGAATATATTCTTGAGATGCTTAACTGATTGCAGAAAACAGCCTCTCGCTATCTGTTACTCTGTTTGCTCTATGGTTATGAACGTGAAATATTGCCTCCATCAACAAACAAGATTTCTAACTGTTGTCTTTCTATATCCTGACCAAATTAAGTGTTGATTCATCAAGTATTTCTTGGAACTTTTTGTCTCCTGGAGGTAAAAGCATGAAAGAGTTTTGGCAATCCAAACTCCTAAAATAGTAGTTATTGTGTATTCTAGGAGAAAAGTATGTTGCTCTGTAAATTGTGGTGGTCCATGATATTTCATTTCACGGTTAAAAATTTCCAAAAAAATATATTGTACTTAAGAAATACTTTTTACGTCGTGAACGGTTTTTTTCCAAATTTATCCACAAAGGTATGGCTTAATTACGAGCCATAAAGTCGTACGATCTTCGTACAACATATGGTTTTATGGATGAGTACTTTGATGAACTCGTATTATAATTTTAAAATTGTATATTGACCCACCCTTTAATTGGAAATTGTTCTATAAGACCTGTAAGTTTGAGACATAACTTATTTCTTGGTTTTGATTAATGTACCATCTCGGAACACATGCCGTCGTACACACAGAAGTAATGTAATAGAATGATGTCATGAGTGGACTCTCTCAACATATGACTTGTAACTAAAACTTTAGACATGATGAAAATTATGTTTATGGGGCTGCCATCGTTTAAAAAATACAGATTTAAAAAATATTTTTCAACACAAAATGTTAACTGAAAAGCTCAACTAAAATGTTGCAATGAAAACTTCGAAATCAAAATTATGATATTAAACAATCTAAAATTTTAATGAAAATAATTCTTAAGTAACTAAAGTTGTTGTTAAACGAAAATCTTTATCAGGAAATAGTCTTTATTTTTTTAAAGTAAAATGTTAAGCACGAAATGTTGATACTGGGAATTCTGAAAGAGAGAAACATAATAAGATGCGTAAAAAAGTAAATAAAATTTTTTGTCAAATAAAGATTTTGAAATGAAATTTTGAAACAAAAAAAATGTCTTGAAACAAATTTTAAACAAAAATTTTTATCACCTAAAAATATATTGAAGATTTTGAAATGAAAATTGAAGTTAATGTTTTCTTATAGTGTTTTTTTTTTTTTACTTAAAAATACACACTTTACATAAAGCAATATGTTATCTTTCATCATGGGTATGGAGTTGGAACGTCCATTTGCACATATTCTCGCTGAACCAAGTGAATATGGCAAATACTATTTCAGAATGCTCTGAAACGATTGCTGTTCAACCTCTCTAGTAACACGAATATGAAATTTCTTATGAGACATGACAGGATGTGTTGATGAATGGGGCGAGCTGTCTGGTGATTCACGAATTATGGAATGTAGTGTTGGATGTAAACAATATTGTTACATGAGCAGGTGTCCAAAACTCATAACAGTTGTTCAAATAATTGGAGAAAGTATATACGAATGATGATGAACGGATGAGAACTATGAAATAAAAGTCCGTATTGTGAAGCTTTTTAAAACTCTTCTAATCTCAAACTTGCACAAAATTGCTTTCTTCAGTAATGAATCGCATTTCATCCGTCATATGATTTCGTATTGAACTTCGTAACTAAGTTACTTTGTGTATGCATATCATGCTTAAGATGCGTATTTTATTAGAGTAAAATATTTTATTGTCATTAAGCTTTGCAAGGAATAGACAAGGTATAAATTAATAGGTAGTTACAGTAAGAAACAACCGTTACATACAAAAAAAATCAAGTGATGATTAATATAATCCCTAAAATATAGTAAAAATTATAATAACTATTTTAAAAAAATGACATTCTGGAGATTGTGACTCACTTTCCTCACATTCCATGAACGCTTGTACTGAATAAAATGGGTTCTCTTAGCAAGTCATAGAAGTTCCTTTAACCTTTAACGCAGTTGCTACATTGAAGATATAATCTTGTTAAACAGCTTCCTTGTACAACTAAATAAATATTTTAACTTTCGATAATAATTTAGGAAATGATATATCAATTTTCTTATATCATCTAGTATCATTCCAAATGCACTTTTTCTCCGAATATCAGATTTGTAAGGTTTTGCTTGGTGTTAAGTAGCACATGATAAATACATAAATTCGCTACTGCCACTATAGTAAACCTAATAAATAACGGTTTGCATTGTTCTTTATCATGTTTTTCATCAACAGTTCTGACAGTCTTCTTCAGTAAAATTAGCACATCATATACTTGTCTACTATCACCCCAAAGCAAAATCTCGTATACTATTAAAAATGAAAAATATGAAGTTTTCATATCATAAAGAACTGTATTTTTAGGTTTCTTAAAATATAGAACATTCGTTAGAGATTTTACATAGTTCACGGATATCCGACATAAGTTCATCGGCTGGAAGTTCACCGGAAATAAACTCTCTGCCAGTCTTACGTTGACAATGCAGACAAAGGCTCACCCTTAGTGGACATAAGCTCACTTAAACCTAGAACATATATTTTTATTTATAAGCATTTTATATATAATTATACGTTCACAAAGCTCTACTTATTATTATTACTCTTATTGCAATATCAATGATATAACGTAATGTTCAATTTTCCTCCTTTGGATCCGGAGTTCCCTCCTTTTGAAGGCAGTGTCTGTCTTTGTTCATTGCGCCAAAATATACATTTAAAACTTTTCACAGTTCGAAGAACAAATATTGTACGAGTTACCTAAATCAGTATGTTTGCCCATTTGATCCGTCAAAAATGTATATACTAAAACCTAATCTGGATTGAGACTTATCGTTCTGATAAAACCAAGCCAAAACTGTTTACAAATGGAAAGCGGATAAATAACAAACGCGAGCAATCTATATAATAATTTGAATATACGTTTCTCCTTGTCCCATATTTCTTTTCTTCAACTCACCAAATTTTTTAGATATAAAAATTTAGTGTTTAAAGATGTAATATTGTACGTAAGGTACACTAAATCGATTCATCTGTTTGGAGATAAGAAAAGTAAATGTGATTTTTTTGTCCTCTTTGTCGCAGCCCAGGGTGTCATGATAAAGTTATGCTGCAATACTGTATTTCAAACTTTGTTTAATGCAAATAGTATATTGCGAGAAGTGTACTGTCGATCATATGCAGTAAAAACACTCGTACATTTAATCACATGCTGTTTTCTTTGTAATATTTTTCAAACAATTAAGGTTCATAAAATTACCTGCAAAAGTTATCGATGCAATTTGTTCAGCTTCTGCAATGAGATTTTCCATTACGAGAACTTTTACAAATCTCTCTGCAGAGCTTTCACTGATTATTATTACTGTAATTATCAGTAATCCTTACTGTATTATTTCTTCCGTTATTTATTATTATTGTTATTTAGTAACTAGTTTATGATACAATTGTATTATTTGCTGTCATCTTATGTTCGTGACACATATTTGAAATGTTGCTTCTAGATCAGTTGGAAATTTATAAATAAGGGATTTATCCTTATTACCATTATACTTCCATTATTATTGTATTAATTAAGACCAAATTCTGCCCTCTTGTTTTCTGCCTATTTTTAAAAAATGCATTTGTATTAATCTGCTATGTTGCCTCAATTAATGTGCCTTCAGCTTTTGAATAAAGTTCTTCAGGATTTTTATTCATATTGAGTTGTGTAGTATCATCCGCGTAAAGAATTAATGCTGTATTGCTATTTACACGTAAATTGTTTATCATTATTAAAAGGAGCAGAGGACCAACAGAGAATCCTGTGGTATATCATATTTTACTTCCTAGGTATTTGCCCTTTTTTAACACCAACAATCTATTCATGGTCTTCTGAATAGGTATTTCTAAAGCTAAAGCAACTCCTATGGATACTGAAATACGATCATTTATTTCATAGGATTACATGCTCTACTCAGTCAAATGTTTTACTTAAATCGAAAAACGTCGTATAGCAAATCCTTTATTTTCAAAACTCCATACATTTTATTCGTTAGCGAACTTAGTACTTCTATAGTTAATTTGCTGAGCCCAAATGCAAATTGAGCCTCCAAAATTATATTTTAATATAAAAGCTATTTCAAGTAAATTTGATAGAAATAAAATATAAGAAATACAGTCATTCTTATTTAGTAAGTTACTGAATGAAGTTATATTACCATTTGGTTCGATTTAACAATTTATTTATAATGATTTATTTATGACTATTTCAGAGTAATTATTTTGGATGAACCAACAGCTGGAATTGATCCTTTTGCACGGAGATCTATTTGGGATTTAATTCTAAAGTATAAAAGAGGTTAGTAGTTTCATATTCTGAGTAATTGAATTTAAGTTATTCTTGAGATGGATCCAATTTTCTACTTATTTTTGAAGTAGCAGTATATATGCTAATAAAGTACGAAATATGTCAGGCTGTACCCCTAGAACGGGATGTGATAATACAATGGATCATGATCTATTTAAGAAATTCTGAAACCATTCCTGCTTGTTTAGTGACTAGCGTGTACACCTTTGGTGCATGAAGTCAGCATTTCGGTTCCTGCTTAGATATTTCAGAAATTTTGCACACATTACAGTGATTCTTACATCTTAAATTGTACGTCCACGTCTCATTTAGCCTCGGTGTTGAAAGGCACGCTAAACTATAATCCAATCAATAAAATTCTGACGTTTACATCATATAACATGCCATATGATTTGCTTGTTAGTTTGTTGAAATTTAATTCCCTTTTTCACCATCAAACTATATAAGATATATTTGAGGCTATAATTTAAGGTGGAATCCGAATTACCATAATGCATTCAAATTTTAATCCTCACCGGAAATCAAACTCATGACCACATCATGAAAGGCGCACACGCTAGACATTAGACCATCTGGGAGTGTAAAGTAGCATTAAAATTCTTAAACAACTGTTCTGGTTTGCTTTACGTTTATTTTATGTATTTTTAATATAACGACTGTCCTTTCTCGAAAGCTTTTTTTCCATGCAGGGATTTAATTTATTGGATACTTATCTGTCGAAAAGTGAACATTTCTAATAACAGTTACGGTAATTGTTTTCACCATTCTTAACAAAAGCAAAATGAAAATTACTTTACCAATGTTACGATTTTAAAACTGAAAATCATAGTATTTAGAAAATGATCTATTGCTCTCATCTAGACACTGACTGATCTAACAAAACAATGTATTATAATTTTGGAATATAATCTATAATTTATATAATTTTCAATGTCTTTTAAAATCGCTAAACAGTACACAGAGACCTAGAAAATCAGTTATGTAAGAGAATTCTGATTTTATCAAGGAAAAGGTTACCAAGTTGATATATGATGGGAAGAAATACTCACCTAGTTACTATTAGAGATTACTTGAGGAAGTGAATACCAGGTTCTCCTAAAAATTGTGCACCATACCAGAAGGAAAATGAAACATGAATATCAGAAACAAAGACCAACATTTATTCAGCAACGTGCAGACTATCGTGTTCGATGATCTCCGCCCGTCTTTTGGACAAGAGTTCAATCTGATGTCAACACCAGGTGGCAGGTTTAGAATTGAAAAACTCGCGACAGCCAGCATGCACCTCATCATATGAACTGAATTGCCAACCACAGAGAAAAAGAAAGAAACAAACCATAATCTAAGGATGCAACATCTGGACTAAAGGCAGGATTAGGTAACAACTCAAACCCGTCAAGTTCAGCCAGGGTGTTGGTCACACTTCGAGAGCGATGACTCGGAGGATTGACAATTTGCAACAATAATCTCTTCCTCCTCGTTAATGCCGGATATTTTTCGTTCAGAATGGCACACTCCCGGCGTAATTGTTCAGAATACAATTCACCTGTTACAGCAGGACCCTCTGAAATAAACTCAAAATTAATTATCCCGTCAATATTCCACCAAACACACAACATGAGCTTTAACTCAAATCTGTCCTGTTTCACATTGGCTAGAACTTCCTGTCCCTTTCTTGACCCACTGTTTACGTGCGTCAGGGTTTTTCGAAAACACCAATTTCTCATTTCTTGTCACAATTCTTTTTCAGAAATGTAGATCACGCGGGTTTTCTAACAAAGTCCGGCCAATTGTCACTCTGCACTGGGCGTGCTCCGTTGTCAGCTCATGAGGACTTTGTCGGGGCTGTTTATTGATGTAATTTATGGCATACAATCGGCGGTTTACTGTCGATTTGGATGCCCCAACTATTCTTGCTAACACAAGTGTCCTCGATTGTGGTTCAGCACTCACAGCATCTTGCAGAGCGTCGTTAATATACATCTGAGGTCTACCCTTGAGGAGCTTGTCTGCGAGGCTTAAATCACCCGAAGTAAATTTTGTAAACCAACGGAAGCTGTGGATTGATTCAACACTGTTTTGTTCTCAACCCGACAAATTTCCTCCACTGGAGCCTTTGCAGTTAACTCTTTTTTCCACAAAAATCGTAGCACAGTTCGAATTGCAATTTGGTCCTCACTCATGTTGCCCTTTTTGACTTTACGGGAACACTCGCTACACTTGATTCTACGAACCTGTCCTTTTATACCTGCCAACAGTTTTCACTAGTGGCGCCACCTATCCTTCCGAAGTTTTACCTCATGCAGGTCAGTGTGCTGATGGTGCAGGACTTCTGGGACAGTCTGGTATTTGTGGCATATGCAGGATTATATATTTAAATCACTATAATATTGTGCTGAAGAGGGGTACAAGTTGCACTCTAGTCAGGAGGCTGTTTACCTCCGGAATATCTTAATTCACATTTAATGATTCTCCAGAACACAATGTGTAAGTTTCTAAATAAGTGGAACTACTCCGTCTTCATTAAAACACAGTACAACTTTATGAATTAGCTGGAAGATTGTCCTTATCTGGGAAAGACTAACAGTTTTAATAATATGAAATGCTCGTTGAAGACATAAAATTAATAACATAAAATGTAGGGATTGACGAGACAAATTTGGGAATTCATAAAGCAATTTTGTCAAAATTCGAACCAGTTTCAGAAAATGCTCCAAAACTCAGCATATCTTTTCCACATTTGCATCAATTACTGACAATGAGAAGCTTTTTGGTATGTTGTGTGAACATAACTGTATTGTCTCCAGTAACTCCAATCAATAAAGTCTTTATTGATTGATCTTAATTATATAGAAAAAACATTGAAGTAAATACGGTGAGACTTGACTCTCAGAGTTCAAATCTTCTTTAGAATGCTCGGATATTAGAGATGAAAATGTTTTATTTTCAGAAATGTCTGGCGAAATTGAAAAGGACACTCAAAAATTGATGAAAAAGTTCAGTTTTATGTCCCACGATTATACCCTTTAGGCTAAGGAAAATGATGATTACGGCAAGTGAATAATGATGGAAGGATTATTGAAATGAGAATGTGGCATGGAACGGTAGTACCCCGAGGAAACCTGCAGACATGATGAAACGCCAATGGAAATAAGCCCTTTGAAATATAAAATTATTGAAAATAGCTGGCCTAGACCTATATTATTACACTTCACTATTTTTGTGTCGGTGCATTCGTTCGTATCCTCAGACGTTCCTCCCCGTGATGCGTGGCAATGACCTGGACTGGACGAGTGTTTTAACATTATACTCGATAAAGTAAATTAATCTAACCTCTTCCAACTAGTAACATAAACCATATTTAAACCGAAAGTGTCATCCCTTACCGCTAGTCTAGTAGCTAGCACATCCATAGCGCGTGCAACTGTGTTGCATTCCGTCATCAGAATGTGGTGTCTCCATGGCCCAGTTCTTCGGAACTGTAGTCAGCCACTGGTCTTCCAGGTTGGGGATTGTGCCGGGCCGATCACACGGCATTAAAGCCTATGAATAAAGGTGAGTCTCGGATGCGGACTGCTTTCTCTTTGTCTCCAACCTCACTATGACCTCTTTCTGATAATTAATTTGATTTTTGATTTGGGAGATGTATGGACCCGAAGCTATGAAATGGAAAAGTGAAACGCATGCGCTCCTAGAAGGACCGGTTATAGTCCTACAAACCACTAAATTACTAAGATATAAAAAATATTTTTAAAAAATAAGAAAAATTAAAAAAAATCCGTTGGTTTTTTGTAGGCTTGTGAGGTGTATAAGAAAAATTCAAAAAGAAAAAAAATCCGTTGGTTTTTTGTAGGCTTGTGAGGTGTATATTTTTATTTGGCATTTTTCCTTTTAGTTCCACCTTTTTATATTTTGTTTCTTTGCTTTTTCCGAGGCCATGTGTTTGTGCCGATGGGAATAATTTTGTTGCATCCCATTTCCATTGGCCACGTCGGCCCCACACTGATTCTAGTTGAAGGCGTGCTTATGGGATGGAGAGGAGTAGTGTAAGTTCTCGTGGCAAGGACTCCGCTGTGAAGTTGTGGCCTTCACACACACACATTGTTCTTTATAAATGTTTATTAAATATCAATTTTTGTGGGTACTAAAACTTGAAAATCGTGCGTGGGCTTATCCTCTCGCGAAAAACCCAAACCAAATGAGAGCGAGACAAACTCTCAAGATAGAAAGACAAGTATCGTTAATTCTATAGTCCGATATTTTATAATTAAAGATAAAGATACTAAGAGTGCCAAGGGTGAAGCAAACCATCCGAGTGTTATTAAGGGTTTGTCCCTTTTTCCCGTTAAGCAGTTATTACTTATAACCACTGAGAGATAATACGAAATGGCATTTTATTAATGGAAACGGTTGGAAGAAGCGAAAAACGAAGACACTCAAATTGACTAATATTTAATAGTGAATGTGTTGGTAGAACCACATCATTCTTGCAGTATGATATCATGTTGGGACCTCCTGAACGCCAGCGAGGAGGATATTAAATCAGAACTGGGTGACCAGGAAATTATAGTTAGCAGGAAGAGTGCGATATTCCAATGTAAAATTAGCTGAGTGCCTGTTAGGTAGATTAAGAGTTTCTGTTTTATTCGTATTCTTCGTATGGAAAGAAATAGGGTAGTGAGTGTTCCATTTCATCTGTGACCACGATGTGATTCCGTTGACGAACTATGCGCACAGACTTCCTTGTTGTCAGTAATTGTCCAGAAGGTGTATACAGGTAGAATTCTTCGACTTAGATAGTGTTGGCCTAATATGGCAGTTGGCAGTAATATTACGAAAGGGGATATTAAATCAAAACTGGGTGACCAACATGCTGTAAAGATAGCTCGCATCAAAAGTAAGAAGTAAGGTGAACTCATTGTTACTCAGTCACTACTTCTTACTTTCAGTTCACCTATTCCTCCTTGAAAGCTTCTTATTATTGAGCTAAGGTCCGTTCCGATATTCCCATCCCCAGCCCTATTTGAAATGCCAACATTTCATGCACACTAGCATTTCGTGTATTGCAAAAGATGCTCTTTGTGCGAATTGTGGCCAGTTTAGTAATAGTGTGGAGTTCTGTACAGCAACTAACCCCTTTTGTGTTGACTGCAAGAGCGAGCATTTGGTTGATCTCGGGACTGTCAAGCTTCTCAACGTGAGAAACGTATCCGAGAGTTAATGATGGTCAAGAAGATCTCTGCTGGGGATGGTAAGCGTTGCTTAAAGGAAAGTATCTCTTCCCCGCTTTCTGTGTCCTTTGCTACTGTTGCAGCTATTCCTTGTAAATCTGTGGCCACCCAGACGTCCGACGTTTCCACCCAAACAGATCTTGTTCTCGATCAAAGTCAAGAAATTCTTAACCAGTCGCATCAACGAGCGAATCTCACAAAACCCCACGTGTTCCTATTGGTAGTGCCGAAACTGATTTTGTTTTCGACAGAAGTTCAGGAATTCAGACCTTAGTCGCATCTACTAGCGAACCCACCAAAACCCTACATGTTTCTTTTTGTTGTGGTCTTCCGCAAACTCCAGCTCATTACTACTAGCCTTATATGGTCGACCTAAAATTTGCCAAGCATATACGGCGGCTGAATTATACGGTTCTTTCCCTGAAAAGAGTAAAATCCACACCTGTTCGATTCTTTGAAATCTGACATGGTGGAAGACGAACTGATGCATACTGAGTGCACCACCGTAGTCTGCCTAAGTAGAAAGATTTCTGCGAACGATGATTTCTGATTTTTATTGTTTTTTACTATTATTTTTATTGTTAATCATTTCTCTATTGTTAAAGTTGTTAGTATTTATTGTTCTTTTTTATATAGTTACTATTTATTGTTATTGTTACATATTTGTTATAATCATATAATTATTAATTTCTCTCTTTCATTTTTATATCTATTTTGCAGCAGTTTTTGCTTATATTTTAATATAGTCGTTTTTAAAATTTTATTTAGAACAGTCCATGTTTTTGGGCAGTCGTGTTGATCGTAACGGCCGCAAATAGTCTCGATGTTGACGCTCATTAATACTCAATCAATCAGTCAACTGTGTTGCACGTGCTCCTGGGTTCGATTCTCAATAGAAGAGCACTAGAATTTAATTTCATAATCATTGACTGTCATTAATCATTCGTTTCCTTTAGCCTAAAGGGCATAACGTAGGAAGTTAAAAAATCACTCATTTAATTTCAAACTGGAAGTGATTGAAATTAACAGTTTCTGGTTTTAATGTTGATTGGATTGAACCAGGACACGATAATATATAATGACAAATATTTTTTGAAATCAGTTCAGCAGCCGGGGGAAAGATACAATTTCTAACCATTTCTCCAAGACAAAGTGACGGAAATTCACTGTTATCCGGTTTCAATATTGATCTCCATAGAGCAAATGGTAAGATATGTTGAGAAGCCGTTTTTCGGAATCTATTGAACGTCTAAGGAATACATTTCATTTCGACCTTTATCCTTTGATATTGAACGGAAATAGTGGAAATTACTGCTTTCGGTTTCAAGATTGCTCACAATAGTTTAAATCGGTAATAGGTAGATAGGAGTGCTCTCCTAAACATGAATTTATTACTGTAAGAAAAATTCTATCTGCGACTTTATTTCTGGGTCAATCCATTTGAAATCACCCAATTAAGGACAAAAAGGTTGCTGATTAAATTTATGATTATTAATTTTTGTATAACTATATTTCGAGAATAGAAAACAAACATTCATTCGTTTTCGAGATGCGCAGTTTTCTTTTGAGCAACCATTTTGTATAGGCGCGTTAGCCTATTTTGAACTTTAAAAAAGGTTTGCGGTAAACGCTATAGCTCTATAAGTTTCAGAGATATTAATTTCAAACGTAACCCATTTAGAGGCATTTAACTGTTCAAATCTTAAGTTCCATGAACATTTAAGCCTACTAAGCTACAAATGCCTTTAAAAATGTTGAAAATAAAAGTTTAAAAAGGCAAATTCTCAATTTTAAAATTAAAAAATTAAAAAGGAAGATTAAGAATGACTTATTGTTTTCAAAATTTAGGATTCATAGTATATTACTTCTAAAGATAGTCGCTGCGAATCACATCTCTTTTTGTGTTATAGGTCTTTAAACATTGTAATGTTTCGAAAATCGACTATTCAACCTGATATATTTCTAAATGAACACATTTAAAAATTTTCAAATTTTTGCTAAACAATTGTTTCCGTAGTAAAAAATGATTGAAATTTCAATACTGAAACTTGAGTGGGTTTTGAGTTGTAGTTATTTTTGATGTAGCAAAATCGCAAGAAGTGGCGCTCTATGCAAATATGATAAAAAAAAGCTGTGTTAAAAATCGAAATAATAAATTTGGAACACTACCTTAGTATATATTTTTTAGTTATAAGTTCACACGTTAACCAGAACTCAGTCAATGTCAATCCCCTATTTAACAATAGCTTTTATTACAGTGGTAGTAAACTCTAGTCCATTGTAGAGTTGGAGTGCAGGGGGGCAACGAAAAATATAAAATATCTTGAAGATACTGGGTTACTTTCTCAGTTGCATTTGTTTTCGATCCTTTTAATTCTATATTATGAATGTGTTATAACCCATACAGGACACTTTGGTGGAGCCTCACTTAGGAGGAATTTATTGGAATTTTCACTGGTCAACTGAATTTATATATACGTGCAGAAGATAGTTCGCCCAACATCTCGACCCAGTTGCAAGTGTGTCCAAATAAGATAGAAAAGAAAATGAAATTTAGCCTTCCTGATTACATCATAGCTAAATTTATCAAGTGCATCAGTGGTTCTGTAATGCAACCTCTTGTCAATCAAACTGGAAATTTCCTGCTTTTGGCGAAAAAGGGAGTTCCTTCATGAATTATTGGTCATTCCAGTAACTAATCACAGTATGATGTTGTAAACCATGAATTACTCAGTATTTCATCTTTTCCGTCCGTTGGATGGGAAAGAAAAACGATATTTTGTTCTTTTCCTTTTCCGCTTCCTCGTGGCAGTAAGTGAAGAAAAGCCGAAGAAGGAGGGAACAGTTGTACCTTTATGTTCGTGGGAGTAAGAGCTAAACATTTAGCATCTCTGCGTAGTGCCATAAAAGGCACAGAAACCATTATTGTAAAGGGTCAATACCAATAGACAGTTACTTCAAGAGTAGTCTAAATTTATATTTACAAGCTTTATATTTTATTATAAGCAATTAGCAATTACAATGTAGTCATTACAATGACGCTATCAAACATAGGGTGTTGCCTTAAGGATATACAAAAAAAGAAACCTTGTGATATATCTCTTGATATATTGGAATTGAAAATGAAATCGCAATCGTAAATGACATAGTGACTCAAATTCGATTCGGTCACCCATGACACCTGTTATCTTCGAGTTTTTGGGACTAAACTGTATCTTCATATTCACAATTAAATATATATCGATATAAAATATCCAAGTTAATTAATAATTAATGTAAAGTGTTTTGTTTTTTCTTATGACTAGCAGTTAAAATCCGAATATTTCATTATTTGAAATATTCGGATAATGGATCCTTCGGGTGTTCGTTATTCAAATATTCGAACAAATTCATTATTCGGATATTTGTCCGAACAGCGAATTATCATTATAATAATCGAATATATATTGTTCGATTATTCGAATAAAAACGTTATTCGAATAGCAATTGTAGCTGACTCATGTCAAAAAGTATTGTCACATGTTTATAAATATGTTGTGGTAGGAATATAATTTGATAGCGAATTCGCCCGTATTTCTTATAATGTTGGTATGTGTAAAATCGGCAAAGACATGTATATGGAAAATTTCATGTCAAAAGAGCAGTAAATAAGAGCAATAAAACGAAAATGAAACTTTTATGTCCATTTAACAACATTTTGTTTTACTCATTCTAATTTTCGTATTTACAATTCTTTTCCTATGAAATTTATCATAAGTATACATTTCCGATTATACACATAGTATCAATATTAAACGTACCCTGCAAAATTATTATCAAATTATATTCTTACAAGAAGACAGTCTAGATAACCGACAATCATTTTGGACGTGAGTGTTCATTAGACCATAGATGCAATCTTCAAGTTTGAAATTGGAAATAGGAAGGAGGTTAGGTCGAATTTAAGGTAACGCTGGCGTACCGTGCGTCGAATTTAAGGTATGTTCTGAAAACCAAGTGTTTTGTTCTTTTCATATCTTGTATGATTTGTACGTTATGAACATTGAAAGTTTGAAACTGTAATTGTTTCTGAGATAATCTGTTATAATTGCAGATGATCTTCTAAATGCGTCTGACAAAGGAACAGTAGATATAAATCATTCTAATATCCGAGGAATGGAATAGTAGAGACATTGCAGAATTCTCCAACTTTGCTTCTGACGTTCTCATTAAACTGTAATCATTCATTAATTCAAGGTTCTAACAGATTACATCCAGTTAGACATTCTGTATCGCATTGAACAGTCTTGTACGTAATGGTTATTTTCCGGGAAGCTGGCACGGTGGAAGATAAGGCACGAAGTGGACGACCACAAAATACCACTAATGAGGAGACGGCAGCTACGATTCTAGCATCGTTTGGGAAGAGTATCAAGTGCAGTACTCTTCGTGTATGACTGTAAAGTGCTATAAGCAAGTTCTCCACAGTCCGGGTATTGCATACCAATCGTTGGATCTCTTATAAGCTGCACACGAAGCATAAGGTAAACGAAAATGGTCCTGATTGTTGAGTAGATTTTTTCACGTAGTGCATGAACAAATGGAACTGAATCCTTTGTTTACAGGTTGCGTACTGTTCAGTGATGAGACCTATTTCTGTTTAAATGGGTAGATCAGTTGGAATAATTTTTGGTATCGTTTTCACAGTAAGCCGAACTAACTTGATCGAAGTAAGGTACAAAGTCCTGAAAAAGCAATGGTGTGATATTATATGGGACATTCGCATCAGTGGTCTATTTTTAATCGACACTACCTTAAAAGTGCAACAGTATCTGACAGTTATGCTTGATCCTATTTGGTAACTTTTCTTTTCTTTCTATTTTCAACGGACGGACCTCTTCCCATTATGGTGTTGGTGTGCATCAATCGTTCGATGCACAACTCCCAGGAAATTAGATTGGTTACCGTGATCCCGTGCAACGGTTCATTTGACCTAACAATTCTTGATTTCTATCCGTGAGACCAAATGTGAAGCAGACGGTATCTGCTTAAAACCTCGCGATTGAAGGCACCTGCAGGAATGCATTCGGCACACATGTGGTCACATTTGATGGACATACTTCTGTGCGTGCAATCAGAGTATATAAAGTGGCTTTAGTTGTGCGTTATATGGGATGGCCATATAGAACTTATACTGTATTGTATTGTTGGCAGATTGTTTTTACATTTCAGTGTTCATAACGCGTAAACCATACAAAATGTTAAAAAAGAAGAAATTGAATCCTCAGCTGACGTTTCTGTTTCTCTCGTGTTTCCTGATATGCGGCATGACCTACTTGCTGTTTGAAATTTCGAACTTATATCCAAGATGTCGGACATGGTCGCTAGGTACCCCACAAGTAGATTTTGATTCACTCTGTGTATATCTACTTCTTTAAGTAAGTGCTACAGTTGAGGGTGTTCACTGTAACTAATTGTACTTTATTTTATTTTAAAAATTACTCTAAAACTCAATTGTAAAATGTTAATTAAACTTTATTAAACTTTATTAATTAAACTACTAAAAAATTAATTAAACTTTATTACATCTCACACAAACATAAAAAAATTATAACTGAAAATAGTATTTAAAGTAACAACTTTAATTTATGAAATTTCAAATAAAAGTTGAGTTTTGAGAAGCTAACAGAAAATGTTGGATACCAATGTGAGATCATTTTACTTCAAGGATATAGGTGCATCTCTATTACCGGGACTCACGAGTAATTGAGAAAACATTTCTGAAATTTCCGTGGGAAATTTGTTAAGATATATTGTATAAACATATGTATCAGAATAGTTTGCTCCTTGACAACATATGTAATGAGTAGCACTTGTCGTGAGAAATAAGATATAAGAAAGATATATTTTTAATAAAACCGTAAGAGTTATAGAATTTCATTGCAGCATATTTTCTTCTAAAACATCATATTCTGCACAACCGACACATTAGATATTTTCTTACCAACTGAAACTTCTAGTGCCGCAGTAGTTATTGAGAACAATTTATGTTTCACACTTAGTGATAAACAGTTACGTTTTCCACTGTACTTTCCTTGGTATCTCATCTCAATGTATTTATTACGTTGTTTAGCCTTCCTGGTAGAGTTCAAATGAAAGAAAAGATTTCTGAAGCAATTGTAGCTCATGTTTATAAATTAAATAATATATGAAAGTTTTGTTTATTTCAGTGACATAAACAATATTCAAATTTTTCAGTTTTATATTAAGTGTAAATAGAACAAAGTATAATACGTCATACATGTAGTACAAAAAAGTACAAAAGGAACATTGTGATTGCGGAAAATTGAGTTGTATTCAAAAACTGTGGGAAACAAATTTCAATATAAGACTTAGAAAAATACTCTATCAAGATATTGTTTTGAATTATTACTGGAGCTTTTCTATTTCAAGTGTGCCCCTGATGGCGCTGTTGTTGACGTGTGTTTTCCCGTACCTCCTTCGAAAGGGGATGAACAATTTGCTGTGGCCGATATCCTTCAATGGTTGGATACGGACAGTGTAGCCACATTGAATTACTTCATGGGCTTCCTTGTGCACCACCTTGTTAGCCATCCTAAATAGCCTGCGATCTTCAATCACCAAGACCAAACGACTGAATGAGAAATTGGCAACACAGCCGAGGTCATTCACTTATTTCTTCAAATTAATGGAAGGTTTCCTCTGTAGGAGGATGGCGGAGTGGGACCGAACTATGTTTCATATATTTTCCGAGAGCACATTTGAAATAGAAAGGCTCTAGGCTTCTCCAACTTAGTTTCTTAGTCCATTCAAAAATTGACCATTTCCAATGCTAACGACTGTGTTTGTCGAATAATCACAGACCCCTTTAACTCCAGCAAAGATGCTCATACGTTAAACCCATTAATGCTAATTCAAAAAAAAAAAAAAAGATTGAAGTATGAATATTTTGTACATTTCAATCATGTCATGAATGAAAGATTGAATAGCAATAGTTTTACTTCGCTGTATATTCTTAGTATAGTGTGAATATACAGTGTGTTGGGTGAGTAGTGACTGTATTGCTATACGTGTTCGTAGAAGTAAACGGTTTAACATCGGCAACTTTGTTCACGACGGTGGGATTAGATTGGTTTGAGGGTTTTTGGGGGAGTAAAGTAAATAATGAAAATTTTGAAATTGCACAGTATAAATTGTTGTAATTTAAATGACAGCTGTTATGAAATTGTCGAATGGCCGGCCAGTGTTTCCAAATATAGTCTAAATTTTAGTTTTTGACAATATCCACATTTTATCCAATTTTGTTTGGTTATAGTTTAATTTGGGATATTTATTTTGGTTAAGATTATTACAAAAATTTCTTTTCTGTGTTACTTTTAAAGAATATTTAATCCTGACAAGATCATGATTTGTTATCCTCATATGTTTAGAAACTTTTTGTATATTCACCTTTCAAATAAGTTTTTGTTTTATTTAATTTTTGTTTATTATTTATCTTTGTTCTTAAGGTGTTCAATGATCCTGGTTTTAATGTTGCTATTTGTGATTATAATATAAAACTTATTATAATTGCAACCAGTTAGTAACTTCTATTAAGATTTGAGGTAATGTCGTTTTAATATTGAAACTGTGAAGTATGTTTTAATATCCTTGTTATTCGTGGATAGACTCTTATTTGAATTGTAGGAACACGAATCTTCTTTGTTCAGTTATTCCGGATAGCATTAATTGTATTTTGTCTTCTTGATTATCAATAATTTTTAGTTCAGAATACGATTTTTTTCGATATTTTATAAGTATCTTTGTATAAATAATTCAAAATATCAGTTTTCGGTGCCACAGTCATTATGTATTGTTGGTGGACCAGAAGAAAAAGTTTTTCTCTAAACATTATCCTTCGTTAAAAGATTATACGCCTAAGCAGCATGAATGTCTTTTCTTGCGTTGAAATAAACTTATTTTCGTGTTCATTGGTAAGTTTTAATTCATAATATACCATGGTAAATTTGATAACAGAAAATTCACTTCTTTATGCAGCACAAGAACATAGTGCCATCTACATAGCGGCATTATCTTGTGTACGCATTTTTAAAGTAGTTTTTGAGTTTACTTTAGAAATATATTCTGATATAATTTATAAGATCATCAACGCAAAAAGGAACTATTACCACCTAAAGCCGGAGATAAATTTCGATTAATTTTACATTTATCCAAAAATAATTATGTACAACCTACAGACCATAGATACAATATTAAATGGGAATCAATTACCCAAGGATCACAGAGAAATCAGTAACTGCTCAAACTAAAAGAGTTATCACAGTCTTTTGGTCGATCAGTTAGTGATTTCTTTAGTTAGTGATAGTTATACTAAATTAGACTGAAATTAATTACGCTGTTTATTCTTTATCAGTGTGTTCAAAACAGTGTCAATGTATTGAATCTCATCTGGTATTCAACACAGTATTAAAACCTAGAACATTGAACACACTGAAGATGATCACACATAAGAAAGATAAAAGGAAAGAAACAAAATGGTAATATATGTATATATAACCTTTGGATAGCATTTAAGGCAACAAAGAATTATCTATCATTATGTCAAAATTGTATATCTTTAAGAAAACATAAAACCAGTTATTTTTGAATTAATCCTCATTAATCCTCAGAAGTTCAAAATTAAACTGTGATCAACGAAATTTAGATAAAAATGTATATCGTAACTTGTATTCATGCTTTACACAACATAAACAAACAATATATTTGCAAACACTAATTATCAAAGAGCTAAATTCATAAAATAGAGATAATCTGAATCGCAATAACTTGAGAATCGCTATACACTGAGATCTTAAAATATCTTTTGTTTATTTCTACTCTCAAAATCTTCAAGACAGCCTCCCCTTTTCTTCGTGATCAATGTTGATTCTCAGTCTAAATGTTAAAAGAATTAACATTTACCCACATAAACGATGTCTTGAGGTAGAATTGTTTTAATGTTGTATAGTTCTATGCATATATCAATTAATTAATGAGTTTAGGTTTCAGTATGTATTAAATACCGGGTGTTCAGAAATTAACTATGCAGTGCCATATTGTGGTGTGCTAAGTGATGACTGATATGATTGCCAATTAGAAATACAGCATTTTCCCATTGTTTAACATATTTGAACCACATTTGCAAGGGGATCACTTCAAGCATTTCTTATAACTTCCATGACATTAAAGTTTAGCTTCGAGTTAATTTCAGTTGTTGAAAGTGGTTTATGAAAGATAAAATACGGGAAGTTATGCATTGCATAGTTACTTTCTGAACACCCTGTACTGCACTGCTTATTATATATAACAAAGAATATTGAATAACATATAATTTATTTACATGAATAAAACTGACTGAGTTTTACTTCTATAAAGGTCGCACTATAATCCTTACCACGCATTTTATGGATGAAGCGGATATAATGGGAGATAGAATTGCCATAATTAATGGAGGAGAACTTGTGTGCTGTGGTTCGAGTATATTCTTAAAGGCAAAATTTGGAGCAGGCTATTACTTGAATATTGTACGGGAACATGAAAAAGAAGAAGCTGATGAAGTGGACATGTTTTCAAATCTTGGACACGCTATGAAACTTATGGGACTTGCGGGAAGGCCCCAATGCAAAATATGCCGTCTTCGACAGTGGGGCGAAAGCGATCCTATTGCATGTACACATGTAACCAAGGTAAATATCAATAAATAGTGATAGGGGATGCTTGTTTTATTGCTGGATAGGCCTAATAGAATTGTCGTAACTACATAATTTCCTAGTTATTTTTTAAACTGGATCTTCAATTCAAATTTATTTATTATTCTTTATTTATATATATGTGGTATTATAATAATTCACATACCTTTCTTACAGTATTAATTCGTGATTTTAATTATTTATAACTGAAAGTAGGATTCCGAAGTTATTACTTGAATTTATTATTTTCCATTTAAAAGGCAAGTTTGGTCAATGAAATCTAGATGCCGAAGGCAGGAGTGACACCAATTTTACAGTCAGGAAATTAAACAAAAGTTTTAACTGAAATCATTGTTACTTTATCTTACTTTGTGTCCATTTACGCAAAAACAATATACCAGCAAAGTCTTTCAAAGTAAGATTTGAATTTATCTTGTTAAAAAAAAAGTATAATGATTTATTTTCCTTCTTACAAGTGTTTCAAGAGTTTACTAAAAATATTTCACGCATTCAAATGTAGATTTGTTTAATCAAGATATAATCTCTTATTATGGATTGGATTAAAGTGAGTTAAAGTATATGATAACTGTGTTTCAGAAACGAATATAAAACATTATCTTTTTAAGAACAAGTTTTGGAAAGAATAGGAAATCAGCGCAATTTTATTACATGTTCAACAATAGCATTAGAAACATTGTAATGTAGTTTTTCCTGATGTTAGTGTATTTTAAATAAATACTTAAGTTATATACATTCTAAGATTGAAATGTTCTTGTTGTTGTGATAGATACGTGTCTATATATGTGAAGTATTAATAACTTTTTAAAATGAATCTCAGAAACTTCGGAAGACAATCATTTTACTATGCAAGGTTCTTTTCCCTTTTATTTCATTATCGTATCATTTTTGATTGTTGAGGAAATAACAGAAGAACACCAGTTTAATATCTGTATTTGCTATAAAATTAAAATGAATGGAACGCCTACCGGTATTTATTGGACAGGTATTAAATAATTCTAAAGGTATTACAAAATTAAGTTAAAATTAATTTGAAACAACTGTTATTTGAAAAGTTACTCAAATTGAACCCTGAACTTTACTGCCTACTTTAAAGTGCGTAAATAACTGTGAATATGGTAATTGATGTATTCTTACAGAAAAATTTATATGTTGATCAGAACTTAAAACATGATGTCCTATCACTATGAAAATATTGAAAATGGGCGTAAGCAATGAATATCTATTTTTTATATTACAAGTACATATAACATACATTAAAAGATACAACCTTTTACATTTATTGACTTGAGATGTAGTTACGAGTAAAATATATTAATTTTAATACATGTTTCTGTTAAAAACATATGCTACGAAGTAATTTAGTTATGTTTATGAAGTAACTGCGTTATGTGCCTATATTCTAAACCAAATAAGCGTATTCAAATAAACATGTATTAAATCATCCTGTTATTGTTTTGTGAATGTGGTCGAGATCAATAGAAATGAAATGAACTGTTAGTTCTTTTCCTACTTTCGGCATCTTTCGGTATAGTTTTCAGAGTGATTTTCTATTTAATGGAAAATATTAATGCTTTCATTGGGATATTTTCAACTGTACAAATAGATGTAATGGAACTACACATCCTTTCATTATATAGGAGAACAACTTATCATCTCCATATGTTTTCTAAAATTTATTTTTTATAACATTTACACTAGCTTTCCTATAGTGAGAATCAAATTAAGTAGTATGATACGTTTGTATTACGTATTTCGCACTTCATCGTTTCGCACCTAAAACTGACTGGAAATAATCCACAAATACTTTAGCATCTTGTTTATTTTCACAGCATGTTATGACATTATTTTGGAAAGTTGAAATACTATATTGCGCTTTTTTGTATTAGATCCAAACTCAGCTGTGTTTTATGATTGTTTCGTTATTTAACATATTGTTCGTAAGAATGACTGTCTATAGTAGTACAACTTTATTTTCAAGTTGCACTACCTGTCGTCTTTTTAATAAGGAAAGTATCAGGATTGTATTTGCGGTCAATTACAAAATCATTGAACCATTTTAAGCTATAAATTTGCATTACAAAATTATGCAACATTCACTATTTGCTAATTGTCATTCGTTTATGTCATTAATGGCTTTTTAAGGAATTCTTGTATATTATCAATTTTAGTCGATTATATTGTTCTTAGTAAATTTTATCACTTAGAATTACTCTTAACTATTTGAGAGATTTTTCATATACAAATACGTAAGTTTACTTTATACATGTAAATACTTTTAAATATATAACTGGTAGTATATTTAAATAAATATATATATAATTGCTTATTCCTTTTAAATAGATTAAGGAATTACTTCGTATTTTAATATGTAAGACGAGAAAATTAAATCCCTTTTGGTTATTACCAAGGTTCGAACTGATTATCATTTGATTGATTTAATCTTAGTTCAAAAGAAATCAAGTAAAATCTTTAGTTACCATATTACTCTGCACAAGACGCTGCGGTTATTTAAAAGCAAAACAAAATTGAAAAATAATGAAGCAAGACAAAATCTTTTGTTTTTCGTAGACGTGAAGCGCTAAGGAAATGACTAGGAACTGGAAAAGATATCTTTTCTGGGTAGTATCCAAATAATTCATGAATGAATACTTATTTAAGAATACCCAGTAAGAATTTTCTGTTCTCGACCAAAATTGATACACAAGAAAACAGTGACGATAAACAGTAGCCATCCTCGTATGGAGTCTGTGGGATATCCCGGTGTGTTGTGCAGATATTTTATTTTGTGTTCTTAATGTAACACAGAGGTTATGAACAAGATTAGCGTGAGCTCCGCATCACAACCAGGGCTTGAATCAGTTGGAGCTGGCGGGTACATGGACCATCATTCAAGATCAACCGCCGTAGTATAATTCGTTCCCCACTACACTAGCTCGCCTCCAAGAATAGTAATAGGCAATGGGAATATTGCCAGCGGGAGGGAAAATAAAAAATGGGAATATTCCTGGTTCTTTCCGTGCCATATAAATTCCCGGGAAGGAATTTATTTCCATTCCTTTATTTTATTTTCCAAAATATAAGAACCATATGACTAATTACTTTATTTTCATTTATTATCGTTTACTTCTAGATTTTAAATAAGTTAGAGGTTAAAAAAACTGAAATTCGTTGACTACATTTTCAAATATGTCACACGAAGAATCAACGTTTGACCTGCATTTATAGCTCTCTGAGGAAGAATCAGATATTGAATCAAAAATCTTTATAGTTGTAAATAGCCTACATATACTTTTAAAATGTAATTTTTACGTATCAAAATTAGGATTGCTTCTCAGGATATTTCATTAGTACTTGTGTTTGAGGACCTGTGTTAAGTATGTTTACTTCTTTTTAAATGTGTATTCATATACGAAGCATTGTTGACGAATTTTTGTAACACTCTTGTATATTGTTCGAAATATCCCATCTTCTTCAATTTGAGATTTAATAGTACACAGTAGGATCACAGTAACAATGCACATTGTACCTCAAATCAATATTCTGTATATATGCCATCTCATACACTAAGAACCTTGCGAATTTTTGAACAGATTACGTACTGGCAATTACCAACCTAATTTGTTTATAACATTTAAAAATGCAATATCAGTTGTAGCTCCAAGTTTAGAAAATGCATTTAGATATAAATTTAAACTGTTTAACAGTGTAAACATATGTGGACTTTCTATACCAAATGTCTTTCCAACATATTTACTCGCATAAGACATACTGTAAGTAAATATACATTTATGCTTACTCTCTAAATATAATAAAATAACATAATAGCGTTCAGAATGTACATATTAAAGAATCCTCTGGAGACAACAGTAATAAATATACTGTGATAAAAAATAATTTTATTTTGAAACCATAATATAGAAATAGAATACCATTTTGTTTTTGTTTGTACGTAAATTCCCGAAATATTACCATTTTAGGAAATCTTCCCGGGAATATTCCCGAAAATTATTTCCCTGGGAAGTTGCCCACCACTATCCAAGAGATGTGGATTACAAGACTACGCCATTGGCCCTTGTAGGACAGTAAAACAAACAACTTTTTCTTTAATAAAGGTTAGAACATAATAACCATCGTGGTTTCAATAATGAATAACTTTTTTTATTTTGAAGGATTCTTGATATTCGTTATTCTTACTATTTACAACATGATATCAAACTATGTTTACATTATGTGTTAATGAGAACGTCCGACAAATACCGCCTCTTGTTAGCTTCGACTTGACGTGCTCTTTCTAGAGCTTTTTCCATGACTCTGTAAAATTTTGGGTTCAAAAATGCGAGTTTCCAGTCGAGTATTGGAACTGAAGCTTTGGTAGGGTTCGGGAGTTAAAGTAATATTCCTTTCACTGGAGATAGGCTTATCGAAAAATCTGCAAACGTTAAATCTTGCAAGGAAGGTGGTCAGTTAAAACGGCAAAATCGTGGAATTATTTCACACACACACACAAAAAAAAAGTCTCAAAAGTTTTATAATTTGTCAAGTGATGTGAGCAGTGGCTCCATCTCGTTGGAACTACATGCTTGGAATGTGTTCCGCATCGTGTCTTTTTTTTTAAAAAAAAAAGATCATCTTCGATTTGAGGACCAAGTGCTTAACCATATCTTCGTCGTCTTTTTCAAATGTTCTAATGACCTTTTGCAAGGTAACCCAACACCACAATTCGCAAATAATCGGGTGCATTTGATATTACAAATTGGCTTTGCAGTGGACAAACACCGTACCTGTGGATTTTCTCGAGGTAATCTTGCTTCCCGCACTGTCATTATTCCACCGCTTCATTCATTCTCATCATCACAGTCTACTTTAACCTACTGAAAGGTTTCATTTCAATCGTATAGACGCTTAATGTCTATGCAGGGTGTAACAGAAATGCACGGCCAAAAGGGACGAGGCGATTGCAGACATCGAAATAAGTAAAATTGTTCCTATAAACGTGGATCCGATGCCACTTCCTTTCCGAGATACAGGGTGTTCAAATCACGAGTCCCTCCCATGGCTCACTATGGAAAGGAAATGGAAATATTCAATATTACAGAAATAATGCAATCAACTGGAATTATACCTGGGAAAATACATTTACATTCACATAGAAAATGTTAGTTTGAGGTTATTGGATTGTTAGTATTGTTGTCAACCTGGTACAAAGTGTTATGTTTTCAAATAGCACTAGACGTCCACATGTTAACATATGATTGCTGACTTTAAAACGTTCCTAAACATGGGACAGATTCCACTTCGTTTTCGAAAGACAAGGCGTCCAAGTTGAAATAAATTAATGGCGCACAGTACCAGGTGCCAGGTTGTACTAGGTTGTCAACACTGACAACCCAATAACATCAAATGTTGATTAGTTTCATTCTCTATGTTAGTGTAAATGCATTTGCGCAGGTATAATTCCACTTGATTGTATTATTCCTGTAATATTGGACATTTCTATTTCCTTTCCCATAGTGAGCCATTGGAGGGCCTCGTCATTTGAACACCCTGTATCTCGGAAACGAAGAGGCATCGGACCCATGTTTATGGGAACATTTTTACTTATTTGGATGTCTGCAATCACCTTGTCACTTTTGGCCATGCATTTATGTTATACCCTGTATAGGGCATGGTATGCTGAGGTAAGTCTTGATGAGCTGAGCAATTGTCATTTCTAAGAACGACTAGTGGTCACGTATCACCTCACAATGTTCCTAACGTACTAGATAGAACTTAGATGTGGATACCTAGAAGGATACCGTAGAAGATTCATAAGCTTGACTGCCCTAGAAATATGAAAACAAATATCATTCTGCTGGAAGATTGAATTCTGTAAAATGTTCAGATACCCAGAGAAGTCGAGCGAGATGTGTAACTTACAGTCTACGTTCCAAAATAATAGATGTAGGTTCTGCACGCGAGGGGTTACCCACGCTGATGGACACGCAGTGTTCATCACTGTGCCTGAAACAAGAACAATACCCACTGCTGAGCACATCAATCCTCAATATGTTGTCACTTTAATCTCTTCCGTCGAAACTGAAGCAGTGATGAACGAGTGTGATGAACGAATGTGGGACGTAATCGTGTGGAAAGAATGCGCAAACGTAAACCTGCATCCTATAAGCAGTTGCTTGGTATGTATGGACTCATATGAGGTTCACAGGTTGTGATTGTACAGCTGGTAGCATCCTCTGAGTTAGAGCGGTCCAAACGATTGTTTCGTTGAACAATCCCTCCCTGTGTCTCCCATCGTATTCCACCAATGGGTGACTAACATGTCACAATCCGCTCGAACAGCATTCTTTTGAAAGGAACTACAACTTAGCCTTTCACAATTCTACTATACGACAATTGCACAAATAATCGTCAACATGGCAGTGCAGTTATCCAGTATGCTGCATTACACGGGTCTTGTTCTGCGACGAATATGTATATGAAGAGTTCATAAATGTGTTCATGGTATTGGTCAATCAGAGAATTAATTTAATAATATAGATATACAGCAATGCAATAGTAGTTAAATATGTGAAGTACCGCCATACAAAATATAATCTACATGAGTTTGAAGGGTCTTTCCTCAATTTGCACCGTGTTCGAGAAAGTATGTCCAGTTTAATAATTGGGACATAATTCAACAAGGATTGGACTATGTCCCACAACAGTACTTATTGGTTTATGACAGAGAGAACCCGCTTGAACTTCTTGAATTTGGTGCGAGAACACAGATGATGTCATGCCGAAGTTGCTGTATAAGCTAGGGTGTATTGTAGGTAACCGATCCGTCCTCACATGAAACAGAAAGGCATCACGTTCAATTTGTATATAGGGGAAATATTTCAATGCACTACTGTGCGGTTTGTGCATGTTACTTCGTAATCATATGTGGTGCCCGAATGTTTCGAGAGTTCATATGATGTAACGATAAACTAAATGCATTATAACTTAGATTGCGCACATGTGAGAAGAGAATGGAGTTCACAAATGTGTGACTCGAATTGCGTTGCATAGGTCAATATATATAACATAACGATTCATTTATAACAATTAACAACCGGTCGGAACATTTTAAATTATATATTATTTTAATCTTTCTTTCTTTCCGACGAAATTTAGATTGGTCTCGGAACATTTTAAATTATATATTATTTTAATCTTTCTTTCTTTCCGACGAAATTTAGATTGGTCTATGCCATAGCGAATATACACATTTGCATTCTTTTACAATGTACATCACATAGCCAAATGTTTGTAGCATACAGAAACGAAGTGACGTATCATACCTTACATTGTCATGATTCTTGATTTTATATTTATTTTTTATTATTTACAAATAGCCGTTCATTGCTCTGACGCAACTTATTAACACAATATCCTTCTGCCAATAGACGACTGCAAGAGTATGTGACAAACTATTTTTACGTACGATGTATTCGGCAAAGTCCCCGAATCCTATGGGTAACGTGTAGAATATTAGTTCCACTTTCCCAACAAAAGTTTTATTCAGATAAGTTTTGCAGTCTTCTTCTCCTTCTGCTCTGTTAACCAAGGCGCTACTAGTTTCTGGAGAAGACTATTTTCATACTTTCAAAATGCTTTTGATATGTAGTGTTACATTTCTCTTGAAAATCCAAGCATGTCTCAATAATTTGTTAAATTTCTATGCCTTGCTGTAAGGATTGAAATGTGCTTCTCCTAATACAAAAGCAACTTCCCAACACTGTATATATATATATCTTCTAATCTTCAACATTATACTTTTTATACTTAGATAGAAAATGGTGAGGATATACGGTAACAACATTTTTTCCCCGAAGACTCGCTATATTATGGTTTATAGTATCCGAAACCTACTACTAAATGCACAATTCTTCAGTATATCTCTGAAGAAGAAATCAGATATCAACTGTGATGATCCTGACAACCTCGGAGTTTTCAAATTACAAGAACTCACGAAAATAACGAGTTCAGGAAACTAGCCAAAACTTTTCTTCGTGTTTGCATTGGATATGTTACGTTTAGCCATCTTCTTAAAAGTAATCTCATTCCATCCTTTATTTGTTAATGTCAATTCACAAATTCATTTAGTATGTTTAAACACATTTTCGTGGTAACTATTTGACAGAAGAACATGTGATATATTTGTCTACGAGATAAGAAAGATTATTCCTCCTTTTATTCGAATGTAGAAGTTTTACATGACTTTCGTGTGGAATTCGTTTAGTTCTATACGCGTATTTTCCAGGTTTATATAGTCGTTCAGAGGAAACCAGGCTTCAGAAGTAAACGGTGTAATGCCAAAATGCTCATATATTCTTCAATTAAACGTTAGGAGCACACACAATGTAGCGCTCTCTTAAGTTTGTTGCAAGCAACTCTTGAAGCGCGAATACAATATGCATGTAAAGCTACGCTTTTCTGACAAATTTCTGACATGTGAAATAAGAAGCGGATGCCGCTTATGAACTTTTTTAATGATTAAGAATAAACAAGGTCTGTTCAATTCAGTATATATTCAGTATACACTGAATTTTTTGCTAAGTTAATCTAATGGTGTTTTGACAGTTGCGTATTTTGGTTATAAATACATTCCATCTTGTTGACAAGTTTAAAGATTCTGCTTCATTCATATCAATTATCAAAAGAAGTCACACCACATTTAAAACGTTATTAGATGCTCTGTTATCATAAATCTTTTTCCTAGTTAAACAATTCAGTGAAATATATTCCTGCATACTGTCTCGGGACACCAATTTCCTACTTCTGCGTAAATTTAAAAAAAAGGACTCTGGTATCTGAAATTCAATGTATTTAAATTTACTTCTATATCCTATAAACTACAAGTGAAATGCTCCGTCTTATTATTACGGACCTTGTAAAAGCAAAACATTTATTGACATATCCTCTTAAAGTTCACTCATAAGAAGAAAAAAAAAACTAAAATTTAAGTTTTCAGAACAGTGCACATTTAGTAACACTTTACTTCTGCGAATGGCCACGCAAGAACTAAAATTAGGTTTGTCACTGATTAAATAAGCAATTAGACTCTTTATAACTACATAGAGACTAGTTTTGTTCGTATTCGTTTTGTAAATGCACAGAAGAAGGAGTAGGTCGATGTTCCTAAGTAGCATGCAGAAATATATTTCAATGTCTGCTTTAGATAGGAAAAAGTTTTTTTAAATAATCAATATACGCATTCTATTATGTCGTTTAGTAATTATTGATGAATGTTTGAGTATTCTAGTGAGATTCATACGTTGTTTTATACTGTATCACATCCCGAAATTTAAGTTACTATATCTAATAATGTTTTATTTTGTGATAGGGTACAAAATTCTTTATATTCTATATTTTATCTTTCCATAGGAGCGGATGTATTTTATGGAGACAGATATGCCAGAAGAAAATGCAATTGGTAAGTGTCACCATTGACTAGTAAATATAGTTAAAATATAATTGTAGTTGACAGGTATCAGAGGAAATCTTGTAATAGATAGCAGAAATCTATTTTATGAAATGAACTCAGCGTCCCAAAAATACAATGTCCTATCTCCTCCGTTATCTCTACTTAATCCGGAAGCAGTAAAAATCTACTACCACTTCTGGTTAGGATATTGATCTATGCAGAGCAAAAATAGTAACAGATAGGAAAAAAGTCCCTAAAATTTGAGTTTATCATCCCAATAACAGGTTCCATCGCTGACCTTATCCTTCTATTGTACCTTATCCTTCTATTGTGACGATGTGCAGACTTCATTTTGTTTACTTAGCTCGTTAACTTCCACACAAAGATGAGATCTGCTCGCACTATAAGTTAGTGTGTGTCACAAAAAGTATTATAATCAAATTACACCATGATTTTCATGGGAAAAGTGGATTAACCCAGGGGAGATGACAACATTATTTCTAAAGAGTAAGTTTATTACATAACTAAAATGGTAATATACAACAACATTTAATTGAATTATTTTACAATAGTAATCTGATATCTGTCTTTTCAATGATATTTGACTACATTGATATAGAGTGATTAACTGATTGGACATTCAAGTATTTAATTTAGTAAAGATGGAAGATGAATTACGAGTATGCGACTTTTAGTTCTTAGTCGTGAGAGTTTTACTATCTACTGATGAATCATTTTATAGAGCTGCGTGACATATCATTCTTCGAACTTAATATTGCATTTGTTCATGTACATACCTTGTATAGAAGTCTTCTAACACCTTGCAACTTGGCGTCCTGAATATCTGAATTATAATACTCCTAACCACAACGTCGTAGGTCGTTCGAATGAATTTTTTAGACCTTGAGATCCCTTTTTATTATTTTACGAGATCTACACCCAAGCCTCTCATCAGTCATCATATCCTATTCGTCAGATTCACAAATATGGAAACTTGTTGCTCTTTGCATTCTGATTGGCTATTAGCAAGGAACCGCACCCAAAGTATATGGTGTGATCCAGCACACACGTGGATGGCGTGACTGTTACCACCGAAAGATTTCAATAACAGGATTTCTAGAATTATCCACATTTATCTATGACTTGTCCAGAGATTCTTAACTGTTAACCAAAATTTCCGCAAATGCAGGGTCACGTTGACAAAATCGTGATAGTTTATCCTGTTAGTAACCAAGCATAACCTTCAACAAGTAAACATCCTACGAATTTTTGCGTAGTAAGGCGACCACAGTCACCTTCGAGGTTTTGCGTATTTCCTTTCTCTGTTACTAGCCTGTGACAAGCTAAAAGAGAAAACCGTCCTGTAAATGAACATTAATCCAAAATAGCCTTTTTCAATTCCTTCAATAAAGAGCAATGTAACCATATTTTGAATCCAGCGTCACACTATTGATTTTAATATTGAATTCCCATAGTTTGGAAGTCTACATCAATTTCAAAACGTCAAACGAAATTCACTTGTGTACCACGTGGATTAATGTTGTAGAGATTGTAACCACATCTAGTTTCAGTAAAGTGTTAAGGGTGGACAAGGACATTCAGTTTCTCGGTATGTTTTGACCTTTTTGTTCCATGGGGTCGACATTAAAGCATGAAATGATGGATTTCTAGGACTTTCTGCTGGAGTAGAGAGATAAGGATTGATATATAACCTATGCGTGAGACACTGAATGAATATCAGAAAATGTTAGACCTTCAGGCGAACGGACATTGCCGTCCTCTAAGATTTCCCATACTTATGAATAGCATAGTTTGTAAATCTGAACAATATATGTACTGTTTTTCCGTGCCCTTATTCCCAAACAATAAGAAAAATACTTTATCCCTTGTCTTATCTCAATCATATAGATTTTGCATATTTAGCTTCATCTGTTCCGAGATGAATTTCCAAAAATCACGTAAGTAAATATAGTATTTATTTACTGTATATCAAGAAGGGTTTTATATCTAGTGTCATCTTATAAATCATCTTTAAAATATTTATCCCCACTATGACCATACTTAATTTGTGCTCATAAATAATATATTTGTATTCTCTTGTTACAAATACAATACTGTGCGATATGAATCTTACTATACTTAATCGTTTTAATGGAAGTATTTACCACGAATTGCAGGTTGTGTGTATATGCTCTATAGTAAGTGAATGTGACTTCAAGAAACGCTCGTCACTGCTCCTTATATTCCAGTTCTCTGTACTACAAGTTTGCCTCCATTTCCTCGGACATTCTTAAAAGAACAAATATTGTTTGTAACCGTTTACTCTATGCTAATCTAAAATAGGAAGTCACATTGATGGGACCACCGGAAGTCACATTGATGGGATATAAAGTGCGGATAGGAAATATGGGGGGTCACTATTTCGAAAATTTACAAGTAGAATTCACAAAACAGAAATCATATTTAAAGAATATGTGTATGCAAGAAACCAACCTCTAACTCAAATATTAACGTAGAAACAGCACTAGATCTATTACCATGATATTCCGTTCCACGGCATTCACATTTAATAATACGGTATTAAAGTACTTGTTCTCGCCTAACATAACCTACCCTACTCTACTAACTAAAGTTACCTCACTACATTAACCTAACCTAACCTACTCCATCAACAGAATTAACTACCCTATTTTAATTTCACAACATAAGCTAACTTATCCTACTCTACTAACCCAATCTTAGTAGGCTATCCTAACCTACCCTATTCTACTAATGTACTATAACCTAACCTACTCTTACTAACCTAACTTAACGTACCGTATTATAATCCAATCTACCCTACTCTACTAACATTGCCATAATCCAGTGGTTCCCAACCATTTTTGACTGACAACATATTTCGCTGAAAACACGACATATCGACGCACGTGTTTGGTTTTGTATTAATAAGAATAATAATAAATTGCAGTAATATAAAACTAAGTTTCCATGAAGTAGTTATTCTATATAGTAATGAAGTTTATTGCTGCCGATGGACACGTTTACTGGTACAGTATTTGTCAAACTTGATTAAAACTAATAATTAAATGCTTCATGATTTTTAAATTCTAAAATTTTGTGACACTCCTGTGGGAGTGCGCGGCACGTCAGTGTATCGCGATATAGGTTCAGAACAACTGCTCTAATCTATCCTATCCTACTCTACTAACCTTACTCCAGGAACCTAACTTAACCTACCCTACTAATCAAACAAAACCTACTCTACTCTATCGTATATTTACACACATTGCTGCATTTTATTTTGCATGAACAACTGATCTCATAGCTCTTCCACTGTTCTCGTTTATGTGTATACTTACCATCGCTGAAGTACCCGATTCCTTAAACACACTACTTCGGTGCCGTGGGAACTTCCATGCTGCAATCCTGATTGCACTCGGCTACATAGCTCTCGTACCTTTTAGTGATAACCTACAAGTTGGGTAGTATTTTTTGCACGTTCCTAAGGCAGTATTTGAGCTAGAGGTTGTTCACAAACGTACATAAATTTCGTATTATTTGTTCCTGCTAATCTAATCTACCCTATCCTTCTCTACTGTGTCTTAACATGAGTTCCTACGATTTTTTCGTGAGTTATCGTCTTTTATGTCATGTCTATTTTCCGGTGTATTATTAATCTACCTGGATATACGTAATTATTTACACATGCGCCAAGAAAATAACACTATATAATACATTAGTGCATTATTTGAAGAAAAATAATCTTATTAAGTGTCCCCTATATTTCCTATCTGCAGGAATTATTATTATTATTATCGAAATCGAAGAGTTAAAGAAATCGAATTAAAGAGAAGAAAGACAATTAAAGAAATCGAAGGGTTTCCCTGGGCCAATATTTTGTTGAATACAGATCTTGATCTGTTGAATACAGATTGATCTTGTTGCTCAAAGTATTAATGATGTTATATTGAATGCAATTAGGAATAATGTTCCTTTAGTAACCAAATCAATTTCTAAATTTTCGAGATGGTATTCTCGTAATTTAATTTACTTGCTTAAAAAAAGAATAATGCTCATAAGAAGTATAAAAGAACCCAATCTTTTTAAGATATAATGTATTCTCTAAATTTCGTTCTGATTTTAAGAAGCAACTTACTATTGATAAAACTAAATATTATAATAACATTGAGAACGGTTTAAAAAATAATCCTAAAAGATTTTGGAAGTATACGAATAATAAAATAAATGCTAAAGATGGACATAAGGCAATATTAGTTGACGACGAATTTTTCTACGATCCTCAACTGATATCTGAAGCAATGGCCAAACAATTTGCAGCTGTTTATCATAAAGATGATATTAATATGAATGATGTTATTGTTACTTTTATGGCCAGTCAATTTTGTAGTGATCAAATATTCTTTTCTACTAAACAGGTAATTGATGTTATTAAATCTTTAAATGTTAAAGCTTCAGTAGGTCTTGATCTAATTCCGATTTTTATAATTAAAGGTATATCTGAAATAATTGCACCAACTTTGACATCATTGTTTAATTGGAGTTTAGCATCTCATTTCTATCCTAATGTATGGAAAACTGTTGTTGTAACTCCAATTCCGAAAACTGATGGAAGATTCGTAACTGATTATAGACCTATTTCTATTCTTGATGTAATACCAAAAATTTTTGATCAGCTTATTTACAATTATCTTTATAGTTCCGTTGAACATTCTATTATACCTGAACAGTATGGTTTTTTGAAGGGTAAATCAACTGAACTAAATTTGAATAAATTTTTGACTTTGGTTTCTTCTGTTGTGCATAATCGTGGTAAAGTTGATACTATCTATTTTGACTTTGCTAAAGCCTTTGATAAAATATCTCATCATATGCTTCCTAACAAACTTCATTTCTTTGAAATTCATAAATCCTTGATACATTGGTTCGCTTCCTACTTGTTTGATCGTAAATTTGTAGTTAGATATATGGGTTGTAAGTCATCTGTGTACAAGATTTCTTCGGGTGTTCCTCAAGGATCCAACTTGGGTCCATTATTATCTTTAATATATGTGAATGATATTGGTAATTATTTGAAATGTCCTTTTTTACTGTACGCTGATGATCTGAAGATATTTTCTGAAATAGCAAGTAATCAGGATCACCTTTAATTACAAGCCGTTATTACCTCAGTTTATCAATGGTCTGTACAAAATTTACTTCCCTTGAATATGAACGAAAATAAAAGTATAGCGTTCTCCAGGAAAACGAATATATCGTATTTTTCATACTCAATAAATCAGCATAGAATTCAACCTGTCCCAATTAACAAAGACTTAGGTGTTATGATGGATTCTAAATTACTATTTGACCATCATGTTTCTATCATGGTTTCCAAGGCTAGAAGGAATCTGGGACTCATCAAATGGGTTGCTAGAGATTTTAAAGACATTACAACATGCAAAATCTTATATTGTGCATATGTTCGATCCCACTTGGAATTTGCTTGTTTAATCTGGAACCATAATCTCACTGGTATTACTCAAGTTCTGGAGTCAGTCCAGATTTCCTTCTTGGCCTGGTTAAAATATAAATTTAAATTATACGATCTAACTAATAGGGAAATTCTTGCTAAACTGGATTTACTTGTTCTTGAAGTTCGACGTAATTTAAGGCAAATTAAATTTATTCATGATATAATACATGCTACACTGAACATAATTGAATATTTGTATATTAAAGTTCCCCTGTATAAATCTAGGGTTTACCGTTCTATATTGTGCATTAGTAAATTAGTTGGTTCTCCATTATTTATTTGCATTGACAACATAAATAAAAAGTCACTTAAAATTGATTTCTTTGATTCGAATTTTACAGTGCTTAGAAGACAGTTTTCGGATTGTTATATTTCATTAATATACAAAATTCAACCTTGGTTTGTATATTGTCTATTGAATTTTCATTTTCTTTCTTTTACCTATATGGTTTATATTTGTCCATGTGTTTTATTACTAATATTTTTCTAATTTGCTTATTTTTATGATCAACATATGTAAATTCTTAGTAATACATCCTGCTTAATTGAATATTTACTGAATTGAGGATATGTTTGTAATTTTATTTTATAATTTAGTTTGTATTCAACTGGTGTTAATTTTTTTATTTACTTTTTTCTGTATCTGGTTGTGATTACTTCATGTATTTTAATTTCTCTTTGTTTTGCTTGTATTTTTCTTGTAACATTTTATTGTACACCTTGTCTCAAAAAGGTTGAGCGCATTGTTTATTGCTGTTTCGAGGCAAAAATTTTCTAAGTCAACTTCCGGTATCTTCGGGAAAAAGTAAACCAGGTTCGAACCTCGAAACCAACCTTTGCAATCGGGAAAAATCTTGCAGATGTGTTTTTCTTTTTTTAAATATAATAAGACTTGTTACCAATTATATATAAAAAAGCATCATTGATTGAAATAATGATACAATATTTCGAAACTGTATTAATGCCAGCACATGCTTGTTTGTCATTTTGCTCTCCATACTTAATGGAATATTTAGATACGTAAACGAATCTTTCCATATGTAAAAGAATGGTGAAAGTTAAGACATAGAACATTATTCTCTCCTGAGTACTAAAATAGAAGTCAAAGTAGAACAAAAACAGCGTTTGCAATGGATACGAATGTAATTATTATCTTAAATACAGCTATATATCGCTAGAAATATTATTTGAGGAGCGCTTGTGTTAGTTCAGTGGTACGCCGTTGGATTTCAAATCGTAAGGTTGAGGGTTCGATTCCCATCTGAGTCAATGTTTTTTATGAAATTCTATTTTCCGCAATGCATGAAAAATTATATAAAATAATTCCATTAAAATACGTCAGTTGTATATATATATAACATATAATCATTGCAGAACATAGTGATTATTATGTTTAAAATATAACACATGTTTACAGTACGTTGGTATTTTATGATATGTGTGAATGTTAAATACAAATTAAGAAAATAATATCATCGCAATGAATAAATTATGTAATGTATTTATTTGCAGCTATTTGTCATCGGAAGTTACTTCTGAATTTTCTCATTACAGCAAGTGATTTACGCTTTCTGAAAGGTAAAGAGACTATTCGGGTATAAACAGAAATTATTATACAAACTCCAATCTTCGTTACAGACACAAAACTCCCGATCCCCAAAAATATGTAAACAGGAAATTTACGAACACGAAGTCATGTCTAAGAGACTTATTTATACTCGAGAAAGAAGGCAGAATAGGATTTCTTTCCAAAGGATTTCAATTCAATAATCTGCAAGGCTTTTGTATATGGATGTGGTCCCTTTCTCTCCGCCAATATATATAAAGTAAAAGCGATCGATATTAGTGTCGAATCCATAGTTCTCGTTGTTGCAGAAATTAATAATTACAACTCCGAAAGCGTTAAAGTCCAAATTTAACTCTTATCGTAAAGCTCCTTTGTGGTTAAGCGTATAGCGTACACGCTTTCGGCGTGGGAGACCCAGATTCGGCCCCCAGCGAGAGCTCATGTAGTTCGCGTTAATTAGTAGGTCTACGTCTCATATAGCCTCACTGCTGACGGGACGTTAAACTCAAAATCAATTCAATCGATTCAAAACCCATTATTATGGCGGGCGATAAAGGATGAAAAATAAAATGTCTCAAGTGACTGAGATTAGTGTCAAATCCATAGTTTGAGTTCGTGACATTATTACAAACACAATGTCATTTAATGCCACGTTTTGGTATGATCGACTTGCCTCCTGGATTTTGAATTTACAGGAGCAACATCGAAAGCATTGCTCACACAGCTCTAAATGTTTTGATGTATGTATACGTGTATATTCCAGCAAAACTCCGGAATGTCTGGAGCAACTTTCACCTAACATGGGAGACATATTTCTTTCAACCTAAGGAAAAAAATATTGCGGAATTCAGATACCTCAAGGGATGGAAGTTGGGAAGAGTGACATGTAAAAATAGTGTAAAATGACTGATTGTAGAGTGTTATCCATTGTTTTCTCGGTCGTTGAGATGAGTAGTGAGGCACTCAATGGCGTTATATCCAAATTCATCCCCATCTTTACAGGATGAGGGGCTTGGAGATATGATTAATAAAATGTAAAAACTTACTTAAATATTTGTCGAAGTAATAGTTTTCTGGGGTCGCGAAAGCGTTTCTAATAACTTTTGAATGTAGTTTGTAACCACTTCAAGATGGGCTCTTCAATCATATCAATTTCTCACCTTAAGAAGAAATTACCATCTCAACTAGTATATGTATCAAGCTAGCCTTTGCAATCGAGAAAAAATAGTGTAGATGTATGTTTCGTCTTTTAAATGATATACTAAATGTAAAATCAGAGATTGAGTTGGTCGGTGGGTCAAATGGGTCAAGATTTATGAGTGGGTCAGTGGATCGTAGGTCAGCAAGGCGTGACCCACTGCGAAACACCATCACTGTGACTCACACTGACCCATTGACCCACCAACACATTCTGCTCAGTGCCTTCTAAATAGCATTTTCTGAACACTGGTAACTTTGTCTACGTTTTACTTTCAAGACCTCCTTTTTTCTTCTTTTTTTCATCTGGTTGTAATGAAGAAAGAAGTTCAGGCTCTTTTGGATTTTGATATTTCCAGTTGTAACAATGGCAATAGGACTTACTGCTTGGCTCTTTAGATGCAGACTATGAGTTTTTAGAGGAGCTAACTACTGGAAAAAATTGGTTTGTTACAAATATAACCTCTTAAGTCAGTAGAGAGGATGGCGTGGATAATGGATCAAACTTAATGACGATGTATTTTAGTGGATCGGAGTTGGTCACAATGGTTCAGAGTTGTTTATAGTTGGTGGTGGGTCAGAGTGGGTCATGGTGGGTGAATGGGTCACGTTGGGTGTTGAGTCATTGTGGGTCACGATGTGTGGTGGGTCAGTATGTTGTGGATCAAGGTTTCATTGACCCATACCATCTCTTGTCAACATTGCACTAAAGAGGAGAGTTTCCGAAGGTGCGCGTCGGCGATTTTCTCAAATTTTTGCACATAGATAGTACCCCACCAGAAAGCAATAAATCTCGAAACGGTTCACAGTACCATCTCACAGAACTCGAGATAGAGGGATTTGTTTGATTGGCTAATTTAAGACCTCAATAATTTATCCTTCTACAAGCGAGATTTTCTTCATCGTTTCCGTGGCGAAGTCAGAAGAATATGCGGCAAGTAAACTTAAGGTTGAAGGTTCACGCCTACCTTGGGATACTTGCTTTTTTCCCCTAGTGTATTTTACACTCACCTGAATATAAACAAATCAAGCATATGGGCGATTTAACATATTTTGGGGGAGGAATTTGGTGGTTCGTTGGCGTTTCGTTGAGTTTCTGCCGCTGGTGGTATAATTTTCAAAACCGAAGTGGGGCCACCACGGATCGTAGTTGCGGGATCACCAACTTTTGGCGAAATGTCGCCAGTTGCGCATCGGTGGTCCACTGACGCCTACGACATGGGGGCTTGTATCTGAAAGCTAAGAGAATAAAGAAGCATGGTATCCATGAAGCCCGTTGACACTAATAAAAGTCTGAAACGATGAAACAGATGTCAACACCGGAAAACATGTATTTTATAATTTCAAAGGTACCCCGTGTCGAGGAAAAAGATTTTCCCCAAGGTTCCCCGTTGGGTCTCAGGAGGGGTGCAACTCAAAATTTGAAAATGGCAAGGGGAATCAAGTAGTATGTCATTTAAAAGTATTACTAAAATTAAAAAAAAAAAACACTAGTTAACAAATTTAAACTTTTTGTTTGTTACATGAGAAAAATCACATGATCTTAAAGGAAGTTTTTGCGCTGAATTCGAATATGCACTCGGTTTCTCTCCATCACGTACAGTTTTCCCGTAACAGAGGGATTTTCGGGAAATTCCCTCAAAATTTTCCCTTTTTCAGATATTTTATTCCCCTAGCTCCTGTCCTCTTACATATAGTAACATAGAAATTATACCTAAGTATACCTTGATTTATATTTAATAAACCCTAAAAGTTTCGTAAAAATCGCTTTGTTCTTTCTAGAGAAATAAATATATTTGTATGTATACTGTGTGCACTGTTTATTGCACCTGATAGTAATGCTTTCGGATCTCCTGAGTTGGGGTAAAAACGATTTGCTTTATTACTACAAACACAGACATAAAAATGAATATTTACAATAGTCAACAACACACTTGTATTGCTTTCTGTAAATTAGAAACGTGCATAAAAATAGAATGTACTTCCAACGTATATTTTTTTTAAACGTACAGTATATGTATATCTTAATACATATATATACAATTCTCCAAGTTTTTTCGTTTTGTTCATGAAATGGTTATCAATATTTGTTATCAAATGTAACAGAATGCAAAAGAAAGAAAGAATGGAATACAGACTCATTGTTGACAACAATGAACTTGTACCAAATTTGCTGTACGGAGGTTCATGCAACGGAGGTTCATGAAATTTGCTGTACCAATGGTGTGGAGAGAACCCACCAACCATCTGGATGATTGTTATTTTTGTCTCACAGTAGTTAAGGGACATTCTAAAAAAAGCAAATACACAATAAGTTATCCCAACGTTAAATCCGCAATTAGACCTATTCCGCACGGGGATGAACTTCCACTTCCCGAGCCCCCTACCAACTGGGAAGAGATATGGCCAAAAGACTCTGATGATGATCATGACCTTGATGAACCATCGACATCAACATGTACATCCAAGGATCCAACGTTCATCCCTGACTGTGTTCGCGAGCCAAATTTCATCCGGCAATGTGAACTTAATGACCTAGTCCGTGATTTGCACCTGACAAAACAAGAGGCGGAACTTCGGGGATCAAGGCTCCAGCAGTGGAACTTATTGGATGCAGAAACGAACATATCAGTGTACAGGAAAAGGCATGTTCAATTTTCAAGCTATTTCTCAATGCAAGATAGTGTGTGCGTGTGTACGGATATAAATGGGTTGATGGCGGAGCTAGGAATTCCTTACGTTCCAGAAGAATGGAGGTTATTTATCGACGCGTCAAAGGTCAGCCTTAAAGCTGTCCTTTTACATAATGGAAATAAAAAAAAAACCTTCTATACCACTTGCGCACTCAGTGAAGATTAAGGAATCCTATGACACCATGTCAACTTTGCTAAATCTTATAAATTACAAGGACCATTGTTGGCAAATATGTTGTGATCTCAAGGTAGTTGGTATTTTATTAGGACTGCAGTGCAGTTACACGAAGTACCAATGTTTTTTATGTTTATGGGATAGCCGAGCTGATGACAAACATTACGAAGTGAAGGAATGGGAACCTAGAGTGAATTACGTACCTGGAGAATGCAACGTCAAATACGCTCCTCTGGTAGATCCTAATAAGATATTACTACCGCCACTTCATATCAAGTTAGGACTTATGAAAAACTTTGTCAAAGCCATGGACATATCTGGTGAAGGTTTCAAGTATTTGCGAGATAAGTTCCCTAATCTGAGTGATGCTAAGATTTCAGCGGGAGTGTTTATTGGTCCCCAAATTAGGAAATTAATGCTTGATGATAGCTTTGACAGCAAGTTAAACAGTGCTGAGCTAGCTGCCTGGACAGCATTTAAGTGTGTTGTGCGCAACTTTCTGGGCAATAACAAAGCTGAGAGTTACACAGAAATCGTACAGGACATGATACAGAAATACAATGAGTTGGGTTGTAGGATGTCTTTAAAAATCCACTTTTTGCACTCCCACCTCAGCTTCTTTCCTGCTAATCTAGGTGCTCTCAGCGACGAACAGGGGGAAAGATTCCACCAAGATATAAGACAATGGAGAAAAGGTACCAGGGACGATGGGATCCTTCAATGATGGGGGACTATTGTTGGGGTCTTGTTAGAGAATGCAACATTTCTTACAAAAGAAGGAAGTAGTGTACGTTTATGTAACCCAATGGAAGTTTCATATATTGTGAAAGTTTTGATTGTCTTTTCATGACCTTTTGGCACATTTGTATTATTGTTTATTGTAAATTGTCACACTTGTAAATTATATTGTATTATATTTTATATATGTGTTTGTGGTAATAAAGCAAAACGTTTTACCTCAACTTAAGAGATCTGAAAGCATTACTATAAGGTGCAATAAACAGTGCACACAGTATACATACAAACATATTTATTTCTCTAGAAAGAATAAAGCGATTATTACGAAACTTGGAGGGTTTGTTAAATATGAATCAAAGTATACTTAGGTATAATTTCTATGTTAGTATATGCAAGGGGACAAGATCTTGGGGTGTAAAATAAACGAAAAGGGAAATTTTTGAGGGATTTTCCTGAAAATCCCTCTGTTACGGGAAAATCGTACGTGATGGAGAAAAACCGAGTGCATATTCGAATTCAGCGCAAAAAGTTCCTTTAAGAGCAGGTATTTCCTTTTATGTTACAAAACCTTTGTTAACTATATAGTGAAATGGTAAGAGTCTCGAGTCTTTATGCTAACTTGTGCAAAATAGCGAGCGTTCAAGATGGTAATAAATCCTTCATTAAAAACTCCTTGACCACCTCTACAAATGTGAAACTGTGAAACTACCCAGAAGAGGTAAACACTTGTCTTACCATTGCAAAAGTATAATGCACCAAAGTAAAACAGGAAGCGACCCATTATGGGTTTACTACCTCACTAATATTTAATTCTACGTTCCACGATTGTGTCTTTAAGCTAAAGGACAGGGTGATTGTGAATTATGAAATTAATGGTAGAATACAGAAGTGACCCACAACCAACTATGAACTACTTTGAACCATTGTGACCAATTCCGACCCACCAACGTAATCAACTCTGACCCATGATCCACGTCCTTCTCTCCATTGACTAAAGAGGTTACACTTGAAATAAAACAAGACTGTGAAATTTTCACTTATCGGAGTTTGAATTCCTACTGTCAATCGCTCAAGCACCGCTCTGTTACAATACCGGTGGATCTGACTTTTATGATATACAATGGTAAAGTGTTTCTCATCTTCCAAATTAAGATGAATTTAAATGTATCATATATAATTATTTCTTTCTTGGCTTACATATACATTTCAGTAGAAAACAGGTTGAAATTTGAAAGTATCAAATCAAGATAAAGTAGACCAACGTAAGAAGAAAAGAAAGAAAAACTAGTTTTCCATATAATTAAGCATGCCGTACTAATTTAAAATGCCCATGAAATTAAGCTTGGAATACAAATGTTATGTCTATTTTTCTCACAACTTTATGCTCTGAACGATCCATATAATAAACATCAGCTTCAGCAATTATTATATTAGAAAGCAGTGGGTATAAAATGCAAAGGACTGTAGTTTTCATTCCTCAATTAGTTTCTCAACTAATATTAATCGTTTTCGATAATTTTTAAAAATCAACCCACTACCAATTTCCAATATATAGAAAATCCGCCCCCCCCCCCCCCCCGCTCATAAAACACATTTTTAAAAATGCCAGGACACGTTCTGTTTATTTTTAGTAAAGAGTTATATACTGAATTTAAGCTCTCTAAGTTGAACGGCTTGTAAGATACTCAGTTTTTCGCAAAAATTCGGACACCTACTCCCCACTAAGGATATGTGTTATAATGAAAGTGATACGCGTATAACTTCCCAGTTGGGATTGGGGCCTGATTATATACCAAATGTTATTTCATTTGACTTTGCAATTTGACCATGATAATTACGCAGACATAGTTACTTTTAGTTTTTTATACTAGGTATAATAATTCATATATTACAGGTGATTCAAATTTTTTCCAGCAGTTAGCTCCTCTAAAAGCTCACAAGCTGTATCTCAAAATTGAACTCCTATTGCTATTGCCACTCTTACAATTGCAAATATCAAAATCCAAAAATGCCTGAGCTTTTTTCATTAGAAATAAATGAAAAAAGAAGAAAAATGGAGATATTGAAAGTAAAACGTAGACAAGCTCACCAGTGTTCCGAAGATGCTGCGCTGAACAGAATGGGACGGTGGGTAGTTGGGGGTCGCTTCGTCCAAAGATATTTCGTCCAAAGGATTTTCGTCCAGAGACATTTAGTCCAAACACATTTGGTCCAGGGACATTTCGTTCAAAGGACATTTCGTCCAAAACACAATTGGTCCAAAGGACATTTCGTCCAAAACACAATTGGTCCAAAAGATATTTGGTCCAAAGGACATTTCGTCCGAAAGACAATTGGTCCAAGAGACATTTCGTCCAGGGATGTTTAGTTGAAAGCACATTTCGTCCAAAGAACATTTGGTCCGGTAACGCTTGGGGGTCAAGGGTTTGCTTCTATTAGAAGAGTAAAAGTGATGCATATAACATTATGACTCACAAGTAATACCTCCCAAGTGTAACACTCCGATTTTGAAAAAAATAGGCAGGTAGATACTACACACAAAATAAACGAATACGTGTTTTTCTGCGGAAAAGTGGTTTTAGGGGGGGGGACAAAAGCCCCTACTCAAAATTTTGAAAGTTGACGCCCGAAAGGCAAGAAGAGGTGGACTGAATTGAACGAAATTGTGCACAGATATAAAACGAGGGAATACGTGTTTCGTATTTTCCTGGAAAAAATGGTTACGTAGGGCACAGACCCCTCCAAACCTTTGATCACGAAATATCAAAAGTACTAATAACAGTATGTCAGATGTGTGTAAAGAACATGAAGAATTGCAACGAAACTTTGAGTAGGGACAATACGCAAAAAAATAAATAAATACGTTTTTTTTATTTTCTGCGGAGGAACGGTTTTAGGGGGCAAAAGCCCCCATCCAAAAGTATGAAACTTGTGGCCCGAAAGGTCACAAGAAATGAACCAAAGTGAATGAAATTGTGCAAAGATATTGTAGACATAAAATGAGGAAATACTGGTTTCGTATTTTCCTGAAAAAAAGAAAAAGGTTTGGGTGGGACACAGACCCCTGCAAAACTTTGATCGTGAAACATCAAAAGTGCGAATAACAGTATGTCAGAAGTGCTTAAAGGACATGAAGAATTGGAACGACACATTGTGTAGGGACAATACGCAAAAAATAAACGAATGCGAGTTTATTTTCTGAGGATAAACGGTTTTAAGGGACAAAATTCCCCACCCAAAATTTTGAAATTTGAGGCCTAAAAGGCAAGAAGAAGTGTACAGAATTGAATGAAACTCTGCAAAGATATTGTAGACGTAAATTGAGGTTATTGGGTTTCGTATTTTCCTTTAAAAAAACGGTTGCGTATATCACGGACCTTTTAAACTGTTGATTATGAAATGTCAAAAGTGCAAATAATTATACGTCAGAGGTTCTTAAAGAGTATGGAGAATTGCAACGAAACCTCGTATAGCGACAATTCGCAAAACAATAAACGAAACGTGTTTTAATTTGTGCGGAAAACAGTGTTAGGGCCTAGGCCTCCTCCGAAAAAAACTAAATATTACCGTAAAAGCGCAGGAAGTAGTGGACCAAAGCAAATGAAATTGTGGGTAGACATTTTAGAGACCCTCTGTAAAATAAGGTATTTCGTGTTTCTGAAGTATCCCTATCCATTTTGCTTCAAATTTGGCACATCAACAGCAAACAGGAAATTAATCGACACGTGTTTTTGTTTATGCGGAAAAACATTGTAAGGGTTAAAGGTGCCTCCTGAAATGCTATAAAATACACTATACTGTTTGTGCTTGTTGTTGATCTGCCAAATTTGAAGAAATCAGATGGAGACACTTGTGAAACACTAAAGGCCTTATTTTACGTATCCAATATCTGCATACAATTTCATTCACTTCGGTCCATTTCTTCTTGGCTTTCGGGCTTCAACTTTCAAAAGTTTGGGTGGGAGTTTTTGCACCCTATAACCCTTTTTTCACAGAAAATAAAAAACCCGTGTTCATTTATTTTTTGCATATTGTCCATACACAAAGTTTCGTTGCAATTCTCCATGTAAATTTAGGCACTTCTGACATACTGTTACTAGCACTTTTGATATTTCATGAGCCAAGGTTTGGAGGGGTCCGCTCCCCACCCAACCATTCTTTCTAGAAATACACGAAACCCGTATTCCCTCATTTTTCGTCTACAATATTTGTACACGAATTCATTCATTTCGGTCCACTTCTTCTTGCCTTTCGGGCGACAACTTTCAAAATTTTGGGTGGGGGCTTTTGCCCCTAAAACCATTTTTCCGCAGAAAATAAAAAAACACGTATTTACTTATTTTATGTGTAGTATCTGCCTGCCAAATTTTTATCAAAATTGGAGTGTTACACTTGGGAAGTGTTACTTGTGTAGCTTCTTATTTCTAAAGGAAATTTTGAAATAGAGATTTATTCCGCAATTTTCTTTTCGATAAAACAAATATATGTTGAGATATTCAGAAAAAAACGTAAACGCCTGAAAACTAAATGGCCACCTTTCTTTGCTTTCATTAATAATTTTTACAAAAATACAGTTTTAGCTTCGCAGAAATACAGTTGTAGCTTCGTTGGTTAAGGAATTCACCTCCCAAAATGATAAACAAACCTTTGAGAAGCATACTCCCTCTTCATGTGCGGACAACATTGCCTCCGCATGGTCATGTGAATCTTGTATTTGGTTTGAGACTTTGCAATGGATATCTTAAATGTACTGTGCTGTACCGAGAAAATATTTTATATAAGCAAAAGTATATACTATATTTGCATAAGGATTAACACTGAAATAAAAATACAAGACAAGTTAACAATTCTGGATTGTCATACAAACCACTAACTATGTAGAAACGTCTGCCGAAGTTACACACTATCAATAGTCTACGAATAGAAACCAGACTTATGGTTAACCTGAAAAGATACGTATATTCTACACGAAATGTTCCAACTTTCATCTTATATTTGTCAATCACTTTTCACAATGTTGCAGCCAAGAATGTGACTGTTTAAGAGTATTATCCTTGGACACTAAGAATATATTTCACACATGTGTATTTTTCTATTCTCACAAGGAAGGGCCATGCAGTGGCTCCGCTGAGATCCGAATGAGACAATTGTGTTTGCATTTGTTGAGTCATAACTAGATGAATCCCAAAGTTATACGTGCCACCGGGCGGAATATCGTGAGTTACAACATATTTTGTAATGTAAGATCTACAGAAAAATTACCTGGTAGTATAGTTTGGACCGAGTCATTTGTTCGAAAATCGTTGGATAAGTGGAAAACTCGGCCAACACGTATCCCATCATTTCCAACGGCAAACTTTTTGGGGTAAATAAAAATTGTACCAGGGTCCCCCGCAGGGTCACAGAAGGGGTCCAACTCAAAATTTTCAAATAGCAAGGGGGGTTAAGTGGCACATCATTTGAAAGCTGTTGTAAAATGAAAGAAAATGCAGCAAGTTTCGAATCTGTACAACAACCATGTGCAAAATGGCAACGGGTCAAAGTGTAAACAAAAACTTAATTGAAAAGTCCATAGCCACCCCTATAAATCGGAAACGGTGAGACAAATGTGAAAACAGGAAAGGAAGTGTGGCATTATTTTCAAAGTACAACGATTTAAGTGAAAACGTCTTGTTCCAGAGTCCCCACATGTGGATCCAACTAAAAAGTTTCAAATGACATGAGAGGTAGGACATCGTTTGAAAGTTCTTGTTAAGTGAAAGAAAATGGAGCAAGTCTCGACTTTCTAAAACAACGCTGTCCAAAATTGCGACGAGTCAAAATGTAAACAAAAGCTTAATTGAAAATCTATGGCCACCTTGAATTTAAGATGGCAGCTTAAAACCTATATCGAAAGGATAAGCATACCAAACTGCTGAAGCTACGAAAACAAATTTGGCATTAATGTTGATTAGTAAGTGACTAAAATATGCAAAATGTTCAAAAACGCGACATCTTGAGTTCAAAATGCCGCACTATGTATCGAACGCATATCCAGCTCACACCACTGGTATTGAAGAAGCGAACGTTTGTAATTAATTGTAGATATCCTCAAAATATCAAAGAGTATAATATGTAATCCAATATGGCCGCCAGCGCGAAAAAATGAGTTTGTATATAAATATGTTATTTCTTGGAATACTGTGACCAAACCAACAAAGTTTGACGCAGCTTGATGTACTGAAATGACTTACACATGTTTGGTGCTACTCGCCAATCTTGCAAATGATCTTTTTTGTATATTTTGTATTACTTGAAGTAATGCGATCAAACCAGCGAATGACATACAAATGTAACCATCACGATTACGTTACAATAAAGCCCCCAAAATACTGGTGCAGCAAGTTCTTTCTGTATGAACTACGTATGACAAAATTAGAAAAATACCCGAAGGTATACAACTTCCGTTTAGCAGTATGAGTAGGAAGTCAGAGTTGTGTGTTCATCGCATATTCGTTATATTCAAGTAAATAATGTCGAGAGATCCGTGCCGAACGTGCGTTAAGAACAAAACATATATGTGTTTTACCGAATGAAATAATAGTTGAAGTGAATCGAAATTCAATTGTTTTTTAGTCTTCCTATTATTTCTAGATACATGATAGAGAAAAATAGAGATTTAGATTTGTATTGTTATGAATGACATAGGTTTTAAGCAGTCAACTTGGATTCAAGGTGGCCATAGTTTTCCAATTAAGCTTTTGTTTACATTTTGACCGCCACAATTGTGGACAGGGTTGTCGTAGAAAGTCAACACTTGCTCAATCTAATTTCATTTAACGAGATCTTGCAAACGATGAGCTTTTTAACCGCTCTTTCCATTTGAAACTTTTTAGTTGGACCCCACCTGGGACCCTGTGGGCACCCTGGGACAAGACGCTTTAACTTAAATTGTTGTACTTTGAAAATAATTCCACACTCCTTTTTCTATTTTCATATTTGTCTCACCGTTTCCGATTTATAGGGGTGGCAATGGAACTTTCAATTAAGATTTTGTTTACATTTTGATCCTCCGCCATTTTGCACAGGGTTGTCGTAGAGAGTCGAGTCTAGCTGCATTTTCTTTCATTTTACAAAAGCTTTCAAACGATGTGCTACTTAACCCCCCTTACCATTTAAAAAAAATTGAGTTGGATCCCGTCTGGGACCCTGCGAGGATCCTGGGGCAAACCCGAAACAGTGTGTCCTTGAAAATGTTGGAATACGTATTGTCCGAGTTTTCCATTTACCCAACCGTTTCCGAACACATGACTCGGTTCAAACTATTTTGCCAGCTTTGTAGCTTTTATATTACAAGATATGTTGTAACTCACGACATTCCGCCCGGTGGCACGTATAACTTTGGGATTCGTCTAGTTATAACATATCAAATGGAAACACAATTGTCTCGTTCGGATCTCAGCGGAGCCACTGCGTGACCCTTCCTTGTCAGTATTTCTTCAAAGATACTTGACACATAATTTTTCACTTTTCTAACACAAGCGTTTGAATACCTAATATTTAACTTACTCAAATTTAAACTCCATTAATTTTAGTTACCGGTACTTATTTTAGAACTATTTCATTCACAACACGAAAATTTTAGATGTCATGTTAGTAGTTATTACAGCAACATACTTCATACTGCAACCTTTCCCTTACTCCTGTTGTTCGGCCATATTGTTTTCAGGCGTTTACGTTTTTCTGAATATCTCAGCATTATTTGTTCTATCAAAATGAAAATTGCGGAATAAATCTCTATTTCAAATTTCCTTTAGAAATAAGAAGCTACTGAGTAATAATGTTATATGAATCACTTTTACTCTTCTAATAGAAACAAACCCTTGACCCCCAACAGTTACCGGACCAAATGTTCTTTGGACGAAATGTGCTTTGAACTAAACATTCCTGGACGAAATGTCCTTTGGACCAATTGTATTTTGGACGAAATGTCATTTGAACCAATTCTCTTTTGGACGAAATGTCCTTTGAACCAATTGTCTTTGGATTAAATGTCTCTGGACGAAATGTTCTTTGGACGAAATATCTTTGGACTAAAAGGGTGGCCACCGGGTGGGCCAGTGTGAGTTACGGTGAGTGGTGTTTTGCAGTAGGTCACGTCCTTTTGACCCACGATCCACTGATCCACTCACAAATCTTGACCCATTTCACCCACTTACCAACCGACCCACTGACCCACTCTATCTTTGATTTTAACATGTCTTGTTTCATTTAAAATGCGAAACATACATCCACATAATTTTTTCATCGATTGCGAAGGTTTTCTTAATATCATAATTGTAATGGTAATTTCTTCTTAAGGTGAGAAATTGATATCATTAAAAAGCCCATCTTGACGTGGGTACAAATTACCTTCCAAATTTATTAGAAACGCTTTCTCACCCCGAAAACTATGAATTCGACAAATATTTAAGTAATTTTTGAGATTTTATTTTTAGCTCTCCCAGGCCATCATCCTGTGAGGATGGGGATGAATTTGGATGTAACCTCCATTGGGAGCATCACTATCCATCTCAACGACCGAGAAAATTATGGATAAAACACTAAGATCAGTCGTTTTCATTATTTCTACATGTCACACCTCCCAACTTCCATAACTTCATACTACTACAATATTTTCTTCTTAGATTGAAAGTAATATGTCCCCAAAGTTTGGTAAAGGTTGTCCCAGACATTCCAGAATACGCTCTCTTTATTAGATGTGCTGGGGGATATTACTCCTACTGGAAGTTGAATTTAAACTTAAAGGTCATCAGAACTGCTTCCAATGAACTTGGCGACCACGAAAGACATGGGTTGTATACTAACACTGGTTATTTTCAATTATTTCTACATGCCACAAATTTCACAAACTCCTTCATTGTGTTAATGAGGGCTTAACTTACATGGCATCTGAAGTTCCACTCTTTACCTAAGAGACTCCCAAAATTATAGATTCGACACTAATGTAGGTCTTTTTTTATAATTTTGATATCAGCCCCTTTCATTCCTCCTAGGACAGCAAACGGATACTGCCACCGCTAGGACTAAATTTGGTCTTAAATGGCATTAAAATTTCTACCATTTAATTTAGCGAACAGTGCTGCATTTAGAAGCTCGGCGTCCCTACGCACTTTTGCTCTCGGCGCCCCCAATAACTACACATTTCTCCGTCCCTTGATCCCTAACTTACAAATAAAACTTAATTCGAATATGCTTAATTAGTGAATTTATTGCAGTTAAATACCACTCACTAGATGCTACAGCTACAATTACGTAACAAAAAATAAATGGGAAACATGTTCTGAATTATTTTCAGATTTCTTCGCTATCATTAAATATATTAGAATAGTAAAAGAGGATTGCTCATGAAATAGTATATTTGCTCACGATTTTTTTAACTTTTTCATACGAAAAAAATTAAAATTTTAAACTTTGCGATCTTCAAATATGTTGCCCTCTATGCACGGGCCTAGTTGGACTAATGGGAAATGCGGCACTGAAAACTTACGTTTCGACTCTAATATTGGTTGATTTCAATATTTTTGTGTCGCTACGTAACCACCCTGGGTGCTAATGGGAGCTTAATTGGACTTGAATTGAAAGTAGAACTGTTTACTTAAGCGACCACGAAACTATGGATTCGATACTAATATCGATCCTTTTCTAGCATTTTTGATATGTATCCCGACAGTACTCTTTTCTAGATTGTAAGAAATATGGTTAAAATTGCTCTAGACATATCAGAATTATGTCGAAACATACACATAATCCACTTTCATATATATAAATACAGAGTGAGTGAGCGAGAAAGAGAGAGAGAGCGACCAAAGGCATCACCACTTCCACATTGCAAAAGCATGTATCAGGTATTGAATTGAAAATCTATGTAAAGACCTTCTGCTGTGTAAAGACCTTCATAAGGACAATTCCAGTCTGCTCACGTGACCTTTGGGGTTCATGAATTTTTTGCGAGCGTTCCGACTTTGGATTCTCTGTTTATACCCTCTTTTTATGCCTCGGATAATTTTTCAAGAATATCAATGACATGCTGTAATACGAATGTTCAGAAGTAACCTCTATATGACAAATGGCTGCAAATAAATACACTACATAATTTATTCATTGCGATGATATTATTTTCTTAATTTGTATTTAACATTCACATATATCATAGAATATCAACGTACTGTGAACACCTGTTATATTTTAAACATAATAATCACTATGTTCTGCAATGATTATATGTTATATATATACAACTGATGTATTTTAATGGAATTATTTTATATAATTTTTCATGCATTGCGGAAAATAGAATTTCATAAAAAAACATTGACTCAGATGGGAATCGAACCCTCAACCTTACGATTTGAAATCCAACAACGTACCACCGAGTAAACACAAGCGCTCCTCCAATAATACTTCTAGCGATATATAGCTGTATTTAAGATAATAATTACATTCATATCCACTGCAAACGCTGTTTTTGTTCTACTTTGACTTTTATTTTAGTACTCACGAGAGAATAATGTTCTATGTCTTAACTTTCACCATTCTTTTACATATGGAAAGATTCGTTTACGTATCTAAATATTCCATTAAGTATGGAGAGCAAAATGACAAACAAGCATGTGCTGGCATTAATACAGTTTCGAAATATTGTATCATTAAGTATTTCAATCAATGATGCTTTTTTATATATAATTGGTAACAAGTCTTATTATATTTAAAAGAAGAAAAACACATCTGCAAGATTTTTCCTGATTGCAAAGGTTGGTTTCGAGGTTCGAACCTGGTTTACTTTTTCCCGAAGATACCCGAAGTTGGACTTAGAAAATTTTTCTTGACTTGTTGGACTTCCTACAAAGGAATCACCTGCCAATTTCTTCTTTAATGCTGTCACCGATGAAAATCTTTTATCCCAAGTAGACGTTGACATTCACTATGCCGGATTCTGTCTTTTCAGTTTCTTTCCGTGACTTTTGTTACTATCTGTTCAAGATTACTTACCCATACTAATTTTCAACTTGAATTCACTATTCAAATTAAGCTTTTCCATCACATTTTACGGTTTTGTTACATTTCCAAAGAGAATTATGTCAGTGAAGTTACAAGCTCTAAGTTTGTTTAAATAACTCTCTTTCTAGGCCAGTCAATAAGGGATGATTTAGGATCGAATAAGGAAAAAATGGTAGAAAGCTGGAACAAATTTTATTTTCTTTATATAAGTGTTGTAACAACATACTAATTTTGCACCACTCTTCCATCCCGGATTTGGCCGCCATCTTGGGAAAATGCTGCAAAAGGTTAGTTTTTCTTGCAAATATTTCGCATGGAATGCATTTTAGAGCAAAACATGTTATTACAAAAACTAATTTACATTAAATTCTCTATAAGAAATGTTCTTTTCATTGTTTCTCTAGGATGCACCGTTTAGATGTTATAGGCGGCAAATTACTCATTTTTCTTTCAGCATCACTTTGTAGCAGAACCTTAACGAAAATTTTCTGATACTATTTTGGTTTAGTGGTTTTTTATATATAAATATATAATTAATATATTTTTCGTTCATTGCAGGTGTGACTAAGGATAAGTAATAAGGTCTATTATATCATCTATGTTCAAAATGTCAGCTGAAAAATGTTTTACCTGTGAGAGACTTATCGGTGATGGTGTTACATGTATAATAAAAGAAAACGGACTGAAAACATTAGTAGACTGCAGTTTTAAAGTGAAAGATGAAAACGAATGTCAACTTAAGAGACTGAGAAGTGTTGCACTTCATGAAAAGAGTAGAAAAGTTTACACAAAAACAAGAAGTATTAAAGCGTTGCTATCACAACGTACTTCATTACCTACGCTGATAACTTTAAGTCAGAAGTACTAAGATTTAATTTTCAAGAAGCCTGCCTGTTTTGTAGAAATTGTACATCAGAAGAATTTTTAAATTCACAGAATAGAAAACCTGTGAGTGAGCGTGAGACTGTATATCGCGTCGAAACCATTCAAGTTAAAGATTCTATTATGGAAGCTAACAAGGAAGAGAACCAATTTTCATTCAGTGAAATTCTTCAAGATTATAATTATGCACTGCCAACTGAAAGAAACAATAAGTACTAACCTGAATGAAAATTACTCAGAAGATATTATTATACCAACAAACAAAATCATAAAGCCCATAGTTTGCTTCCGTGATACATGGCATAAAATTCTTACGGATGCTTGGTATGATGGTCAAAAGCATAAGTATATGGACGAAGAGATGTTGAGAATCATAATGACAGCCGGTCAAATAATAGCTGAAGATATCAGATCGCAGGTTTACGAAACTGATGAAAGTCATCAGCAGATAATCTTTGAATGGCGTTAATTCATGTATTCTTGGGACCTTAAAATGCCTTCTTAATACTACTATCTTGAAAAGCAAGACAGGCAATAGTACAAAATGAAAAAAAAAGCATAATTTCTCACATCATAATTGCAGCAGCTACACCAAAATATATTTTATCCTCATCGCAAGTAGGACTTGCGGTGCATCTTAATAAAAACTATGGTGGTAAGCATTTTCTTAATGTTCTCTCTTCGTCAGGACTTTGTGCATCTTATGTTGAGGCAGCTTTCTTTCAAGTTTCGGTTCTTCTTCACCCTGCATTCTTTGTTTGTTGATATAATAATATCTTCAGACTAATTTTCTTTCAGTGTAGTTCTTATTGCTTTTTCAGTTGGTAGTGCATCATTATAATCCTGAAAAATTTAACTGAATGAAAATTGCCACTCTTTCTTGTTAGCTTCAAGGCAGTTGAAAGCATAAGCCATGGCATCTCAAACAACATAATCTATCGGACGACCACGTTTCATTCCAGAAGAAATCTTGTAGAACTTTTTCATGCATGAGGAATGGTATCTGGTTGTAGCAGCAACTAAATCATGATCATTGCCAATCCTAATACTAACTTCTTTGCCCCAGTCGTCATATCTTCTGTCGGCTGGTTCCATAATAGAATCTTTAACTTGAATGGTTTCGACGCGATGTTCACTCTCACGCTCACTCACACGTTTTTTACTCTGTCTCTTTAAAACTTCTTCTGATGTACATTGTCTACAAAACAGGCAGGCTTCTTGAAAATTAAATCTTAGTACTTCTGACCTAAGGGTTATCGGCGTAGGTGATAAAGTACGTTTGATAGCAACGCTTTGCTACTTTTTGTTTTTCTGAAAACTTTACTAAATTTTTCATGAAGTGTAGCACTTCTCAGTCCCTTAAGTTGACATTCGTTTCCATCTTTCACTTTAATACTGCAGTCTACTAATGTTTTCAGTCCGTTTTCTTTTATTATACATGTAACACCATCACCGAGAAGTTTCTCACAGATAAAACATTTTTCAACTGACATCTTGAACATAGATAATTTAATAGACCTTATTACTTATCTTTAGTCATACCTGCAATGAATGAAAAATATATTAATTTATATTTATATATAAAAAAATCGCTAAAGCAAAATAGTATCAGAAAATTTTCGTTAAGGTTCTGCTACAAAGTGATGCTGAAAGAAAAGTGCGTAACTTGCCACGCCTATAACATCTAAATGGTGCATCCTAGAGAAAAAAATGAAGGGAACATGTTTTGTAGAGAACTTAGTGTATATTATTTTTAGTGATAACATGTTTTGTTCTCTAATGCATTCCATGCGAGATATTTACAAAAAACTAATTTTTGGAGCAATTTTTCCAAGTTGGCGGCCAAATCCAGGGTGGTAGCGCGGTGCAAAATTAGTATGTTGTTACGGTCACTTATATAAAGAAAATATAATTTGTTCCAGCTTTCCACCATTTTTTTTCCTTATTCAACCCTTCATTGACAGGCCTATTCTTCCTGTTTAAAGGATCAAGTTTATTTTATAGTAAACTTAGTTATTAGAATATTTCGTATTGACAACCTTCTCATTTTTTACTGTTTGTATAAAGCAAAAGTGTTTAATATTGGCTGCCGCATATTTATCGGTGTTCTGATAACTAAGAAAGAGTCTTTCTTCTTTGATATCCATAGATTTAACATCAATATAGTATCCAAAACCTATTTCTTTCCGTAACCAATGAGCGCAGCATAGAAGAGTAAATCATAGTTGTTTTGATCTTTCTACTAGTTCGTATACTTTTAATTGGATCAATTATGTTGTATTTATTCCCAAATCTAGAATGCTTTCTTGAATGGGAAAGGTATATTGGTGTCTTTATAATCAGTGCTTCAGTACTCTCGTAAATATTTTTTAAATTAATGTTCTTTAATTATATAAATCTTCTTTGTGTCCTCTTCTATGCGGTAGATTACGTGACACTTCTCAAGAATTCTGCTTCTTCTTGCTGCACGGGATGTGTATTTGGTTCTTTCAAATTTTTCGCATATCGTTTGTTTGGATATAAGTTGCAGTTGTGTTGTTGAATCCACTATAGAATCTCTTCGCGGCTTGCTAGGGAAGTACATGGAGTGGTATGCGGAGATCTGAAAGTGTTCTATACCGTTTTAAAGGTCACATCGAGTATACCTCACATGTGAAATATCTCGCTTGAATGAGGCCTATAGGGTGCTTGGCGACCATTTGAAGATCAGAACAAGGCACGCTCCGAAACAGAAGAAAACATGAACAAAATAGGAAAATATGATATAATTGTTTTGAGACGTGGTATATATAGGTTTGAAAGGTAGCCGAATACAAACCTAACATCAAATATTTAGAAATCATAATAGCGGATCCAACATGGCGAACACAAATTACAAAAAAAAAGCTATGGATCTAAAATTCGGTATATAGAGACACTCGATGTCGCTATGAATGAATCGGATACCAAAACATGTAAAATTCAAATGGCGGAAAAAATTCAAAACACTGCTGTGGAACTGAAAGCAAGTAGATAAAGATTTTCGTTGTAACGGAGTACGAATTCAATGCTAAAATGCAGAATGCAATATGATGCATCCTATATGGCGGATAAAATGTGAAAACTACAGAATGGACGTATATGTATCGAGATGAACTTGGGCTGCGTCTCGATTTAAAAAAGCACATCATGGGCTCGAATTACAGACAAGACAGAGACAAAATCGAAACTAGTCTCGGTGTCAGTACCATTCCTACTACGGAGAGTGGATATTTGTCATATATATTTCTCACAAGTGTACACGGCATAATATGAAACCGGAAAGATTGTTATGGAAGCATAACGATGTTTTAAACTCGAACTTTTCACTGTCATTCTTAGAATCTTCAGATGGTATTTGCCAATAGGCCCAGCGTATCCTACAGGCGTCATTTTTGCGAGATATTACAGATGAAAAGTATAATCGATGCAAGTTTTTCAACGATATATAAAATGTGTCAACGATCTCCGCGTATCTCTTCGGGGGCGGGAGAGCGAGTTGGTAGTAAAATAATTATTGTCTATGATTTGCAATCTGTTCGTATCATAAATCTTTTGTATGCGCTACAAAACCTGCCTTGCATTCTGTGCCTGAAATTTGGCATGATTATAAATATATATATATATATATATATATATATATATATATATATATATATATATATATATATATATATATATATATATATATATACACGCTCCCTACTTTTGTAAAACATCATCTTCCCCTACTTGCCCCCTTATATACTATAGGTATTTTTCTACTACATGTTTAAGAATAACATATGTTCGTTCTGTACTTTTTTTTCATTTTTAGTCCTCCATTTTGGATCTGTCATATTGCATTTTGCAGTTTTAACATTGAATTCGTACTCAGCGACCACGAAAACATCTACCTACACAATCTGAGTTCCATAGCAGTGTTTGGCATTTTGTCCGCCATATTGGATCCGCCATTTTGAATTTTACATGTTTTGGTATCCGATTCATTCATAGCGACATCGAGTATCTCTATATATCCAATTTCAGATCCATAGCTTAATTTTTGTGTAATTTGTGTCCGCCATTTTGATTTGTAAACATTTGATGTTAGGTTCGTATTCAGCTACCTTTCAAACCTATATATACCACGTCTCAAAACAATTACATCATAGTTTCCTATTTTGTCCATGTTTTTTGCTGTTTCGGAGCGTGCCTTATTCTGATCTTCAAATGGTCGCCACGCATCCTACAGGCCTCATTCAAGCGAGATATTTCACATGTGAGGTATACTAGGTGTGATCTTTCCAGCGATATATAACACATACAGATACCTGAGTACCACTTTATGTACTTCCGTAGTTAGTGTTTGTCCCGTCCTCTTTTTCCTAGCACTATTCCCTATTTGCATAAGCTGGTTTTGTTCTACTTTGCATTCTCACGATTATGTTGTCTTCAACTGCTTTTTTCCCCTCGAGATCACTTTTAAATTGACTTTTCGTCTGTCAGAAGCTTTGTATTATATTGCATTTTTACAAATTCTATTGTAGATATTTGGAAGTTTGTATTTTGCTTATAATTTAGCAGCTTTTAAAATTGTCTTTTCGCTCCTTTACTCATAGTACTTTCTAGGTTTGTAGCTATAGCCATCAAAATTTTTCATATTTCGTTCTTAGCTTCACAAATATCCATACCTTATTTTATTGAGGAGAAACTGTTCGTAAATTCTAGTTAACACGTTTCACTCTTGATTTTCTTTACATCCCTCACCTGCTCTACAAGGTTTCTTCTTTCCTATTTGTTAGTAAGATACAGTTTATATCTTACCATTTCGTCGTCACTGTTAATCAATTTAAGTGAATGTAAATTTGTCGTTCGGAAGTCGTTTGTAAAGTAAATCTCCTATATTAAAGGCATAAAAACTTCTAGGTTTCGAGTAGATATCCAGCAAATTTCCTTTATTTACAGACATAAACATATACAAAAACCCTCTGAATTTATTGAAATAACTTATCGTTGAAGCACAAATTAGTTTCGTATAAACAACACATTATATGATATCTGAACAGCGACATCAATAACCATTTCCACTAGCTTTTGTTTTTCTTTTCAGTCGTCAATAACTTATCTGTCTTTCTCTTCTTCTTACAGTCACTCCAATCTGACAAACGTTTAATACACACTGTTTTATTATACAACAGCATTCTCTCCTTTCTTTCCTCTCCTTCTTAAAGGCATTTCTTCCATGACTCATTGTATGGAGATTTCTTAGATTGCTTCCTGTTGACGCTGTATGTTTTTCTTCCTTCCTGGCACTTTTAAAATCTCCCAGAAAGATTGTGGTAACCATCTTCGCCATAGTTTTCACCATAGTCTTCAAGTTTAATTATTAAAGAGCATAATTAAAAAAAACAAGTTAACTTTATTATTTTAATCTTATTATTTTTATTTTGTTGCGTGTTTGTATGTCATAAACAAATGTCTAATATTGTAACTCAATGTTGTAAATTATTTTATTACGTTATGTAAAACATGGTACAATCTGTTCGTAAACAACACAACCATCAAACAGCATGGTGAAATATATTTTATTTTAGTGTGTTGTCGAAATGTATGCTGTCAGGGAATTTTTGGTTAATCAAAATTTCATCAAAAATCATGAGAGCACATATAAAATTTTAAACACGATTATGGAAACTGCATTACTGCAATTTAGCACTTTATTGTGAAAAACCCAGGTTCACAATACAATTTTGTGTGAATTGGTTTGGTAGTAATTGGTTCTTTTTACTAATATTAATTTGGTTTGAGCCTTGCTAAATTTCTTTTTCATATTGGTATACGTATTTAGGAAAATTATTTGTTAACCTCTGCCTCTTCCATTCAGATTTCGCCAAACAGTAATGAACGTATTTGGACATGGAAGCGTAAACTTTTTGCCATGTTAATTATAGAATGGTGCTAATGTCCATCAAAAGCCTCAACATAAACCAATAAAGTGAATGATATAACTCCATGATTCTTTTACTATTCCTGAACCTCCTTAGTAGCAAAACATTCCAGTCAATTAAAACCCATAATTGTTGTTTCAATGTTCTTTCACAAATAAAAAAGATCAAAATAATGATATGATGCATTAACAGTCTTCATCACTTAGATTAGTCACAAGATATATATTGTATTCTCTTCAATATCGAGTATGATGTCTGTGGGTTTTTTCAACAAGCAATCTCTGAAGTATTTTGCATATCTACCGGTGGATATTACAGTGTATGGTACTTTCGTATCAGTAATAAAAGGCGATTCAAACCATTGCATGTTAAATTATTTACGGAATGTTCTAAGCAAGGAGATTCCAAATCTTGTTTCTCTTCATATTACTTAATTTCTAGAAAGGTTCCATGAGTTGAAACGTTTCATACTGTATATCTTTGCTTTCGTTCTCTACTTCACTAGCAATACCGTTTAAGAAGAATTCGTTCATCGTATCCAATGTTGATTGTTCATCCTTTAATCGCATATCATATATCTATTTGGCTACCATCTTGTCAAATTTCAGTGAGAGATATTCTTGAAGAAGACATTCACAGTACTCATCTGAGTTTATGAATATTCTGTTAAAAGAGTTCCAGGTTTATCTTGTCTTTTATATACCAAGTTTTCCTATACATTTGTATTTGACTCTTCTTGGCTGATTATCTGTTGCAGTCATATTATTTACGTACTTGCTTTCTCTGTTCTATACTCTCAGTGTTATGTGAAAGAATACATACATTTCTTTTCCGGGTTTATTGTGTGGGCATACACTGTTTCGTTGTAATTTGATGCCTGAATTTATTCCAGCATTGACAGTGAACTCGAACTATCTATCTTCAACAAATTACTATTAGGTTTTGCTTATGAGGAATCCAATACTATCAGCATTGCTTCATAAGGAGATTCTGTCACAAAACTAGTGTTCATTTATTAGTTTAATTAGCTTTCCATTTCCTTCTTCCTTCGCTTAGTTTGATAAAGTTCCAATTGATCTTCTATAGTCTTTGTTCTAATTCTTGAATACCTTTTCGTGATAAAGAGATTTCCGATTTAACGTAGCAATAGTCAGCTTTAATTGGCAAATTTACCAACAACTACACGTATTATTAGCACCTCTTGTCTTCATATGCTGTTTAACGTTACCTTGATCAGCTGCACTTCAGCCTCCGGAGAATGTGAGCAATGTTATTTTCTTCATGATAATTGAAGGAAATCAATTCGGAGTTATTTCATTTCTGCCTGTCCGCCCTTCTACTGAACCGATACCGTTTTCCGTTGTAAAAGAAATTGTCAGTCTCTACTACTTTAAAGTACAACGAAATGCTGGCTTGATTAGTGTCATTCACCCTCAACTAATCTCAGTATATTGGTGCTCTGGTTAGATAACAGTCACATTTTGCAGTGCATATTAAGCTTAACATAAAGAGAAAGGATTTCTGTCCTTGAGGTGAACTCGTATTTGTTCAATATACAAATGGTTATGAAAATTGTAGAAACACATGTAGTTTGGAACACGTCAGATATCTTGTTGGCATCGATCAGCCGGCCTGGCTGTTGGAGGTGGCGTGTTAGGGGACACTCCGTACTCCGGACTAGTTGAGGAGCAGTTGAACAGCAATATGCAGTGTACAGAGCAGAAAGTGATAGTGTAAAATCAGTGACCTCTGTAATTTCCAAAAAGGGCACCTGAAAGCGTTCAGTCTTGTGGTGCAAGCGTCACAACAATAAGTGTTTGCGCATGTCACAAGGATAAGGGATGATGACTTACAAAACTAATGACAAGCCACATAGAGGAAGAGGAACAATTGTTAGAAGACTACCTTCACTTGCAGGTCATGCGAGGATTAAAGTGAATTGCCATTCAGAACCATCGTGTGGCAGCGGTGCAAGACGGAGGAACTCAAGCAGCATCTCCAACAACATGTGGGATCTACTACTATAAGGGCAATGCTATTAATAAGGGGAAACAACCCTTTAGCGCGAAGTAATTGTGCTGCAAACATGCAACATCGACCGCTGGTGTTTGGAATGTTTGGTATGTTTGTATGAGTCTTTGTTCACCTTCTTTTAAGCCAATTATGTCTATGTGTGGTGGGCGCCCAAAGATGCATATGATCCTTTGTGTCTCTTCTCAACCCTGAATCGTAGTGGTCGCTCTGTAATACTGTGGGTTGGAATATCTCGGCTTACAATGTATTCTGTGCATATGGGTTGAATTACTGTTCGTGATTTTCTCTATTTTAGAGGTTCTTGTGCACCCAAAAGTCCAGATGTTGTTTCCGAAGAATAACGCCATATTCCAGGATGATAATGTTCCCATGTACACGGCTGAACCTGTTGTGTTGTGGTTTCATAAACATCGGGAAGAAGTGAACACCACTTCTAGCCCCACTCGGTCGAAAAAGTGTAACAAGCTTTTTCAGGCCAGCCACCCTAAATGATGTTTTCCTGTTTTTCCTCATTCACACCAGGCAATTGCCGGGATGATCCCAGGCCGCTTTCTTCCTTCCCTTTCTCCGGATTGTGTGCTCGCCGAGGGACGTCATCCCTCAAATCATGAAGGGCTAAATGCCGAAAGTCCAGAAATCTAAATCCTAAAACCTAACCACTTCTAGCTCGGTGAATACCCAGACCGGAACAATTTGAACATTTGTTTTGAAGATAGAAACCCGTGCGAACTTCCGTCTCCACCCTCTCTCAGGAAATTAAGTGGTCTGTTGAGCTCAGACTAGTGTAATATTCCACTTGTTATCATTCACATCATCTATGGCTCAATTCCACGTCGCATTAGGGCTGTGAAAGTTAGTCCAAGGGTGAAAGTTAGTCCAAGGTCATATTAATCTGAAAGTTACATTTTTGACCTGTTTTACTATTTTCACAACCATCTGTATCCTTAAAGGGTAATGTGGCATAATTTGCGAATAAATGAATAACTATACGCTTATTTGCTGTATAATTGAGGAATTGTAACATGAAAACAATACTCTTAACATGCTGTTGGCTCAGAATAAAATTTGGAAATCTTTTCCTCATTTTAAAAGGATTATATAACAGGGTATAGTAATACAAGAGCTTTACGTTTTTAGCACTAAATATGAAATCCTTTAAAATGGAAGAGATTTGAAGATGTGCGTGCTGAGATTGTCCCCTCGTCAGGTATTTAGAAAGTTTCATTATGTGAATAAGAACCAGATGTGTTAGATTTCCGGATATACTGTGATGCTTCAAGTTTGGTTGCACATGAAAAGAGACGTGTGTAATTTTAGGCTTGAAGATCATTCTCTTGGATTCATAGGTAGAGAGTGATATGTGTATTGATATTGTTTTCTAAGTTGCGCTCAGAATTTCAAAGAGCAAGACTTGGTACAGATGTAGGAACTATTCTCTTTGCAATAAAATGTACCATTCCTTGGAAGATGGTCTTCTAGGTTTTAAGAATAAGCATAAATGAACTCATTAATTTTATTATGAGGCTTCTGTTAAGTTGAATAAATAAAGTTAAGACTCTGTATTATCTCCTTTATTATGGTTTGAATCTCCTTTAACTATTTCGCCCTCAAAATTAAATAGGAGGCAGGATTGACTGCACTGGTGTTAATATAGCATGTTAAATACAGTGATTGGTTGAATTTGAGTTTATAATCCCATTCAACATCGAAGCTATATGAGATATGGGTATACAATCTGATGTAGAATTCGAATCACCGTAATTCGTTCAAATTCCAAGGACTTTCCATCGGAAATCGAACGCGGAACAGCGTCAACCTGAGAAGCGCGAGAGCTATTAAACCAGCAGGGAGAGTTTGAATGCAGTGATGATAACTACATTTCAATTTTCATTCCTGAATACCACAAAAACATAAAGAAGTAAGTAACGGATGAAGCGTATGTTAAGGAGCTACATACATATCCAGATAACTCATATGTGATTTTAGCAATACCTTCGTTTATTAGCGTGAGAACTTAACATATTTATCGTTGAATTAAAATGATATTAACCGCATTGATTGTGAATTGCAATATTATTGAACAAAACATCAGTTTCATACAACTTCAGCATAATGTGGCTAATTATACAATTTTTCAATACAATAGAGCTGAAACTACTAATTGAGTTCCTTTTTTATTGGAGAGTTTCTTTAACTTCTATTTTGAACAACTCATATGTTTCAGTTTATATTACAGAGGTTGATTCTGTTATCTTGAGCCGAATTCAATGTGAAACTGTATCGCACATACACATCCATTTCCGCCAGATTGCCACTAAAGAAGCAACAGTATCTCCTTAGTCACGCAGTAGAGCAGTATAGTCGAATGTAGTCTGATGCTCCCGAAACTGAACACATTCTAGGAGGGGTTGAAAGTGCCCCTTTCCGACAGTAGGTTCATGGCAGGTCGTGCATCATACAAATGTGTAAAATGCGTAATTTTCGTGGAGGTAGTGCCACTCTGAATCGCATTGAAATAGGCAGCACAGATTCCTAACCTAGAGATGCTTTTTTGAATCGATGGTTTTTTGCACATAAAAAGCCGTCTTTTTTTGAAAAAAAAACGAAAATTTTGGAAATTTTTGCTTTTTCATTTTCATGATTTTTCTGTTTAAATAGCTTTCTTATAGTATACTCTAAAGTTAAATAAGATCCCATGACCTAAATGCCATATTTCGATCTGGAATTCACCATCATGATGAATGGAGCACATGGTTTATGAATTAAAGTAAACATAAAGTACGTAGTATTTGAGGGCAATTTTAGAAGCTATTTAACTTTATTTTAACTTCTGAATTATCGACTTTTTTCTTCTCTAGATCATTTCTTTTTAGTCATCCGTGTTTCACTTCTTAGAGCTTAGTACTCTAGCTTCAAGCACATAGTTAAACTTATGTTTTTCAATATATCAATCAGAGCGTACGTTTTTCAATATATCTGTCAGAGCGTACTTCCACATTTCCGTTATACTGTAGCTGTGCAATGATTTAACAATAATCTTCCGGACACAACCTTGAATACCATTTGATGGAAATAATCAGTATCGGAATTAGAAAAATATTTGGGAGGGTTTTTTTCTGAATAATGTTTGTTTTTTCTAAAAATTCCCAAATTTTATTTAAGAGGAGCTTAAGTTTATGAGTACAGGCCTAACAAATATTTCGTTTCGTTTGTATATTCAGCTATAATCTTCCAGATACAACCGTGAAGACCATTTTATACCGATAATCAGTGGCGGATTCAGAAAAGTATTTTGGGAGGGGCTTTTCTTATTAATGTTTAGTTTTTCTAAAAAATACTAATTTTTTATGTGAGGACAGCTTGAAGTTTATGAGTAAAGGCAAAACTAATATTTGGTTTGTTTTAGAAATTCCGTAATTTCGGGATAGAGGCTTCAATCCGAGACATTCCCACCCTAACCCTCTTCGCAAATCCGTCACTGCTGGTAACACTGTTCAACAACGAAAATGTAAATTGAACAAAATCAGCTAATTCTTATTGATTTTGTGGTGCTGATCACGAATTTGAAAGTTAGTTTCGAATATTAGCTCTACTTTTCGTTTTACAGGCATGTCTAATAATAACGCTTTAAAAATAAATATATTTGCTTCGTTTGGCTTAAAATGTTACACTGATCTGGCAACACTGGAGAAACTATATGAACGCTTCGTTTCATTGTGTTCCTTATCTCAGTAGTGTTCTGCTATTGTTAGAAAAGACAGGTTTAGTGCAGTTATCAGCGTTTTGGGTGTGAGGTTTGTGTAGTGCAGGACATAAAAATACAACTACAAGTACGCAAAAATACTGGTATTTCGAATGTATATTTTTAAATAGTTGTCGGAACTATTTCAAGTGACATTTTGAGGATTTCAATAAACAAAAATGCCGCGAAATTGTGTAAACAGTGCGGATAGCTTCTGCTACGTGTGTGGGGAAGTGACATTTTCCTCATAAAAGCAGACTATAACACCACTAATAAGAAAAGCCTATCAATATTACTTTGGTTGTAAAATTGGAGACCAAGATAAATCTTGGGCACCCCACATTGTGTGTAACACTTGTGCCAGCAAGCTAAGAAATTGGATTAATGGGAAGAGGCGCTCAATGCCATTTGCAGTGTCCATGATTTGGAGGGAGCCAAGCGACCACATCAGAGACTGTTATTTTTGTATGGTTCCTTCCGACAAGAAGGGAATTTCCACGAAGAAGAAGCGGGCCTTGATCTATCCTAACAGTCCTTCTGCAATGCGCCCTGTTCCATATGAAGAAGGACTAACTGTCCTGACCCACCTAAAGAATACGATCTTTTTTCTGATGATGATCAAGAAGTTGAAGCTCCTGAATCAAGTACTTCGAAGGACCCTACGTTTGTTGTAGAAGAACCTCCATGTGAACCACATAGACTTACTCAAGAGGAACTAAGTGATCTAATCAGAGACTTAGACCTCTCGAAAAGCAAAGCCGAAATTTTAGCGTCACGCTTAAAACAATGGAATTTATTGCAGGAAAAAATAAATATTTCAGTGTATCGGAATAGGGAGATGTTCACTTCATTTTTTACTATGGAAGACACACTTGTGGCATGTACAGATGTAAATGGTCTCATGAGGGCACTTAAAATTAATTACGAACGTACGGAGTGGAGGCTTTTTATAGATTTAAAGGCAGTGCTTTTACATATTGGAAATGAACTTCCTTCAATTCCTGTAGGTTACGCAGTTCATATGAAGGAATCTTATGAAAACTTGAAACGTTTACTTCAAGCCATTAAATATTACGATTTTCAGTGGCTCATTTGGGGTGACCTTAAAGTAATAGCACTGTTGCTAGGTATGCAGTTAGGGTATACAAGTATTGTTGCTTTATATGTGAATGGGACAGTAGAGATCGTGGATCTCATTACTGCAAAAGTGATTGGAGTACCAGAGAAACTCTTCAGCCGGGACTGAAAAATGTGCAGCATGAACCACTGGTAGATCGTAACCGAATTTTGCTTCCCCCTCTACATATTAAATTAGGTCTTATAAAAAGTTTTGTTAAGAGCATGAACCAAGAGGATGAGGCCCATAAGTACCTAAGAGGACAATTCCCTCGATTAAGTGATGCCAAAGTTAAAGAGGGTGTTTTCATAGGGCCACAGATTAGGCAACTATTCAAAAATCACAAGTTCAACGAAATTCTCCAAGGTGAGGAAAAAGCTGCGTGGAAAAGCTTGAAGAGTGTTTGTTCACAGTCCTTGGGAAGACACCGAGCAACAAATTACAAACAACTGGTAGCAAAGTTGTTATTGTGCTACGAAAATCTTAGTTGCAATATGTCTCAGAAACTCCACTTTCTTCATTCACATCTAGACTTCTTTCCCGAAGATTGTGGAGCAGTAAGTGACGAACATGGTGAGCGTTTCCATCAAGATATTGCAGCCATGGAGAAGAGATATGAGGGTTAATGGAGTTCTAACATATTGGCCAACTACTGTTGGACTATTGCAAAGGATGCTCCAGATGTAACCTACAAAAGGCAAGCCAAGCGAAGACGCTCAAAATAAAATAAACATAATCCTGTACAAGGGATCACTTGAAACTTTTGTCTACATTGCAGTGTAGTTCTTGCACAAAAAGGTATTTGTACATATTTTTCATGTTTTGATGTTAATACTGATTTTTATTACGGAATTGTTAATGTTTAACTTAACCACGGTTACTTTATTTTCTGTATCGCTGTGAAACTGGTATTTGCGCAATTTTGAAAAAGGAAGTACAAGGTTATAGCAAGCTATAGGTTAGGGTACTTTTTAACTCCCCAGCTTATCACATCACAGTGAAATAGATTAAAAAAATGAAATGTAGGTTTTTACAAGGATTTTGCTTAAATGTTCTACAAATATTAATACATTTGTATATATACAGCTACTGTTGTACAAGGGCGTTTTTTTTCACAACCTGAGCTAAGAAAATTTTTCTATTATCATTTCTTTTCATATTATGCTTAAATGAATGTAACAATCGCAATTTCAAAGAATTTACATACTTTCGATCAAAATTTGTTGAACAGTGTAATTAGTAATAATAAAGATTTAAAAACGATTAGAAAGGAAGTCGGCCAGGACTCACAGTACACTCACTATCTCTACTTTCACAGATGGAATTAAGAAAAACGTTTGTCAAAATGGTCGAATGCGGAGTTCAACCCCGGACTTCACGATAGAAGCGCGAAAGCTAACCACTCACTCATATTTGTTGTGCAGTTGCGCTTAACTTACATGTATTCTCTCTCTATCTCTCTCTTTCTCTATGGCCACCAAAGCTCTCCATTGACTTCTGTTCTTATCCAATTAAATACAGTTTCTACTCTGTCTTCCTATTTATGCTAGATCCATCTTAATATTGTCCTCCCATCTGGGCCTAGGTTTTCCTAATGGACGTTTCCCGATTGGATTTTCAGTTAAAACTTTGAAAGCGTTCCTACTTTCTTCCATTCTGGCTACCTGACCTGCCCACCTGGGCCTCCTAGACTTGATGACTCTAACGATGACTCTGACTCTAACCGTATAAATTATGTATTTCCTCCTTATGAAGTTTCCGCCATTCCCCATTCCCGTTCCTCTTGGATCCAAATATTCGTCTCAGAATTTTATTCTCAAATAATTTCAGTTTGCGTTCTTCTCTCAGCGTAAGCGACCATGTTTCACAACCATAAAGCATAACAGGCATGATTATCATTTTTATATATTTTAAGCTTTAAATTCCTTGACAGAATTCGCGACGACAAAATATTTTGAACTGAATAATAACAAGAATTTCATGATTTCAGTCGACGTTTAATTTCTTTGTGGGTATGATTTTGGTCTGGTAATACTGATCCAAGATATTTGAAAGTATCCACTGTGTCGAAAGTATTAATTAATATTTTAACGCATTCATAATTTGCCGTATTACGATCCTTGTGAATTTCCTTGTATTTAGATTTCTCTGCATCTACTCATGTCCCTGCAAGCGTTTAATAAGGCCACTGCATTTCTTTCGAGTGTTCTCCTATCATATTTACATTATCAGCATACACCATAACCTGGTGAATACCATTCAACTCTAGGCCCTGGTTCCTATCTTTGATTTTTCTTATAGCGTACTCCGGAACAAAGCTGAATAATAACGGCGATAACGCATAGTCTTGTTTCAGGCCAATCTCAACGTGGAAGCTCGCATTTTTCTACTCGGACTTTACTCTGGGATTCATTTAAACACTTAATAAATCTAGCTTTTTTCGGTATTCAAAATTCTGTAAAGAATGTTGTACAATGTTTCCCCTCCTAACCGAGTTGTAAGCCTTTCTAAAATCAATAAACAGTTGATGTACTGGGTAATATATTCCCATTTCTTTTCGAGTATATGTCGAATGGTAAATATCTGGTCGATTTCGACTAAATCCACACTGATAATCTCCAACAATTTCATCTGCGTATGGGGTCAATCTTATTAATAGACTGTTAAGAGAAATACCTCGATAATTATTACAATCAATTTTGTCGTCTTTCGTGTGAATTGGAACAGTGACTGATTCTTCCACTTTTTTAAAATGTATTCCATAGTTTTTCTCCTTTGTAAAAAAAAAAAAAAAAAAAAAGTTTCGTAATGATATGTTGAATTTTCTTGTTAAATATTCAGAAACCTTCAGGACTGGGTAAACCGTGATCGTAGTTTTATATTCTACAGCCTAAGAAATCATACGCTCAGATGAACCGTCTATTACGTATATGATCTATGAACAGAAAATTTGATACTTTCCCGATTCTGAACAAGCTTAAGGAACAGTCAGTGCATTACAAAATTTGGAGCTTTACCGATTTTGCAGGTCCGAAGCACCTGATAGGTGGTAACAGATTATTACGTATGTGATCAATGAATGAAAAATTTGTTTGAAATATTCATAAATGTATATGAAAGTTAAAACTTAACTGAAAAATTTCAAGAATGTACAGAACCACCCGAAACGAAGCTCTTGATGTGCAGATTTCTCTCATGTTTTCTTTATTTTGTTTCAAAAAGAGGGTGTGTGATATTTTGAAGTAAAAATACTACATACAATTTTGCTAGTTATTTGTGTATCATTTTTTAAAGTATTTATTGTATATAAGAGGTTAAAATATTATTACATATATTGGTTAATCCTTTGGAATTCATAATGTAAATATGTTAAGAAATTTAAAAAATCTTTTTGAAATTCATGGTTTATTTTCGAGGTTTCATATTATTATCTGCATCAATCACTAATTAAATGAGTTTTTTGTTGTAGAGAAGCGAAACAAAGTCTGCTTTATCAGTTTAAAGCAAAATTTTCAAAAAAAGCCCAAAATTTCCCAAGGAAAAAAGCAAAGCAGAAAAAACCGAGTTTTTTCCAAAAAAGCCGGTTTTTTCCGAGCCCTTGCATCTCTAACCTAAACCCATCATATAGACGCGAGCAGATAAAATCCGGTGTCCCGTGAAGAATACCCCACCGCTATTGCGTGTGGTTCGGCGTATGGAGACCGCCAAAAATCCCACCACACAGCATCAGCAAATGCCGCACATCGCAGCGGCAATAAACTGCGCCCCTTGACAGGAATTTACACCTCACGGTTATTTGCAAGAGCAGTGTACAAGCCCTGAAACCATATCATGTGGATGAGCGAAAGAGAAATAAAATGAAATATTTGAATTTTACGTCCCGCAGTATGCAGGCTAGGCTAAATGAGACGGTAATGATGAGAAATAAACTAAATGATGAAACGAAGAATGTGGGATTAAACGGAAGAACCCCAAACAAACCCATACACACAGTGTTTGTCCACCACAAAGTTCACATGGCGCGAACTGAGATCGAACCAGACACCGCATACACCAGAGGTGAACGCTCTACCACTGAGGCATCGCGGCCCATAGCGAAAGAGAAACTGCATTAGACTATATGAATGTAAAGTCGCAGATGATAGGTGCGAGTTTGTTGTTCCCTCCTTGATGAGGCGCGTATTTACAGACTGTGGTAAAGCTCATACCAGTCTATACAGAGAGAATTTCCCAAAAAGGTCCATGATTGTGGCTGGTTTCTCGTTCAGGAGTAAACTTCGTCCCGGAAAGGTGTAGCGAAACGTTAAAATCAATATTGAATTTAACCAGACTCATGTTTGATTGAAAGGTACTAGCGTGAAATCCAAGCATTATGCGAATAAGACGTGAACTAGGTTAAACTGCACCAAGACAAGGCATCCAGTCACATGGCGAAAACATCGCTGGAATTTTATCTGTGCTTTCCAATGGACTCTTGTGCTTTTGCACTCCCCAAGTGGCATTCCCATCGTCTAGTTCGCGCCGTCTTTAAGCCGTGGAAAGCATCAAATAGAAACTTTGGTGCCGGACAATAGTAATTGCAAGTGGCCAGCAGATTAAACATAAAAGGTGGCGGAAATACAGGATATTCTAGGTAAGATGCACAATCAAATTCGAGCCAATATAATTGAATAAACTTCTGTAGTTTTTCACTACCTTTCACAACACTTGATTTTTGAATTCTTTGAGAAGAAATGATTGAAACTATTGTAAATTTTAGACCTGTATATTTGAATGAAGAATGCGAGGCTCAATTATACTAATATTGGTTTTCCATTGAAACCATACTGTTATGATTATTTGAGTACATTTGTTTTTGGCAGAGAAACCGGAGGATATCCCAGCTGTTCGTGATATATCCGATACGATCCGCGATATAATTCCAGAAGCCGAATTGAAAGAGAAAGTGGGCTATGAACTCCACTACATACTACCTATGAGAGAAGATGCAACAAGGAGATTCCAAGAATTATTTAGTGCACTGGAAAAGAAGAAAACCAGTCTTGGTATGAAATCATGGGGAGTGTCTCACGCTACTCTGGAGGAAGTAAGAAATCATTATTTTTAGAAATTATAAAAATATATGATTAGGCTTAAGGATGGAATACTCTTTTGTTTCTAGTCGGGTTTGCTGTGAGTTTCGTACTGAAACTTTCAATATAACATTGAATTAAAGATTTAAAACATATAGAACTGATGTTAAATTACGTACATGTTACTACTCCAAGCGACTACAGAATCACTGTTCGTGCAGGGAGAGGGTCACACAATTACAGATTGGACTGTCTGGTCTACAATATCCCACTCTTGCGGTAAATCTTGTAATTGGGCGACGGTCCTTGCCTCCGCCCGAATATCCTCAGACAACGTACCACCAGGGTTGTGAAAAACCCAGGATTTTAAAAAATCCAGCCCAGTGGGTTTATTGGGTATAATTTGCTTTTATTGGGCAAAATTGGGTAATATTGGGTTTTATTAAATTTTGTGCGTATATTTAAAGCCATACTACTACTTGAAACACCATTTAAACTTTCATATTCTACGTGAAACCATGGAATTCTCTTGTAGGGCGAGGGTGGCTCATATCTCGAAGGGGTTCTAGTTGAATCCCAGTTCTGCCAGGTGCGCTTTGTGGTCAACAAACATCATGTGCGTAAGTTTTCTCGGGGCTTTCCCGTTTCCTTCCACTTTCGTCACGCCATTATCACCCATCTAATCATCAGAGTCTCGCTTAGCCTTAGTGCATAACCATGAAACATTGAAATAAACTTTAAAAGGGTAAAAACAGACGAAGAAAAAATGCCGCACAAGAAATCTGTGAAGCCCTATCCGCGTTTCGTGGGACACACTTCGCACCTTTGGCACACGCTTATATTTCTAGAAGGAAGGAAGAACACAATTTTCTAGAGTAACAAAGAGATTGATTATTTTAAGTAATACAGATCTTACACTCAGGATTCAAATCCCAGAGCCAAACGTTCTAAATGAATATTCTTTTAGTTTCCCTCGAAACACACCAGGAAAATACTGGGGTAGTACCTCAAGCTCAGGAGCCAGAGATTGAAAAATAAATACTTTGTTGAGTGGATGTTGCTTTTCAAATATATATCTATATCTATCTATCTATCTATCTATCTATCTATCTATCTATATATATATATATATATATATATATATATATATATATATATATATATATATAGATATATATATATAGATATAGATAGATAGATAGATAGATAGATAGATAGATAGATAGATAGATAGATAGATAGATAGATAGAAAGATATAGATATTTTAAATAACTGAAATGTTGGAAATGGATTTTTCTCATTTGCAGTTGCCAATATTTTTTCTTACAATAGATTTTACGATTAAAGGACTTTTGTGATATATAATAATTGTATGGTGCTTCACATACTCCACCAGATACGCTAGAAGAATTAGGAGTTTTACGATCTGATTGTTGTTACTATTCAGAAGATAGAGGTATATCTTTAGTAATTTCCTTTTTCAAGTGAAAGGTTTCCGATTTGTAATTAATTGGTACATGAAGAAAGATTTTTTTATCCCTTTATACTAATAGATAAGTATGTGCTACGAAAACAAAGGAAATGTAGTCCATTATTTTTCTTCCATACTAGCAGAAATGTCCGTTCTTTGAACGTGGAGAATGAGGAACTTGAAAAATATCTAACAGTCTTCTTCCCCTGGCTCATTCCATGTCAAATGAACCAATATCAGATTTTATGGTTGCCCTTACATCATGGATTTTCTTCATATTTTGTCTGTGGGTAGATACCCATGAGAAATGACCACAGGAATATTTGCAGATTTTTATCTCTTAAACGGACCTCAGGAAAAATAAATGAAAATCTGGCATTTTCCGAGACTTCTGCCGCGGAAAAATCGACACGTAATGTTAAACATTCTGTAACTCCCTTATTTTTCGGCCAATTGAAGTGTTTCTGGTGTCAAATTAAAGCTAATAGTCTCTACGATTCAGAACTACTGTTGAATCATAGAAAAGTGGTTCATAGAAAAGAGATACAAACTCTGAAACACAATTTATATGATTTATATGTGATTTTTGTAAAAAAATCATATCTGCTAAATCACTGAAAACACAACCTCCACATTTTTACCTCAGATTCACCTGAATATGTATGTTCAATAGTGCAAAAATGAAAAGGGTGTTTTTTGTGGTTTGTCAGTAAGAAATTATAATGCAGGGACACGACTTATGGCACGTTATTAACATTTAACATTAACATGTTATTAACTATAGAAATGTTGCATTTTGTTGGAATGTTTACTACATTGGTTACATTTGGCTTGGTTGAGATGAACACGTAACGTGCAAAAATTAATATATTGAAACATTATTTTATGAATACGGAAGGGTATCATAAATATTGAAGGAAGTCAATTGCAATGACATTCTCGCTCACTCACTCCCCATCACACATACCCACGTTACTATTACTAGTGGCTCTAAGGACCAGGTGCCTCACGTGAATTTCAAAAATTGCGCCGTATAGAGTGGATGGCCGCCATTTTGAAAAAGTTTGCCGCCATTTTGAAACTGTACATTGGATCACTTGATTGTTAGATACACTAAATTTTATGTCTTTTGCTTCTATTCTCAAAATTTCAAGTCAAAATACTGAAAATTACGACCTGGAGTGTAGATGGCCGCCATTTTAAAAATCGACCGCCATTTTGAAAGTTGACATTGCTTCACTTTAATGGTACGCACAGTAAATTGTATATGTCTCATGCTTCTATTCATAAAATTTCAAGTCGAAAACCCGAAAACCGCCATATAGCGTGGATGGCCAACCATTTTGAAAATCTGGCCGCCATTTTGAAATTTTACTTCTGTTCTATACTATAAAGCAAATTTCGAGCGTCTCACGGTTCTTACCTCAACATTTCGTGTTAAAAGACTGGAAATTACGCCGTAAAGAGTGGATGGCATCCATTTTGAAATTTTACTTTTGATCACCGCCAAAATCTATACAGCAAGTTTAGGGTATCTCGTAGTCCTATCCTAAAAATTTCGTATTAAAATACCGAAAATTGCGCCCTGTAGCGTGGTACAGACAGACACAGGAAAATCCAAAAGCAGATCGAGTCCAAGTAGGAGCCTCACTGACGTTCGGCAATTAGTTTATATATATATATATAATGTTACTGAGTGACTGTTATTTGGTATTTCGAATTTACTCTAACAATGTTACAAATGGAACCAGGTGACTAGTGTTCGGTTTGCAGGCAGTATGAGGAATGTGAGGAAGTTCCAGACAGGAAAGTAACTTCCGTGTGTGATATGAAAGCAAGTGATGTGGAAGTTATCAGACTTAGAGCCAAATGTTCTGACTTGAAATTTATTTGTGATTTCCATTTAAAGCAGTATTTATCTCTTTATGAAGACAGGCAGAGAACATGCATTGATCCTTTTCTAAAGCATAAGAAAAGGGTAGTGAAAAGTTTAAAATCTATTTCGCTGGCATTTTCCAGAAGATTTACAGATATTGAACTAATTCCTGGCACAAAATTGTGTATATCTTGCAGGAAAGCAGTGATAGCAAACAGCAGCAAATCGGACAGTGAAATCAACTTTGATTCTGATGACGCTTACGAACCAGATGAATCTGTCTCAGAAAAACCTAATAAAGCGTGTGAATTACTTAACTGTTCACCACTGAAAGCTACCAAAAGAAAAGTGGACAGAAGAGGCACATACTTAACACATAAGGCTAGTCGTCTTGCTGCCAGTTTCACAGGGTTAGCAGCAAACGCTTTTGGTACGGACGGGCCCCAGTCCTGTAAGAATGAAGTGGATGAAGACAAAAAATGCAAGGATTGTGAAAGTCTGATGGAGAGACTTAGCGCAAAGTTTTCTGCCAGCAGTGTTGATGAGAAAGTCCAAATATTAACCCTTGTCCCTGAATCATGGAGTATCCAAGACACAGTGTCTTATTTCAATACCACTGTGTATTTAGCAAAAAAAGCAAGGAAAATATTACAAAATATCACGAAATTTTGAGGTAAGAACCGTGAGACGCTCGAAATTTGCTTTATAGTATAGAACAGAAGTAAAATTTCAAAATGGCGGCCAGATTTTCAAAATGGTGGCCATCCACGCTATAGGGCGGTTTTCGGGTTTTCGACTTGAAATTTTATGAATAGAAGCATGGGACATATACAATTTACTGTGCGTACCATTAAAGTGGAGCAATGTCAACTTTCAAAATGGCGGTCGATTTTTAAAATGGCGGCCATCTACACTCCAGGTCGTAATTTTCAGTATTTTGACTTGAAATTTTGAGAATAGAAGCAAAAGACATAAAATTTAGTGTATCTAACAATCAAGTGATCCAATGTACAGTTTCAAAATGGCGGCAAACTTTTTCAAAATGGCGGCCATCCACTCTATACGGCGCAATTTTTGAAATTCACGTGAGGCACCTGGTCCTTAGAGCCACTAGTAATAGTAACGTGGGTATGTGTGATGGGGAGTGAGTGAGCGAGAATGTCATTGCAATTGACTTCCTTCAATATTTATGATACCCTTCCGTATTCATAAAATAATGTTTCAATATATTAATTTTTGCACGTTACGTGTTCATCTCAACCAAGCCAAATGTAACCAATGTAGTAAACATTCCAACAAAATGCAACATTTCTATAGTTAATAACATGTTAATGTTAAATGTTAATAACGTGCCATAAGTCGTGTCCCTGCATTATAATTTCTTACTGTCAAACCACAAAAAACACCCTTTTCATTTTTGCACTATTGAACATACATATTTAGGTGAATCTGAGGTAAAAATGTGGAGGTTGTGTTTTCAGTGATTTAGCAGATATGATTTTTTTTTTTACAAAAATCACATATAAATCATATAAATTGTGTTTCAGAGTTAGTATCTCTTTTCTATGAACCACTTTTTCTGATTCAACAGTAGTTCTGAATCGTAGAGACTATTAGCTTTAATTTGACACCAGAAACACTTCAATTGGCCGAAAAATAAGGGAGTTACGTAATTTTTAACATTACGTGTCGATTTTTCCGCGGCAGAAGTCTCGGAAAATGCCAGATTTTCATTTATTTTTCCTGAGGTCCGTTTAGGAGATAAAAATCTGCAAATATTCCTGTGGTCATTTCTCATGGGTATCTACCCAAAGAAAAAATATGAAGAAAATCCATGACAAAAGGGCAAATGGCATTGGTTCATTTCACATGGAATAAGCCCCCTTAAAATACGCATATCAATGAAGCTGTAGTAATAAACACTCTATAAAATATTCTATTTTTGCATGAATTTTGAACCCACTTCTCCTTTAGTATATGCTCTTTAAGGAAAGTTATATTATGAAATCCCAGCTTGTGGTAGGTAATAACTACACTCAGAAACTAATTTCAAAACGTTCAACCATTTCCTCGTGACCTGATCCACGAAAAAATATCAACGTCGATTTAAATGAGAAGAAAGCAATAGAAAACGCCCTTTTCCTTCCCTTAACATTGAAATTTTCAAAAACATGGTGTGGTGTGTCCCGTTTTCCAAATGAGTTGTCGTGTACCGAATTTCATCTTCCTAACTTGTCGTGCTCATGAAATGTAATTTTGGCTGAAATTTTGGATTATCTCTTCATTACGATGTGCCCTTTAATCAAAGTAACACAATAAATAAATAATAATAAGCTATGTTCCAAAATCTTTTCGTTGAAAAATTCGAAGAAAAATGTTCAAACGAGGAAAGGATAGGCGCAGGTAGTAACGCACGGTGGGAACATATTAAACGTTGCTTACAGCAGGCTGCAGAAGAAGCAGTAGGTTACCGTGAGCACAAAACTGCTAAAAAAAACCATGGGTTACAGAGCACATGTTGCAGAAAATGAGGGAAAGGAAGATGTGGAAACAGGTTGATACAGAAGAGGGCAGAAAGATGTACAGAAAGTTAAATAATGAATTACGAAGAGAAACAGACAGAGCGAGGGAAGAGTTTTACAAAAGAAAATGCGAGGACATAGAAGAATTAGAAAGAGTTGGAAAATATGAGGAAACGTACAAGGAGGTGAAATCTATGGAATTTCGGAGGAAACAAGGGAGCATTATGATGGCAGTAGAAAAAAAGAATGGGAAGGTAGTCAGCGAGAGAAATGAGGTCATAGGAAGGTGGAAAGAATACGTTGAAGACTTATATGAGAGTAGGGATAGACCGTGTTGCCTAAATGTTGAAGTAGAAAATGAAGTAGGCGAGGATGATAAAGGATTTAGTATTCTTCGGAATGAGTTTGAAAAGGCTATATCCGAGATTAGGAATGGAAAGGCAACCGGAATAGATAACATACCAATCGAATTCATTAAAAATATAGAGGAGAATGGCCAAAAGACTTTCTGAAAACGATCATGATACCGATGGCTAAGAAATCGAACCCAAAGAGATGTGAGGATTATAGAACTATTAGTCTCATATCTCATGCAGCTAAAATTCTGCTCCGAATACTAAATAGAAGGTTATATGGAAGAACAAATAAAGATGTTGAGGAGGAGCAGTTCGGGTTCAGAAGAGGCAAGGGCACAAGAGATGCTATTGGATTATTAAGGGCGATCGGTGAAAGATTCATAGAAAAAGGGAAAGAGGTGTATGTTGTATTTATTGATCTAGAAAAGGCTTTTGACCGCGTGAATTGGGAATTGTTGTTGGGAGTTCTAACAAAGATAGGGTTGGAATGGAAAGATAGAAGACTCATAAGAAACTTATACATGAACCAACAAGTAAGTGTTAGGATAGGGGAAGAACTGACGGAAGAGAGTGCAATTGGAAGGGGAGTTCGACAAGGATGCTGCCTCTCGCCAACACTATTTAATGTCTATCTAGAAGAGATAGTGAAAAAGAGCCTACATAATGATGATGGCATTTCGGTAGGAGGTAGAATGATTAGATGCATAAGATTTGCAGACGATATGGCGCTTCTTGCAGAATCTGAAAAGAAAATCAATAAAATGTTAGAAAAAATGAGAAAGGGCTTTGAAGAATATGGGATGAAAATAAATGTTAGAAAGACAAAAGCCATGGTGATTGGAATGAAGGGGTCTGTGTCAAATATAAAAGTAGGAGGGGAGAAAATAGAACAAGTGAATAGTTTTCGATACCTGGGTAGTATTCTTAGTAATGACATGAAGTGCGAACGTGAAATAAAAGCAAGGATAGGAATGGCGAAAGAAGCCTTTAGGAGGAAGAAAAGTCTGTTTTGTGAGACCTTGAATAAAGAGTTGAGAAAAAGACTCATAAAATGCTTCCTGTGGAGTGTTGTACTGTATGGGGCGGAAACGTGGACATTACGTAAAAGTGACGAAAATCGACGGGAAGCCTTCGAAAGGTGGGTGTGGAGAAGAATGGAAAGAATTAGTTGGGTAGAGCGGAAAACGAATGAGAGAGTGTTAGAAATGGTGGGTGAGAAAATAACACTTTTAGATGAGGAAGAGAAACTGGTTAGGACATTGCCTAAGAAGAGATTGTATCATGAGGGACGTCCTAGAGGGTACGGTGGTGGGAAAGAGAGGGAGGGGGCGAAGGAGACCACAATTAATGGATGATTTTAAAACAGAAAGATCATACGCGAAGACGAAAAGGTTAGCGGAGGACCGTGGAGCATGGAAGCTTCTAAGCTGCGGCAAGTGACCTGCCAAGAAAGGCAGAATACCTATGATGATGATGATGATGTTCCAAAATTCATTTTAGGCTGCTCAACTTCCCCGTGATGCGATTCCATACAACATGCAACATTACTTTCAATGTGAATAATGGAACCATGGAGAATCGCTCCCTTCCCTTAAACGAAAATGTTCAAGAACGTCAACACATACCCACTTATTTTTAATGAGGAGCTTATATGCCGTGTTTCTCTTCTTCCTAACTTGGCGGGCTCGTGACATATTGTTCTTTTTTTTTTTTTACATTAATTTTAAACTCACTTCTCCTAGGATGTGCCTATGAATCAAAGTAATATGATAAAAACCCAGCTCTTAGTAGGTAATAACTACTGTGTGTTCAAAAATTCATTTCAAACTGCTTAACTGTTTCCTCGTGATGCGATCAGAAACAACATACAATGTCGCTTTCAAATTACAGGAAATGATACCCTCCCCGCCTAAAATGGAAATTATCAAAAAACGCTGGGAGGGGTCCACTTATATTTTATGAGAAATTTATGTAAAAGTTTCATCTTTTTAATTTAACAGCTTCGTGAGATACTAAGTTTTGTAAATAGATTTTTTACTCTCCTATATAGAATTCGCCTTATAATGAAAGTAACACGATTAAAAACCCAGTTATAATATCTACATTCAAAAATTCACAGACTGTTAAACTGTTTTCCCGTAACGCAAGCACAAACAAGAACCTTTTTATTTTTACATAATAGATTACAGTTTAACACTGTTGCAGGGAATTTAATCGAGTGGAAACAATATTCGTTATTCATGATTTTCAACCATTTTTTGTTTACAATGGTATTCTGTTCTGTGATAAATACATATTTTTAAGTCAATTCTGAAACTAGACATGCACTAAGTAGCACGATTAAGAAAAATAATTATAATCACATTATGTTATTTCAATCGAAATTTTGAAGTATTTTTTTAGAGGTGGGTTTTATTGTGGGTTTTACCCGTCCAAAAAAAAAAAATAAATAAATAAACTGCGAAATTTTGGGCTGGGGAAAATTCCAACAACCCTGCGTATTACTATATCCCTCACATGATTGTTAAGGCTTAGGTCCGGAAATTTAGCAGGAAAGAATAAAAGTCGTATAACAGATAGAGTACATTGGGTTACCATGACAGTATGAAGACACACGTTATCATGTTTGTGAACTGGGTTCCTGAAAGAGTTCGGATAAAGTCGGAGGACAGGACTAACGACGAGAAATGTACGATGCAGTAATCATATTCGACTGAAATAAGCCCGGATTCTAGCTTGATGTATGGATATTCTAGATTATTATATAGTTCATTTCGACGCAAACGATCCTCCTGTCCAGGAGCCCACAATACAAAGATACTGGAAAAGACATTCGAATTTCAAATATTCTGCTTTTTATGTGCATACCACCGATTGTTCACTTATACGTCATGATTCATACAAGTACCAAATCTCCGTACTAATCATTCAGTCTTTCATATTCACATAGGTCACGCTCAAAGCCATTTAAGTGCTCAATAGCCATATAAGGTGGCGTGGTTCTAACGTTGTAAATGCATGCTGAGATAAATTGAAAAATTATTCGATTAAACAACTGCACTTATCGTGTTATGCGACGACTTTCAAGCTATACTCCTATATGCACTATGATTAGCTAACTTTCTATGATTTTCGGTATTCTGAAACCTAAGTACAACAACGCGAATCAATTGTCTTGTGTACTGAACATGGTGATTAGACAATAGAAAACTAGAAGAAGGTCTAATTGTCTGATGAGGCAATATTTTTACTCCATTTTATGTATGATCTATAGGTCTGCACGGGCCAGAAGCTGTAGCCCGGCCCGGCCCGGCCCGAACTCGTGTGATAATCAAATGAGTCCTAAATAAGCCCGAATTACAGAAACTTTATAATGTATGCAAAATTCTATTTTTATTTACAGCAAGTAGAAGTTTAATTTTGCAGTTGTGTGCTTTAAAAGTTCTCCAGAAAGAACAGTCCAAACGTCCAATAAATATCGTTGTACAGTACATTTACAAAATTAGGCTAGAAAAGGCCCGAGGAATATGGTTGTATTTTTTTTTAAATTTACGGTCCGAGCTCGGTCCGGGCCCGAAGTGATTTATGCTTTGTTGCCTCGAGTCCGGCCCGCGGGTTTCGGTCCGAGCCCGTGTAGACCTCTACTATGATCGTGTGAGTGTTTAGCGGAAAGCCCATGTGGAGCCAAAGCCTCTAGAGAGTGTCAATACTATAGACTGGTGGTGGCGGTAGTGTGGAGTATGGAGTTTTGTTAGAAAGAACTAGATTTCTTAGTCGTTGTAGAGTAATCGGTTGTATAGCAATGTGAATCATTAATCTGGTGGACTGAGTATTACATTACACCATGTTGGAAGTTTTCCTTTATGCTGCTGGTATCTTCTAAGAGGATGAGGATGACACATTAGCCTGTCTTGACATGGATACCTGTGCAATAATAGCTGAATCAACATAATTTAACTTTCCAATACAATTCATGAGTAAACTTCCAAGATCTTAACCTCATTGAATCGCTATCGGATATCACAGAATGCGAATGTAGTGCCTCAAGATATATGTATCCAGCTCGATATTGAAGACTGCATTACACTCAACTGCTGTCAAGTGCTCAAGTGAACAATTTCTCAGCTGTTTGGTCGCCTGATCATTGCCCACCTATGGCAAAATATAAGGCGTGAGATATCATAAACTAAGGTGTAGATGTGTAGGAATGAAAGCCTTACAATCTGTATATAAATTAATATGATCTGGATTAATTTTGTAAAAATTTAAAAACGATAGTAAATAAAGCAATTACGAGTATATACAGAAGTTGGACAGAATGTGAATATGGGAAACCACTACTGAGCAACGGTCATTTTAACAGATTAACGTTTCGGACTGCAATCGTTTCTTTTCCTGTTCTAGTGTAAATCCTGACCACTGTTAACTGTTATCAGTTCATTCATGAGTGTCGTATTATTGTGTAGGCGAGCCACCATTATTGGTCCTACACACTTCAAACTGGGGAGCTTGTTTCTGCCTGCCTAGTTTTCGAGTTTTTAACAATGTTCGCACTTGTTCTGGGACAATTGCAAGCTACTGTGCAAAATGCCAAGTAGGCACCAGTGTAAATAGGAAAACATTTTTTTCGAACCTTAATAGGGTTCAAAAGTGAAACTCTGATACGAAATGCAAGAGTAAGAGGTAATTAAAATGAATTGCCACTCCAAGGAGAAGAACTGTCACGGGAGTATCCACGAAACTTAAGTGCAATCGTGTTAACCTCATTACTAAACAATAGTGAGGTTTGACCCGTATAAAATGACTATTCAACAAGGCTGCAATCACCATGTTTCTCGTGAAAGCAGTGAAAGTCAACGAGAGGTAGGGTTGCCATATTTTTTTGATCCAAACTACGGACAAACCTTAAAATGACGGCCCATCAAAGAAACACAGAATAAATATGTTAAAATGTCTTACCTAACAATCACCTTTTTAGGTTATTACACAATTGTTTACTGTAATACTTAAAACCTATTGGAAACTAACCTGTTTTATAATTTTCTTTCATTAATACATATACAATAAATCTTGCCATTAAATTATGTCTATTAAATCTAACCAAAAGAACCATGGAATGGAAAAATGAGATATTTATTGAAAACATAACCTACTTTATTAATAATAATTAAAATGTAAGGTGTATGATGAAAATACAATTCTTTTCGTCCGAGATTTTAGTGATTCCAACTAAGGAATTTTCGGGCAGCTCCAAAAGCTGTTTCATGCTTTGTACAATACGGACACGGACACCGATCCAAAAATACAAACAGTCCGTACAAAATACGGACATATGGCAACCCTAACGAGAGGCTATACTGGCGCTAAGACGACAGAGACTAATGAAAACATGTAATGTTGCCAGATAATTCCAGTGTGTAAATTATGCTATTGATAGTGGGGGAAATAAACGAAGCTCAAGAGGACACAGAGGTCTGAATAGCTAAAAATGAAAAAAAAATGACGCTCTTTCCTTTATTATGCAATCACAGATATGGTTATCTAGCAATAGTAATAAACAGGGAACTTATAAATCAATATTAAAATGTATTGAAAATAACCAAATGTAATTCACTCATAATACTGAAAATTTCCACAGTCTCTTTTAGTGTTGGTTTTGGATGTTCACTCTTAGGCTGCTTTCCTTTCTAATCTTTATAGTCAGTGGTCGAAGTGAGACAATATGGTGGTATGCCATACCACTTCAATTTTTTCAGTAATGAGGACATACCATCTCTGGTTTTTCAGTGATGAAGACAATATTTAAATAACTGGTATGTTGAGTCAAAATCATAATAAAACATACCGCCTCTGCTTTTTTCCCACTTAGAACACTGATTATAGTTATATAAACATTGGTATTTGAATGTTTTAATATTACAACACACCTCTTCAGTTGCAACCATAAACGTGCATACTTGTTGTTGTTGTTGTTTTTTTCTACATCCTCTTGTCCATCAGTTAAGGAATTCTCAAATCAATATGTGACTTCCTTATATGTAGTTAGTACATCGAAACTCAAATTAAACAACAAACTGAAGTATATAAGAAAACGTTGTAAGTAACAAGTATAGACGCACTAAAGTAGTTAAATTGGGCAAAGGTGAAAACAAGGAAAAATAAAGTGTATACTGTGGCAGCTGTGAATATACAGGTAGGCGAGACCTAAAATGAGTAGCTCCATTGTTCAGTGTTTTATACAGAACGTTATCTGCTTTTCTTCTCTTTAATTAGTCAAATAAAGATGGTCACAACAAACTGTCGAATACTCAATGTACGTATACGAAAAGAGATAATTAATATTTTACTTCTCCTGTTTCTGCAACGATCTTGTACATGATAATTTATATTTTCCTATCGTTACTTACTTTCTCCCCAGGCGCTCTCTCAGATACTTTTTTAAGTACGTTGAGAAAACAAATCGGTTTGTATGAGTTTGGAACCCACTTGTTGACATAGTTTTTTAAAGTTATTGAAATTGCATCATTTATATACTAGCATCAATTACTCGCTTCGCTGGGTTACATTAAGAAAAAAATAGTAATATGTTCTGTTAGTCAGTCACTTTTTACTATTACTAAAGTACTCTTTAATAGACTGTATCGGTCATTTTTCGATGACTTTTATGTCCCCGTCCCTTCTCCATGTTGCGGGCCACGGCATCGGAAGTGTCATTGTACATCTCAGTGATCCCTAAAACTATGAATTCGTCACTAATATTGGTATCTCGATCATTATATCTATCTATCTATCTATCTATCTATCTATCTATCTATCTATCTATCTATCTATCTATATATATATATATATATATATATATATATATATATATATATATATATTCCTTCCCCAAGTTGTGAGGCTGAATTTGGATTTCAACGAAATCGGAAGTGTCACTGTTCATCTCAGCGTCTCCGAAAACAATGAAATCGACATTAATATCGGTCATTTCCGATCATTTTTAAATGTCTCTCTCCTTCCCACCTTAAATGTACAACGTCAAAGTGATATGACAAAAGCAATCTCAGGCTTAAATTTCATCTAGGTTATAAATTTGATCGAGATCGGTCCGGTGATTCAAGAGTTTTTGAGTTTTATTTATTTTTTAACTCCTCCCTCCCCCTACCCCAAGTTCTGTTGTCAAAGTGAATAGATCAATACCATCTCAGGTCCGAACTTTATCTATGTTGAAAATTTGATTATATCAGTTTCGGGGGGGGGGGGAGGGTCAAGATTGATGAAGTTACAAAGACAGTCACTTTCATTTATTTTTTTTAACTATATCTCCATCTTCCACTTCCCGTTCAAAATGATATGACAAAAATTATCCCAGGTCCGAACGTCATCTATATGGAAAATTTTATCGAGATCGGTTGGTTGGTTCAGGAGTTGTTTTATTTATTTTTATATATAAATATTCCACTCACCTTCCCCTCCTCAACATTCTACCGTCAAAGTGAAAATATAAAAAAATCCAGGCCCGAATTCCATCTATGTGAAAATTTGATCAAGATCGGTCGGGTGGATCAAGAATTATTAAGTTTTATTTATTTTTTTCTTAGATCTCTCCCCTTCTCACCATCCCCTAAGTTCTACCGTAAAAGTGATATTACAGAAAACCACCCCAGATCCGAACCTCATCTATGTTGAACATTTGGTTAAGCTCGGTTGGGCGGCTTAAGCGTCATGAAGTCACAGAGACAGTCACTTTTATTTTAATTTTTTTAAACATATATCAACTTCTCCCTCCCCTATGTAAAAGTGAGTGACAAATACATTCCAGGCGCGAATCTTATCTATGTTGAAAATTTGATCAAGAGTCAAGAGTGGGTCAAGAGTTATTAACTTTTATTTATTTTCATATATTTCCACACATCTACTGTTGAAGTGAAATGGTAAAAAAAAAAAAACTTCCCAGGTTCGATCCTCATCTAGGTTGAAAATTCGATTGAGATCGATCAGGTGGTTCAAGAGCTATTAACTCACGAACATTGTCACTTTTATCTTTATATATATATATATATATTGATTTTTGTATATCTCCCCCTCCTGACCCTCCCCGATGTTGCTCCGTCAAAGTGGAACAACAAAAGACACCCCAGGCACGAACCTCATATATGTTGAGAATTTGATCGAGATTGGTCGTTTGGTTCAAGAGTTAAGTTTTATTTATTTTTTTATAATTTCCCCTCCATCCCCTCCCCTAAGTTCTACCGTCAAAGTGAATAGCTAAAAGCACTCTCAGGGCAGGACCTCTTCTACGTCAAAAATTTGATCGAGATCGGTCAGGTGGTTCAAGAGATTAAGAGTCACAAACATAGTCACTTTCAATTGTATAATATATATATATATATATATATATATATATATATATATATATATATATATATATAAAATTTCATGATAGCTGACCCATTTTTAGTTTCCTCATATACGTTTCTGTTTCCTGATTTGTAATGTAATTCGTTCCTGATTGTTCCCATGATATTATTTCCATTTACCTTGTTAATTCTTCTTATTCTTCATCTTCATTTTCTCCACAGTCTTGTGGTAACAAAATCTCCATTAAATATTTTATTGTGTCCTCCATTTTCTCTGCATATTCCCTATCCTGTTTTCGATGTTACTGACTTATTACCTTTTATTGTATATGTATATGTATATCGCTATTGTATATGGGTATCCTCATGGATCTAATTTTAGGTTTGTAGTTATGAAAGATCTCTAACTTTCTTCTTTCAGTTTTCTTTATTTCTCCTTTATGCTACTATATTGTCTTTATCTAATTTCTCTCAAATCCTATATTATTACAGGATTTTATAATATCACAAATGTTCTTAATGTATTTAATATTTCGGTTATGTTTTTAAAACAGTGTATATATTTTGCAGATGCCATTCATCAAATTAAATTGCACCTTTAGATAATATGTGTAACTACTTAGACACTGCCAATCACAATTCGTACAAACCAACCGAATATTAATTGAAACTATCGATACTCAATTGCTAGAATTTTATTATAAAAACTATGCATTTCTTCCAACTTTATTTTATTCAATAGTTTACTCAAATCTGGTAATACTTTCTATAACCTCTTTCAATAGATATTACTTACAATTCTATCTACTATGCCGTAATCATACATATACATTTGTATGTAATCCATATTCCATATTGAATCTTTTTCAATTAAGAAAAACACATTTTTCACCTACTATTTATCTTAACTATAAGGCATGTGCAACAACCCCAAAACCATTTTTACCAATTCTCAACATCTTCTAACTGTTTCATTTCAAAATTTATTAGATTGTTTATTTATTGCATTTGTTGAATTTTTAATGGTCTTTATTATTTCCGTTTCTAGTTTCTATGTTACAATCTCTAAGTATTTGTGCTAAACGTATGGTTCTCTAGAATTATTCCCAATTAATTTTATTTGCATTAAATATATTGCCATGTTCTTTTTTTTATTTTCTTTACATAGATTATCTTTTTCTAGATCAAATAGTATTATGTCGTGATCGGTGATTACAGTGGCAGCAAGTACTCTACAATTTCATACGGTGTTGGCTTTATTTTATGTTTTCAAAGGTTACATTTATTTTGAACCCTTTACCTTGTCTATTTCTGTAAGTTGACGGATTTCCTTCTTCGTTTATGATACTAAGATTCTTTTCGATTATTAGGTTCTCTATCAGTTCTCCTTTGTCTTTGTTCCTCGTATGCCATATTACTAAGTTGGCGTTGGCATAGGCACACATGCATACTCTTATGATCATTATATGTTTCACATATTTTCGCATTGTTTGGTAACAATAGCTTGATTGATATCCTAATATGGTAACAGCAATTTATTAAAATTTAGCGTTCCACGTGTGGTATTATTTCCACACAGTTAGTAAGGGAATTTCCAAATTATGACCATATATATGTTTCTATTTCTATATATAACTGGTGTACATCTTTTTTAAAATGACATCTGCTTTTCCTTTATTGTTCGCATGTTTAATTCTCTCACTTCTCATGTTTGTTAGTGTACTATTTCTGTATAAGGTTCTTGTATGGCAACTATGTTTTCAATTTCTACTGTGAATGTATTTCACCCGGGCTTTATTACAATCATTATATTTTTATCCTTTTATGTTAGCTACCAATATGTTTTTCTTTCCAATTATTTGTTGTTTCTTTCGTTTATTTTACTATGTATATTAGACCATGTCTAATTTGTGTTGTGATATCATGCGCAAATATCTCTGTACTTTCTTTAGCTACTAATTCTTTACTAATTTAAATTGATCTGTATGTAAGTTATTATTTATTATTTTCATTTTTGTCGTCAGATTCGTTTTGGATTTTGTAATTTTGTGTATTATTTTTATTATTTCATTCTCTTATATTTTCAGAGTCTAATAAGTAATGCTGATATTTCGGTTTCTTTCTTAATTTTGTTTCATTTATATTATCATTTACGAGATAACTTATTATGGTTTTTATATCTTCTATTGTGCTTATCATGTCAGATTTTACATCTATAAAATTTTCTCCAAACATGTTTCCAGAAAACTATATGTTCTTTTCTTGTGTTCATCTTTTATGTTATCCATTATATTCACATGAACATTATAGTGAGTTTTAGTTTTATACTTTGTAAATTTCATAGAAAAGTGAGCTTTGGGTTGATTAAATGCATTAAACATATACTGTATATTCTTGTCCTAGATTGATAAATACATCACACATATATATCTCTATATTTATATTTTCCTTCTTAATTAACAATATTTTATCACTATTGACATTGAGTTTGCTAAATTTATTTTGTTTTTTTCTTAGATTTCTCTTACTTAATTTCCGTTCTTCTTTTGTCTGAATTATAATATGATGAACAATTGCGTCCAACACCAATTAATACTTAGGGTAATTTCATATCGCTTGCATATAGGGAACATTGCAAATACCCCAGAGCAATGTTCAGATAAGACAAAGTGCTTTAAGTAATGCATGAGTGAATCTCTTGAAGCTAAAGAGCCAGTATAAAATGTACTTTTTTATATCCATGCTGAGTTGTGATGTTGCAATGTGACTTTATCCGAGCCATGCTATTTAGTGCGAAAACACCTCTTTGTTCCTAGCTCCTAAAAGCCTGTTTTTGTAATCATTACAGTGTGAGATACTTGCATTGCGGTTGTCTGGAGAATCACTAGATGACACATTGATTTTCATTTCATCGCAAGAAGCTTTCTGAAGTCGAGGGATTTAGGCACAATGCGATGAAACATTTATCGTTATATTTCTGGGAAGTTGCTTAATTGATGCCTTCTTTGTTCCATTATTATTTTCCATTTAGTGCAGTCGCTTGGTACAAATTTCAATAAGAATATTTCTTTTCTGGATACCAGAATAAAATTTGGGATAGTTATTTAGATGGTAATAAACAATAAAAAACCACCGGGACACAAGTCATATGAGCTTCTATAAAAGGAGGGGAGGAGGATAATGATTGCAGTTAAGTTATTTGGCAGTAGAGTGATAAATAGAAAATAAAGGGAGTAAAATTAAATAATATGGGAGCATTTACTAAATTATTGCGTTGAATTATTGCGTGTTAAGATAGAATATAGTATCCCTGGTGGATGAGTGGCTCCACTCGTCGCCTTGCAATCAAGGGGTTCCGAGTGCGATTCCCGGTGGGGACACTACTGGTTCGGATCCTTCGTTAAACTGTAGGAGCCGTCCTTAGAACGTCATCATCATCCCATGGAAGGCAATGGCAAGACCACCATGGGTTCACCTTGCCCAGGGACCTTCGGGCCAACTACCTGCCCTCGGACAGAACACCCATCATCATCAAGTAGAATATTAAAAATAAAATTATATGTACAAAAGTGTGTTTCAAATCTATTCTTTTTTATTTCGAAAATTGCTAAAATAAAAATGTAACCTTAATGAATATTCCTTCCTTCCTTTCTTTTTTAAAAAGAAATTGCGAACAATTTTAAAGAGTACTATATTTTAATCGTTCTGTACTAGAGATGGAATGCTTGTCTAAGTCTTATCTATCAATAACTCACTCACTGTATACATTGTCCATCACAAGAGCATAAGGTGGTACACTGCATGTTCAAGCTTTGACATTTGCATTTGTTCATACACATTGTTTTGCAGTGGCAGCAGGTTAATTCCGAACATTTCTTGATACTTCTGGAAGAACTGTCCATAATGGTGTAAGCCATGGTGGGGAATCTGAGACTTTCCATCCCCAGTCGATAACGTCAGGAATGTCAGGCTGACGCTGTAGACACTGTCTCCAAACACTGGCTTGAAACATTGTTCTTTTCAAGTGATATCTTAAAGCATCTTCAGTAGGGGTATATTTTCAAGGGATCTATTTTCTGTGTGAAAAGCAGTGGCGGCTGGTGCCAATTTATTAGGTAGTGACAGAACTATATTATTATTATTATTATTATTATTATTATTATTATTATTATTATTATTATTATTATTATTATTATTAGAACATATATAGAATTTCAATTTAATTATAATCGATTGTGCTTACATTATCAGTAATCAGGTAGGTACTGGTTCTCTTGCTTCTTTCACTGAAGTTCTATTCTTCTTCATGCTAGTCAGTTATATATTGAAGTGAATTCAGAAATCAAATTTGGGAATAAATCTTGAGATGCTCTTATTTAACTAAGTTTGTTATTTATCTTGTTGATAAAAAAGACACATACACACTGATATTGAATAAAACACGAGTACACTGTTTAAAAAGAAACACTTCACTTGCACTGTTTGTTCTCTTCGAACATTCAACTGAACACGTTTGGTTGACTAGTTAAGATGCACGATACTGAATCTCCATGCGACGATTTTTCTTGCTGGAAAAGACGTCGATAATTTTTTTTTTTTTGTTAAAATTATCTATCTCATTAACGAATGTCTTTTCACATAACAACATGCCTAACGCAGTTAATCTTTCCTCTTTCATGGTATTTCTTAGGAAAGTTTTTATTCTGTTCAACATCGAGAAACATTTCTCTGCTTCTGCTGTTGACATTGGCATAGTTATCAATAACTGTAAGAGTTTAACTGTTTCTTGAAACATGTCGCACAATTCATCGTCTATAATGAACATTAAGAATGACACCGCGCCAGACACCGTTCTCAGTTCGCGTCTCGAATAGCACACTTGAAGTTCGCTTTTTAATTTCTTTTCCTCCAAGAAGGGATATTTTTTAACCATCGGGGAACCCCTTTTTGTAATTGTCAAATTCTTCTACAGCAAATAATCTCGTAGCTACAAGGTGCTCAGTGAAGTGAAATCTAGATTTGATCTCCACTAGGATTGCATCACAAACTTCTAATGCTTGTCTTTTTTTGTCGTTATAGAACGCCTCACTTCGCCATATTTTTGCACATGGTCCGTCTCTTGCAGTTTCTAATTCGGTTTCTACTTCCTGAATAATGTCAATTTGTTCTCTGACTGACTGCATACCAAGTTGAAAATTATGCAGATGTTTTCGAACCTTGACAAGATCAGTACATTTCTTCTGTAGTTGGCTGAAAATAGTTTCTACGTGTGGCATAATCTTGTGGAAAAAAGTCGACCAAAATACGAAATTTTCTTCATTTAATAATAGCTTGTACGCGGAAGATTGAGTTAAGATGGTTTGTAATGTTATATCTTCACAGTTTTCTATTGCTAACATAACATCAATTAGATCTTTCCGATACTCGTAAACTGTATTTACTCCACGAGACTGAAAATTCCACCTGGTGTGAGAAACCCGCGGCAACCCCCAAGCAGTGTATATGAGATCGTGAAATATCGGCTGCTTTCGGATTCTGCGTGACAAGCTTTCGTTGTCACGAGCTAGAAGCAATGGAAAGCCTTTCCCGTACACAGCTGATAGGGCGCGTATATGGTGATACCACTATGCCAAGCAGCATTCAGAAGCAAGGGCCTGGTGACAGTCACCGAAGCAGAGTTGCCACCGCCAGGTCTTTCGCGCTAGGTCTTGCGACTAAATAGATACGGCAGCGGGCAGAAAAAAGGAAGAAATTCAGAAGCAGTTATGATATTTAACTCGCTTTCTTTTAATATTCTGAATCTTCTACCTCTCAAGGCAGTGACATGTCACGGCGTCACTGCCTCAGAGGCCGCCACTGGTGAAAAGTATCCTTTTGCATTCATTGACTGTTTTGTTGTGCTGATTGTGTCATGCAGAAGCACTGTAAAATACTGTATCATATCAAAATCATCATCAGATAAAATGAATGAGGTAGACAATCGAATAAAGACATCCATTAGTTCTGGCAGTGTCTTCCACACATTACAAGCTTTAGTTTTACTAACCCCATGAAAAGAAGATACTGTGTCACAACCCGTGTAAGCATGAAAAAACGGCAATGCTTCACAAGTTTCAGGACATACATTTTGTAACATTTCACAGAGTGAAAACTGTTTTCTGTTTTTCCCAACACCGGAAATAAAGTACAAGTTCTGCAAATCGAGAGCCTGCAACTCCTTCAGGGCCGCTGCAGCAATTATTATTACATCTGAATCAACTGTTGAAATTACAACATTTTTGTGGCCACATAAAACTGCATCTTTCACATGTAGAAGAATTGCTATATCTGCTTCTTCTGTGAACAAGGAGACAGTTGGTTGTTGTTATGGTAGGATCCTACACAAATTATGAGGTCTTCATCAGTGCAAATAACAACCTTACAACCAACTTCCAGTGATTCAATTTTAGAAGCAAGTAAGTGGAAAAGTCGCTTTTTACTTTCATCAACTTGCAAAAATTTCCTAAATATTCTTGGGAATGGTGTTGTTCTTTTGATTAACACTTTTTCTCCAGAACCTGGTTTCAAACGAGTGTCAGCCTTACGACTTCTTGCCAAGTATCTGTCAAATACTACATCAACTGTATCAAATTTCTGCAGGTGAGATTCTACGGCAGGTCGAAATATTTTGGTTGCAAATTCTCCAAATGTTTTAGATGAACCTAGAGTAAGAGAATGTATAAGGGCAGCACCATCTATAACAATAGCCGAGCAAAGTGAAATACTACAGTCACTGTCATTATTCTCACAAACATCTGAAGATAAACAGGTAATAATGTCAGACTTTCTTGATGGTTTGTGAAGTTTGCCGAACTCGCTAATAGAGAGAGGGCATGGGTGAGTTTCGTGAGAAAAAATGTTGTAACGTCAGGTTGCCTAATCTGACTCGCCACATATAATTTGCATAATATATTTGCGTCCTTTCTAAGGACTGTTGTTTGCATTTGAAGTTTAGATTTCCCCTTTGTCATTCTGTTGTTAAATAACACTAAATTACACCTTTTAATTACTGTATAAATTGATGTTTTCCCTTCAATCAACCTCTCTTGTACAAAATTTTCATACAGACATTTTCCAAGATTCTTGGCTTCTCTGGCCGACTTCTCTGCATCTTTTGTTGCACATATTTTGCTAACTGCTGTTGTTAATATATCTTCTTCAAATAGGTTACCATAGTTTTTAAAGGAAACTACAACATTTAAAACGTGTTCCTTATATCTTTTCAAAAGCTTTGCTGCTTTCCTTATGCTGTACGTCATTTATTTTCATCACCTGCATCTTCTTCACCATCAAAAACTGTTCTTCAAAGTCAGATATCATTTTTACAACATCTGGCCCTGCAACCATCCATTCCAAAAGTGCAGCAGGTTTGTCAAAAAGACCTATTGCTCCACCAATTCCTTTAACTTGTTTGTTATTTTGCTCATGCAAATGGCCATTCGTCATTGCTGAAAATGCTCGATTGCTCCTCTGACTTACGAATTTGCCGTTCATGAATTCTTTATATATAAACGGATGGCGCATCTCCAGTTCTTTCAGGTTTTGATGAAAACTGGCAACCAGCGGGCATAGTTTGTGTGGTCTAAAACAAACATCCAGGGACATATATCTTCCAGAATAGTTTTGAATTGTACAAAATTTCCTTCACGCACACTTTGTAAGAAAGATAGCAATAGAATCTGTAGTTCCATAGTTATTGACCAGAAAATAAATCGCGGAGATTCTTCATTGCGTAGATTACACCATTCGTTAAAATTTAAATATGACATTCCTTCTGAGACGTTGATATATTTATATGCTTCGTATGCTTTTGTTTTCAAAATATATAGTGCAGCCACTGTTACTTGGTGAGCATAGCGAGCGCGCTTGATATGAGAGCATGATAGAAGCGATTCAGCTCGTCCAGTTGATGTTACTCTAGCATCAACTAATATATCAGTCCATGAGATTACTGAGATTACTTAAACAACATGAGATTACTTAAAAACACATACTTAACACTTAACTACAATAATACCTTTGGATTTACTTATAAGGTCTGAACACGTCATTCAAAGTTTAAAAACGATTTTTTTTCGATTTTACAGTAAATAGCATGTTTAATTTTGCATTAAAATGGATGAAAATATGCCATAATTCCTTTATTTGTAAATCTATTACCTTAATATTTTTAAAAGCGCGTTATTTGAATTTAGCATGCCAATGAACATATAGATTGGCCCGAAGAACGGCAAAATTGGAGTATTTTCAGTTTGTGCCGCCATTTTGGACGCCATCTTGAATTCTGTCCGACGGGGTGATCATCGGTTTTGTGTCCCGGCGGTTTTTCATTCGACATGTTATAATTAATAAATTTGCCAAGTTTCATACTGGTATCCAGAATAGAAATATTTTTGTGCCAAGCGACTGCACTAATTCTGTTATCATTATTTGGGGTTGAAATCTATCAAGGATAAAAGGAAGAATTCATCACCTTCAGGATTTAAGAAAAATAATTATGTACGATAATAGCATATATTTTATTTGAAACTGATCTATTATCTCCAATACATGGAGTTAACAGTTATGTAACAGAGGCTGAATTCCATCCAGATCTTTCGTAAAGAAGTTTCACGCAAATTTCATTAAAAAAAAAAATCGATTTTGATACAAGATGTATGTAGTGTTTGTGACTTTTGCTCAATTCTCATTCCTTAGGATTGAAATCAATCAAGAAAAAATGGAAAATTTATACCCGTAAGTTTTCAGCCTTAGGCTAAAAGCAGTGTTAAAATTGAGGTACGCCCTGACTATTGTGTTTTCTGTCCTTTCCGCAACCTCTAACAATCCTTTTCTCAGTTTATTGGAGAGTATAGGGAAATTTTAACTGCCATGACAGTGTTACTTGAAGAATAACTTATAAAAACGTATTACTAGTTTTTTCTGATCTACAGGGTGGTCCGGAAGTGGGCGTACTCTCCCTTTAGTTTCAAACAGGATAGGGTTAGTTATGGTAGAATGTTTATACACAGTTACCTTGAAGTCTTAAGTGTCTTAAGAGTCATAAACATCGGTATCATCACTATCCATGTCGTAACACAGCTGAATTTTGCGCCAAGTTCTTTCAGATGTTTTGCGGAGATACTCCGGAGTTACGAGGGTGAAGGCGTGTTCCACAGCTGTTCGTAATTCCTGCGTTATGTGATATCGAGTGTTTCGTACTTGTTGCTTTATGAAACATCAGAAAGCGTTGTCTGGTGTCGTCAGATTGGAACTTCTTGGAGGCCCGGCAAAGGAAGCTGGTGAAGATGCAAAATCTCTTCCAATCCAGCCTCCAGGAAGCGTCTGATTAAGGTAATTGCGCACGTGAATCGCGAAAAACAGCAGGAAACAAATAAACATGGATAGCAATGTTGCCAGACAATGCCAAGCAATGTTACCAAACAGATGTAGGTAAAATTTAAAACCGTCAGTAAACACCAATTAGGGGTACGCCCATTTCTAGACCACGCTGTACATCGACCATTTTCTAAAATTATCCTTTTTGTGCGTCAAGTAAGAGTCGTGAACGATGAATTCTTTAATTAAATTGAAATATTTGTTATAAATTGGAAAGAGAAAATTAAACTTCTATAGAGATTGTACAGATTAAATGTTACCTAAATGAGACAAAACTTCACTAGCTCATAGCACTTTTAAAGTGATTATGATATTTTTTTTTCAGGTGTTCATAAATGCTATAACTGATTTTGAGATGAAACAAAGGGGTGAAAATGCTGAAGGTAGGTAAATGCAAATAAATAAATGACACTCGAGAAATGCATATTTGTTTTGATTTATGAAATCTCATATCGACCAGAAATTTTAATCTTTTCTATACTGTTGAGACCAATACATATGTTGGGGTTCACAATATGTGTACATGAATTTTAAAAATTAATGCTCTGTCGCCGCGGATACAGAGAATAATATTCTTTTCATGAAAAAGTATCCATTGAGTAGATGTTGTTTTATAAAATGATAGATCTATTTAATATACTTTAGGATAGTATTGGAGGTTATTTTAACAAGATTCTACTTCACGTCGAACAACACAGAGATGATTTATCAAAAATGTACTAGAACTTTTAGAATAGACGATTAAGCGTTTCCAAACCTACACCTTGCACCTTAAAATTATTTGTCTAAGACTAGCCTGAAGGAAAATCTTTGCGTTAAATAGGAATATTCAGGTTTTAAAAATGTCTCTGTTTGATCCAATAGTCAATTTTCCGATATGTGTGTTGTGTGCTGCAATAGATTTGTTTAACATACTCCTTAGATCTTGTATGATAGTCCCCAAACAGACATTTGAAGTGACTTTGTGTCTATTGTGTGACTAATAAAGTGCTTTACTTAGCAGTTAAGCTTCTTTGAAATTATTTTACAAGTACGTGTATTAAAATTGTAGGCGTCAGAATTATGTGGGGAAATGTAGATGAAAGTATGCTACTATTAGAAGAACAACAATAGATACAATCTGATATATAACTGCATTTTTACATACAGGGAATATAGTACGCAGTACATATAGTTAAAATTTAAGCAGGGTGAACAACTGTGAATTATTAAATATTGCTAATGAACGGTATAGATTTTAGGATTATAAAAGTTAACTTTTCTTGAAAGTTATGCATAATAATTTCCTCTCGATCATCTCACTTTCTTCACCTTAGAGTTATCTACAGATTGATATGTGTTTAATCTTTGGGCTCCTTTTAGACTACTGTTGCGAATTCGCATCATACTACTAATGCGTGCTACTGCGAACCAGAGTGTAGCGATGGAAGCAGATATTCGTGGCGTACTCACTCAAATTATCTTTGTACACTCTCTCTTCTATTGACGATTTTGTATTGTTCTGTTAGATTGAGAATTTTGGAGGTAACAGAACAATATGCTCGTGTATTTTTTCTTGTTTCATTTTTCGTTCTACTGAAAAAAGAAGCTCAAATCATAAAACAGGTCTGACAGTTATGAATGTTTCTATGGTTCAGAATGCTATGGAGACCATGTGTTTTTCGAGATATTACAGTAATGTACTTATTTGCTTTGTCGCAACATACTGGAAATTTATAAAAATAAAATAGTTCTAGCACATTTTTCGGTTGGTCCAATTTTAGTAACCTTAATTCATGTGAGATATGTAACTGAATATTTTTCAACTCTCTTAATTAATTAATCAAACCTTAATAGTTAATTATTATTTTTGGCTAGGTCTCATTAACCATCCTGTGTATTGTTGTGCCACTAGCGTTATAACTAAAAGCTTGATGAGGGTTGTAACGATTTCGAAAGAAACATATATAGGCAGAGAGAAGAGAAAGATAAAAGTTATGAGAAATCTTATTATAGTGTAGTTACGCAGCACCACTGTTTTAAAAAGGGGAATTATAGGGTATTGTGGTACATTGAGTTCATACGGGAAGTCATAACTTTGTCCAACGACAGTGGATAGGAACAAGAGTTTAAAAGACCTTGACGATAGTGAAATTAAGTGGAGTATTGGAATAAATGGGCAACGCAAAGATAATAAGTTACTCATTTTTCGAGCGGCTTTTTGTATATAATCAAGTTGCATGCAATTGTATATCGTGCAAATATCTTTTAATAAGTCTTTTCTGTGTGGAGTGTGTGATAATTTATTCAATATCGGGATATTACAAAGGATCGATAGAGTTGAGCTTCGAGAAGTAGTGAGTAAGATTCTTCAACGCCCTACAAAGAAAGGTATACATATAACATTTTATAAAGAAGGGTTAGTGGTTCCGTTTCTTTGGAGACACCTGTATTATGTTGTGTTACAAATAAATTGCAGTTGGAGTATTTCGTAAGTGGGCTCATTAGTATTTATTAAATATATTGTGTTCTTCAACTCAATTGGCTTAAATAGTAACCTTGGTGAATCATATATGGAAAAATATTAAGATTTTATATTGTATTTTGTTAAATATTGTATCTCATTTATCCTATCAGTTTGGGATATATAAACATATTATCAACCAAGCATTTTCCTTCTTACAAGATAGATACATTGAATCATCAGAATTGATATTGATCAGTAACTATAAATATAAAATTATTATAATTATTCAGATATTTTTCCTATTACTGTTAGTGTTACGCAAACAGATTTGCAATCCATATGCGTAATATTAATCTGAGTATTGTCAGTGAATTCAAATTTGAAAGTGTGGTGAATGTTTGAGGATATTTTCTTGTTCCAGATTCAATTTCCACCCAAGGATACCTTTGCTCTTCTTATATTCTAGAACGGGGTACGTTACAGGGTACACCTTAGTAACAGTTTCAGTTTAATAAATGGAGTGGCTAATTTATGATATCTATTTTTAGATTTTTCTATATTTTGTTGAAAGCTGTACCCATTAAGACATATGCTCACGATATAAATTTGTTCAATTCAGTGGTATCTATCAATTAATATGTTTATTTATGGATATTGCTCTTCTGGGGTTTTAATCTGTGTTTTCACATTACTTGTTTCTGACGGAATTTGTGGTTCGGTAGTTCCATGCGTGTATACGGTATAACTATGTAGAAAAAAATGTCCTATTATAAAACATTGATTTATTTGAAATACACAGATTTTAATTACCCAATTACTATGATGATAGCTAGTATGCACTTCCTCTTACACCAGGGTTATTAGAATTTTGGTGTTCTGGAAAGGTCTCAAAGGTCATTTACAAGCTTTATTTATATCTATAATTTACAGTATAATGTTGTATAAATTATACAGTATAATTTATAAATTTGATATTACATAGGTTAATTTGTTTTACTCAATGGATTTCAACAAATCTAATAAAATTTTCTTTGTTAGTTAAGGTCATATACGAAGAAAATATAAAAAGGAATGCTTCTGAAGAGTCAGTTGAAGTAGAAAAGAAGAAAATGAACCAGGTTTTTGCTCTACTTATTAAACGCCTGCACAGAGAGAAAAGGAGTCTGAAAGTATCGTGTTCTCAGGTAAACCTTCAAAATTAAATTATAATTTTGATTATCAAACTACACATGAGAAATAAAGTTATATTAAATTACCAAACGATGAAAGTTCATATCATTCAGATCCGAGGTTAGCTGTAGGTCCACGTCTCATATCTGATTTTTTTTTCAATCGTTAGAAAATTATAGGGGAGGGAGTTAATAGCGAAGCGAATGGCAGCATAAAGGACCAAAAATAATTAAAGAGATATTTTATTTACATTTACTGCATTCTGCTTTGCTCGTAGATTTGAATGATTTGCCTGATTATACAGTATATATATTGGTAACCGTGTTATCTAGAGAAGAACCCTACATGCGTTATAGAAAATAATAAACTGGTTAAATTTCAGTTACTTATTAACTTGAATTTCAGTGATTTGGAGGAATATTCAAGTATACAAGAATATGTTCCTTTTTCAATCAGATATCCTTTTTGTCAGTATAACTTAATTCAACTAATAAAAAGCGTTTAGTAATTGAAATTTCTTCTACTTTTCTTCTTCTTGTATGTTACATAGAATCTTCCGGTTGATCTAAAATTGCAGAAGTTTCTTAGCAGACACTTCCGGGACACATTGGCTAGAATGTTATGAAGCATCACCTTGGCATTAACAATATATGGATTTTTTTGTTCTAATTGTACTGGAGCACGTTTTCTCCATTTTTCTGAGCTGTTTCGTTAACTTATAATGGATTTTAAACTAATAGTCACATAGTCTTACGGTAAGAACAGACTGAAATGTTTTCTTATCAGCAATACTTTATGATAAGCAAGCTCCCATTCTACAACATTTTCTTTTCTTTTTATTTGGGAAAAAATCATTCCAGCTGATTTTTGAGAACGATTTATTATTTGTTTGAGAAAAGTGTGTCAACACCGACTGCGTTGAACTTTCAATTTATTCTTCGAACAGCAGCATGCCATTTTTTAAAAAAAAATATTGTATATTTCGAATAAATGTTTCAAGATTGAGCCTTCGCTCGAAGATAAATTAATCCTATTTCAAATAGTGAAATCTATCCAATATCTAAAAAAATGAAAGTGTTTGGCGATAGGGATTTTAATCTTTCCCTGTCAGCTTTTGAGATCCTTTAAAAGACTTATTAGATATAGGGTCCCCTCAAGGAATTGCTACTATTCAAATTTCCTAATTTGTTCTTGAGGGAAAACATCTGAGGATCTCAATGCATGATTTCATACCGGAATAACCGGTGTGGACACTCGGTCGAAAATATTTAAAAGCTTTTCAGGCCAGCCATCTTGAATGATTGTTTTCTGGACGTTCCTCACTCACACCAGGTAAATGTCGGGATGGTACCTAAATTAATGGTCCCAGGCTGCTTTCTTCCTACCAATTCCTCCCCAATAGTGTGATCACTGATGGGTGTTATCTCTCCTACGTGACGGGCTAATATGCCAATAGATGCCGAAAATCCAGAAATCTAATTCCTAATTTTAATCTTAGATACTAGAATCTACTATATAAACTTTCTGTATTTCTTTTTATTGATTGATTCATAGCAATGAGGACTTCCCCGATGAATGCAGATAATTCGAAATCACCTTCAAAAATTCACAGATTTTTTTTATTTAGTCTTTCTATGACTTTTGATAACATTAACATTCCTCTGAGTGGTTATATAATTATTCCATTAAGGGACATATTTTGAAGGAAACTAGATTTTAAATAATTATTAACTCTATATATTTGATGGAGAAATACATTTTGTGCAACCACCCTCGTCTACATATACTTGGCGATGTTTCCGAACACTCAAGATAAAATGTTGCTACATTTTTTACAGCCTCATTCTGTTTAAAGTCATAATTACTCCATTTCTTTATATTACAAGATAACGTGAATCCCATTCAATATTTCCATAATAACGGCAGTTCCTATTAAACGACATAACCTAGAAAAGATATGTGAAGAAACTAATGGTGACTATTATCGCAGACTTGAACGCATATAACAAAATTGATGTATTGTAATTGATGCAGCAGTTACGTTCTTTACTCAGATATATATATAGAAAATAGTGTGGTATGCTGACTTTACCTTCCTTAATTTAATATGGAAAGTAATATCCTGAGTTACGAAAACTTCACTAATTAAATCAAATTTAATGATAGAAAAATATATTGTACAATTGGAAAGCTCTCATTATGCTCTATTACATTTATTTTGCGTTAAAAATATATTGTACCATTGGAAAGCTCTCATTATGCTCTATTACATTTATTTTGCGTTAAAAATATATTGTACCATTGGAAAGCTCTCATGCCCTATTACATTTATTTTGCGTTTATTTTCGATATCTGTTGTATTCTTATATCTATTTTCTATGAAAGGATAAAAATAATCAAAGAAAACTAAAATATCACAAAATGGCCGCCATATTTAAAAATGGCAGTATCATGTAAGAACATTATCAATTTTTCTTATCTAGAGTATCTATCCTCTTTAATTTGGCAGAAAAATGAAGTATGTTGTTTCATTATATATGAAAAGATACCCCCGTTTCAGGAAACATTGTGCAGTACGGAGATTAGCCCTATAGCTCTGATTATAAAGGATAAAATAGTGGAGATTTCAGCTAACAAACTTGTTCCTCAATTTTGAATCAAAAATGTTTAATAAAATAGTATTGAAATCGAGACCTGGGTTGCTTTGTGAAGTGATATCCTCACATTGATAGAAAAGCAAATTTTGATGGAGAATGGGGTCAGAAAAATGTAAAAGGGAGAATTAATGAACGTAAGGATGGGAAATATGTACTACAGTGCCTTTGACCCCCGCCGATGCTCCTCTCAGCATGGCGATGAGTAGTGAATGATGAATGAGCGACAAAGACTATGGAAGTCCGGAAGTTTCACGAAGTTGTTTTTTCAATTCCGGAGGCCAAATTATGCAATTAACAGCCAGAGATGTAAACCTAGATAGTATAAACGTTCCCTCTAATGTCGAATACATCCCGGCTTCTCAAAGGTTTGTTTTTATGGCAATGAATGCGCTGCCTTTAGAATAAATGGGGACTCTCTCGACGATACGTGTTCCTTGCTTTTGGTCACCATTAAGTCAATGAATTATCCGTTCATTAGTCTGATGTGAAATTGAAAAGACATTGTGTAGATAGAACGTCATCACACGTTACACTAAGAATGCAGAAAAAGAATTAAACAACCTGCTAATTTACTTCAATTGCAAGATACAGAACTGAAAATATAAGTTAATGTTGCGAAGAAATTATTCTAAGTCTGGACATAGGAAAATGTTACGGTGTTCCGAAAGTAATGAGAGTTTAAATGCAAATTAATTTTGAATTAAAATAATACATATTTAAATATTTGATCTTTGAAGTTGATGATGTTCGTAATTTTCAAAATCAGTTTCACCATGTATGTTCCACATCTAAATTACGTTCACGTAAAATCTTTGTTATTATTGATATCGCTGAGCACATATTCCACATTCTGTTCATAATGTGACATTTTCATGTGGCGGCAAACTGAATTCAAAGTTCAAAATTAGCCAATTTTATGCCCGTTGCCAGATGTCTACCCAAAATCACGTAAACATGTCTTATTGGGATCTGAAGAGAAGCTAGTCCACCTCGAAATTCCTATTGGTTTTACGTCCAGGGTCAGTATTAGATAGATCTAGGATAATACCAATTTTGCTGTTTCCGGTATCTACTCTAGAAATGATTGGCATATGGATACAAGTAGTTAAGAAATTGCAGATAGCTTCATAATCTGATTCATTTAATTTGTCATGCGGTCCCCTCATGATAAGTAACACTTTGAGTCACCAGTGTCTATTTTCTTGGCAAGACTGTCAATAACTTTACCTTATTTTGGATATACTGTAAGTTTAGCCGTTTCCGAGGAAAGTATTGTGTATTGTACAGAGTACTACAATTTTACAAATGGTTAAAACCACAATCCTTAGACTTAATGAAACTACTATATCCATCCGATTGATTTTTTTCCTTTCGTTTGTGCTTTTGCATTAGATCCATCCAACAATGGCAGGGTATAGTATTTAAATTTTACACTCTAGGAAGCCTACTTGAGTAATTTCAATTGCTTATCATATAGTGATCATGAACAATCAGCCTTCATTAATCCACTGCTATATGTCGTTTTCTTTAACTTTTCTCACTAACGTATATATTGAGCAGTCCTTTTTCACATTATTTCATAAGATTTTTGATTTTGTCTCATCATTAGTACAAGGACGTTTCCTAGGTCTTTTCTTATCTCTTGTCAAAGAATACTTTTATTTATCATAATCATTTCTTCTTTTAGCATTCCTGATCCATTGTCAGTCCAGTGCTCTCTCCTTTAATGGTAAAATCGGTATTAATCAATCCTGATATATTTTTAATCTATGCGAATTTTTTGATAACCAGATTTCACCCCCATCCAATTATTTTGAAGAAAGGAAAGAAGGTCGTAATCAATATTTTCTGCTACAAGTTTCTGTCTATAAATTTTATCTTAAACATGTTTGATATATTCTTCTAACAACATTTCCATAATAAATATTAGCGCAGGTGATGGTAGTACGTACGTAGAACATAACTAAGCATTTTAAAAAATCTCACTGATCGTCAGAAAACATTGCTATAACTGTGATTTTGCTTCTATTAGGCAAGAATAAATAGATCTAGTTTTAAAAATATTTATACTTTACTCCTGAAAACTCAGTAAACATTAGACTGATACACTTGTATGTAAAGTAATCATATTTTTTTCTTTCTTTTAGATACTTGTTCCAGCATTCTTCGTTCTTATAACTTTGTTTATTACCCAAAGTCATCCTAAAGATCCTGCTGAGCCACGACTCATCTTAGATACAGATTTGTATGGACCATATGTATTTTATAGCACTGGTATAGACCTTAAACTAAACACGTCGCTTCTAGCACCAGCACATTTTGAAAAGTACGAAAATAGTTTATTTGGTCCGTTAGGCTTTGGCCAAAAGTGCATTAAAAGGTAAGTATTCGATTAATCAGGTGAATATGCTACGTATGGAAGTATTATTTTAGCATTTTAATTTTAAATGTTGAATACCTGAAAGTTGATTATTCTATCCGTAATTTTAAGCTACATTAAAATATATTAAGACGTATGTAGATTGCACTATTGATTTACTATCTGGATGAAAATATATTTATAATTGCAAACATCGTTCATTGTTTAATTGCTTTAATATCTAAGATAAATTTGAACGAAAGCAACTTAATACAGGTATATGTAATATAACCAAATTGTCTTCCTCAACCATTATTAATAACACTGACCTTTCAAACTTTTGTTCCATTAAGCCGAATCGGTAGTCAGAATATCTTAAGTTTCTACAGTATTTGACATCGATATTTTAGTGTGTTAAGAAGCGCAATCTATACGTATTACTATGAAATGAGAAAATTAAAGAAAATAGTGGAAATGTCAATTTATAATTAAATATGGTATATAAACCTTATTACTTGTTACTTCTCAGTATTAGGAAAACTTTTACTTCACGGTATACAAATGTCATTTTAAAAACAAATTATTCTTTTCAATATGAAATCCTGGACTAAGATCTTTGTCGAAAGTATAGCTGAGGATTCGGATACCCCAGAAAGAAATTTTAGTGAAAAACATAAAAGAGAAAATTTTTGTGGATTTCAGATTGAAGAACTGTTTCATGATAATAAGTACTGAAGTATAATAATATTGAAAAAATTCATTGATAGACCTAGTGTTTAAGATCATCTATTGCTATACGAACGATCAGAAACTTGTCTGAGGCCTTTTGAATTGTGTAAAGCTACGGTAGAGAAGAACCTGGCTCAAAATTCTAATGTTGGACTCACACCTAGATTGATTTCACCCCTCCCCTGAACTTGAAATTCGTAAGTACAGTCGTGGTGAGATGTGCCATCAGGATGTTGTAGAAAGCTTTTAATGAGAGAACTGTATTAAAAAATGCATTTTTCTAACAACGTCTGTATTCAATAGTATTGGACCCTCTTTGAATGTTTAGTCAGCAAGAAAGGTTGTGAAAGCTTAATTGCAAAATAATTTTTGGGAAATGTAACATAGCCTCTCTTTCTATTGTTGCATGGTTACATTGGCACATACCCCAAACGTTTGTATAAACCTCCAAATGTTCGGATGAAATATCTCATTTCTTTCTATGGATAAACATTTGCAAGAAAAATCAAATTTGGGAGATTTTTTCCCCAATTTATCCTCTAAGGTTAGGCTTAGTTGCATCATATAGTTCTGTGGATTAGAACAAACGCATCATTGTGCATTAATCTCAAACTTCAGCGGAAAAATACTGGCCTATCGTTTTTGGAATTGTCAAGTTTTAGTGATTGTTCTATACGGTAAAGGTACTTACTTCTTTAAATATTAGTTCAACTCATTCCTTCGATGGCTAGAAAGTTCAGAAAAATATGTAATCAATACGTTATACACGTGAGAGATTTCTGTCCTAATTTATCCTCTAAGATGAAGCTTTATTACATTATATTGTACTTTGGTTGAGCACATTCTATTTCATAGGACTTGGGTACTTTGATGTACCGCTCTCAAATTTTGGAAGGGGTTGTATTGTACAGAGGTTGTTTCCGATGTATGGTGATAATTTCAAAATGCACTTGCTTTAAGAGAAACCATGTCGCTACCATCGATAGTACTTTATTTGGTGGTCTTGCATCTGGGCAATTGCCCGACAGCGAAATTTACATTGTAAGAGACTGGCACGCAGTGCTGTCGTGTCAATCTGCAACCATTTCTCCTGACATGCTTTCCATAGCACTTCAACGGTGCAGGGTCTTTTGTAAGACAAGGCTCCTTTCAGGAGGACACAGGCGTAAAAGTCAATCGGTGACACATCAGGGGACTTCACTAGAATGTATGTGAATGAAATTGTGCGAACTCCAGTTCCTGCTGTCATTTGTTGACAGAATAGGCGGGTTGGATGAGATGTGTGACATGACACCTTGTCTTGATGCACCCTCACACGATTCTTGTAGAGATGGGGAATATGATGATAAATGGGTGTCAGCTGTTAGCCTGATAATATTCCGAATTCACATTTGTATTTTTTACTACAAGAGGTATGATCAGCTTGTTCTGTACGAGTATCCAGCAATGATAATGAAACCTGTGTCAACATTTTCCTTGCATTGAGTGAGCCATCTTTGAAAGTCCCTCGCACCTGTTGATCGCTAAAAAATTGCACGTGGCTTGTGATAGTCATCCAGACAAACATATGCCTCGTCCAGTGTTACAACAAATTTCCACTTTTCACCGATAAAGTACCGCTCATACAGCTTTCGACAGTTGGTGCGACATTCCTAGATGTTTTTGGGCAAGAGCTTATGAATACGCCCTCTCTGTCGCTTCACCAACCTCAAATTGCGGTGAATGATGGTGCACACTGTCCTCAGTGAGGTTTGTAGCGGTTCGCGATATTCCCATGGGTGGGTGTATTCTTCATGGTGACTAGAGCCCCGACTTCTAGCTCGTGCGACTAGTGGCAGGCCGGGGGTGGCCTGTTTCTGCCCCACAGAAATCATCCCACGCCTCGCCTTACCTACCCCTTTCAACACCCGTGGTATGCCATTTTGGACAGAGTGAATCCACGCTCCTTGCACAGTTTGATAATGGCAGTATAACTGTAATTCACGTCGAAAAGGGCTGTTATATAACCCTCCCTATAAGCACATATTTTCGGTGGCATTTGTCTCGATATGCACTTACCACACCTGTCACGCACAGTCAACAGTCCAAGGTGCCCACACGACTGGCAGCTTCCTTTTCTTCCTGCTTGGTAGTGCTGATGCACAAGGTGTGTAATTTAATCACTATAGATCAGAAACAACGTTTGTATAATCCCCTGCTCATCCTTAATATTACTACACAAAATTGGAATCAAATAACCAGGCCATAAGGAAATTACAAGAATAAACATAGAACATACAAAATATGTACTAAGAGAAAGTCCCAGAGTATCCGGAATATTTACCCAAGGGTGAACAGATCCTTTTCGCTATAATTAAGAAAATCCTTTTCGCTAGTTATTTTTCTTAAAGAAATCTACTTTTAATTATTAACAAGATATTTTCCTCTTCAATATAAAGCCAGGAAAATTTGCCCCAAAAATTACCCCTAGGGTGACTGAAAAATAGTCTTGAATTTTAAGATTTTCTGACTTTAAATTGAAACAATTCAATTTATGTAGAATAATGAAAAATCTACTATCCTCTCCTTGTATACTAAAATTGGGTTTAACAGACCTATAGTATTCCTTTCTTCTTTCTTATCAAAACGGCATTTGTTCCTGACTTTAGTAGTTTTGACCTTTCCATCACTGCATTAAATCTATATCCCAAGACGAAATTAATTCACATGTCGAAAATTTCATGATGACGGAAGCCAAGATCCATAGGTGTTGAGTCGGCAATGGCTTCATATCAAATTTCTACTAAGGTCGCTACCGGAAAATATTCAAGCCATCTGATGAGAGAGTTTCCCCGAAAACTTCGAACGTTCCATCTTGAAATCGAGATTTCGAGAAAAAAAGAAATCGGCACAATACTACATATGAATGTGCTTTCAGTGGAACTTTGAGGGCTCCTGCCCACTTAGCATGCACTGAAGGTATGTTGGGAACTTAACCCCTCTTTTAGCTTCGAGAGATTCCGAACCACAAACCATCCAGCTTGCAGTGAATCGTCGTGGCATCCTTTCTCACTTATCTTGCAGTGGAACTCGGCGGAACTCCAACCTCTCTTTGCTTGCATTGGAGCATTTGGAATCCTACCCAACCTCATTTAGCTTTCAGCGGAGTTTTGTGAGGAGACCTTCCCTTGGCTCCCTGACCCTTGGGACACCTACTTGCCCTAATTATTCGTGAACTTTGAACTTATATAGTGGAACTGTATTATACTGTTTTATATCAGGAAGTTTTTATAACAAAACTGGTTTTGGCAGAAAACGATTTCTGTGTGTATTTGCTCTTACTCCTACCAGCTTTGGCGAAATTGTATAATATTAACAAATTACACAACTACTTGTATATTTTACCAAATAAACTAAATACATAATCATCAGTGTGTCCGAATTTGTAATTATTGTACACTTCCGTTCACGAAAACTGGGACTGCCTTCCAGAGACTAAGACAATAAAATGACCATAGATTCGTATAAATTCTGTAGGTGTGTTTCATTTTCCCTCATATTATCCCGTAGACATGGGTGGAAACTAAACGATAATATTTCAGTATGTATAACATAATTTCATTGTGGATTAAAAATGGCCACCATTACAGGAAACTACGCCAATTTTAAATCGTAAATTTGTTACATATTTATATTTTTAATCTACAACGATTAAAAAAGAAAGAGGCGCAAGCAGAGGCAATTTAGGGTGTTCCAAATGATCTTTCGAAATTTGATCGCGTATAAGTCAGAAGTGGTGATAGGTAGAAACGTACGGTTTGCGGCATAATGTTTACACACACCTAAAGTTTTAATAACCGTTAACAGAGTTTAATTTGAATGCCACGTGTAACACGCAGAATATGCCACTTCCTTTACATCTGGCAGAACATGTCCTTCGTAACGTTGTGAAGTGATGCGCCGATGCGAGCTCGCAGTTCATGCATTCTGCACTGGGAGTTTTGTAAACCACGTCCTTCACAAACTCCAAAGCAAAAAAGATCTAATGAGGTGATGTTTAGAGACCTTGGAGCCAGGCAATTACTTCAAGTCCAATCCAATGACCTGGAAATGTGTAGCCCAAAGCTCTCCTAACGATTGGATCTCAGTAAGGAGGGTCATCGTTTTGCTACAGCAGAATGTCAGGTTGCTGGTGTTCGATCTGTGGAAATACAAACTGTTCTAACATGTCCACATAAACAGTCGTAGTCCTGTTACATGGTCATGAAACCGAATATACCACACGTTTACATTTGGAATATCCCTCACAATTTCTTGACTTACGTGTGGGTTCTCCGAGCCCCATATCCGCATATTGGTTGGATTAACATCCCGGACACATGAAAGCAGGCTTCTTTCGAGAACATCACCATACTCAGAAAGTCTGATTCTCGTGGATGTGATTCAGAATCTCAATCGTAAATACTTTGTGCTTTGGCCTGTTGTTAAGTCTTATATTATGTAGTAATATTTTTAAGAACTGGAAATACTTTTCCTACGAAATTTAGATTTCATTTGTCATTCAAGATGGAAAGTGTTGAAGAGAGGTGGTGCATAAGGCACGAAGCACGAACATTTCTTCCAGAATTTTAAATTTAAGTTTGTTATTTAAGTGCAATGAACACAGTGCAGTTATTATATGTACTTTGTAGTTTATTTGAAGTGTTAGTTGAAAACCAGCGATTAGTAAGGTACAATAAAAACTAAAGTAAGTACGTTCCATGAACCTTGTGTACTACTGACGGATCGTCGGATGTGATGTGATCTGCTTCTGTAACGAGTCCGAAAGTTACACTGGACCTTTGTGGCAGATTTGGTCTTTATCCAACATTCCAAACACTGTGCCATCTCCTTGGAGGTATCCATTTCCGTCAATGCCTCACATCCAAAGACAAAAAGAAATCAAAATAAATTAGAGAAGAGAGATTTGCTGGAAGGTTGATATAAAACAAAACTTGTGTACACTCATGTCCAAAATTATTGTCGCATGTCTATAAATATGTTGTTGTAGCAATATAATTTGATAACGAATTCGGTATTTCTTATAATGTTAGTACTGTATAATCGGCGAAGACATGTATGTGGCAAATTTCAGGTCAAAAGAGCAGTAAATAAGAACAATAAAACGAAAATAAAACTTTCTTGTCCATTCAGCAACATTTTGTTTTACCCACTCTAATTTTCGTATTTATAATTCTTTTCCTATGAAATTTACCACAAATATACATTTCCAGATTATGCACATAGTATCAGTATTAAATTACCCTGCAAAATCATTATCAAATTATATTCTTACAAGGTGACAGTTATAGATATGCCACAATCATTTTGGACATGAGTGCACGTGTAAATATTATGTCGCAGACAATATCTTTCTATCTATCCTCATATCTAACTTATAAGCGCTCAAATTTGGAAAGATTATTTTGGAATACCCTGTATAATTACAACAAATAGACTATAAGTAATTAATCTTCTGGTTCACAGTATTTGCTAACAGTTTCTTTGCTAATCTGCGTGTGCCAGAAACATGCTTTCGTATGGCTACGTTAAATGGAATCAAAGCTAAGGAAGAAAAACCCATCGAAATCAGTAGCATAAAAGGAAGACTATTTGAAAACATTCTGGTGTTTTCTTGCTGTCAACATGGCTTTGCATATATATGGAATAAAGCGATAAAATAACTTGGTAAAACGAGAATTGCCTACTTTATTCACAATCCTCCTATAATGCACTAACATGGGAGCATTATAACTCAGTAATAGAAAAACGTCATTTGGTGAATTTCGTGGAAGATACGAAAACCTTAAAACCCAATATCGATGGTACCAATCTACCCTAAAGAGTATAGAACTTTTTAAGTAAACCTGTGGGAATAATGGAGATATTAAAGGTTGATAGCATAAATCAGAAAGAGAAATGTTTCATAATCTACACCAAGAAACATGTGCTTTATGCCAAACATATCGTCTACACTAATAAGCAACAAATTTGAGTACTTCTGCAGTTTGAATGTTTTAAGTAAGAACAATAAAGACCACAGCACACGTGAAAAGTATTGTAGATTGACCTGTTAACAGGTTTGCGAGAAACACACTAAATCACAAATACTATTTGCACAAGAGATGGGACAAAGATTATTTAAATAATTTTACTTTCTAATGTTAAACTTTGTAGATATATTTGCCTTACAAAGTCAATTTTTAAAAATACTTTTGTTGTGTGAAAATGTATTATATGAAATCTGGAATTGGAAAATATAATTAAACAAAACCATGTTATTCTACAAAAAGTAATAATCTAAAAGAAGCTTTTGGACACTTCAAATATACTTTAGTTTAACATTTTGAATAATTACATACATACATACACACACACACACACACCCCACACACCCACCCACACACACACACACACACACACACACATATATATATATATATATATATATATATATATATATATATATATATATATATATAATATAGGGTTTCCCATAAGTCCGTTTACATAGGCCATCTCGGTAACTATTGATGAAAGCAATGTTGTTGGAAAGTATGTGTTTTCAATCTAAAATGTTGGAATTTTCGGAATTGAACCAACCGTTTGGGCTCTACACTGGTATAGCGCCCAATGTTAAAGAAAATGCAACGTTGCCACGTCTTTGTTGAACAAAAATGAAGATAAGTGCGTATGTTTTTGGAGTATCCTGGAGCCGGAGAATTGAAGAGAGGCCACAATGAAGGATTTGAAGAAGGATCATACGCAACGTCAATCCAAGGCAGTGGCGTCACCATCAGAAGGGGAGGGGAAAGGTACGAAAAAGAAATTGAATTGAATTTATTAACTGCAAACTGGTATTAATTGCTTGGTGGTATTAACTAGATGGGACAAGAGGACAATTATTATAAATAGGAAGGGCCTACGTGTCAAAACTTAAAAAAAAAGAGAGAAGTCGATAAACATGAGTTATCGTAATACAAGTTAAGCTGGTACTGCGATCATATGAGTGCTTTAAAACATAAGCAACAACTCTTAAGCTATAAATACCTTACAAAAGTATTCTTCTTGGGACCAAGACAACTTTGAAACATACAATTCAATTCTACTTATTGTGGTACTTAGATATTGTCTCATTATTCAATTGCTGTCTTGTCTAGAAACCGTAGCACGTCACGTTTCCAGACGAGTTCAAATGAAATAGATTAATTATCTCGTACCCAGCGCTGGTGTAGGAGTAGTGTGCCTGCCTACAACACAGCATTTGGATAGGTCGAACGTGAGCACGAAACCTGTTCCGACGGGACATTCTAACTAAGTTTTTTCCTGGTTTTCCTCAGTCCCCCCGGGTACATGCCGGGAAGGTCTCTTCTCTTATTCCAAGACCGCTTCCTTGTAGACTCACCTAGAGGTTGGATGTGATCTCTGAGTGGAGGCTCAATCTCTCCTTGTATCATTTCCTTGAACAAATAAATAAATAAAGTTTCCCAGCTGGTGAGCGTCATTATTCATTTTAAGGTCTAGGCTCGGCTCGTAAACTTTCATCTTGTTTCGTTGAATGATTGTCTAGTGTCGTGTATGAGTTCTCGAAAAGTGACGAGACACGAGAATGTTCTTGTCTCGTGAACAATACTACTTATTTCATTGGAAAGGGATTAAGAATGTAGAAGCCAGCTATTTGAGATATACCAGATATACCAGCATTCGTCTGATGGGTGACAATGGTATACCACCTTTTTTCCTTTGACAAATGAATGACATCAAGATAATGCAATTCATGCAAGGGTACCAGCGCTCGTCATCTACTTTTTAAATAAATCAAGGAACGTAAAAATCGTACTGTTTTTTTAAAGAAACACTGTTACATAATTTAATAGAAGACTGAAATCACCTCAGGGTCACCAGACACGAACCTGTATCGTACTCAGACGCGTTACCGACTGAGCTACGGCAATGTTTCGTTGGGTCCTGTGTTCCTAGAATGGGGATTAACATGTTAAACCTATTATACCCAGGGCCCGATCTTGAATCCTGCGAACTCGTAGTTCGCAGGAGGCGACAGGTGAGGGCGGCGCCAAACTGGAAAAGGAATTTTGAGCTTTATATGTGAATATTTATTAGAGAAAATGTTACGATGAAAAACATTTCCGAATAGCTTCAAATAAATATTGCACAAACTGAAATACAGATAAAATACATAAAAAGGAGAATGAAGTCGAATCTTTGTGTGGTTGGCTGTAAAACACCCTTTACAATTGAAATGGATTCGTACATCAATTGACACCAATTTCTCGCAGTGCAGGGAGATTTGGGAAAGATTTTTTGAAGGGGGAAAGGAGACCTTTTATGGATATGAGGTAAAATGTAGGGAAATTTAGCTTTTCAGTAAATGTTATATTAAGCACTACGGCATTTTTCCACAATCCCACGATGTGCGCAATACACCCTGTTTCAAAAAGAATATACGTATTTCGGATGTATATATTTATTAAACTTTAAGACATACAAATATGATATTTTACACACATATTTACGAACCTCTGAACTTCAAATTACAGTTCAAGGTTCAAATTACAGATGTTCAATATGTCCTTCATCAGCGACACGAACAATATCACATCGATACTCAAATTCCTCCCATCCTCGGGCAAGCATGTCCTGCGTCACTGATGTTATGGCAGTACAAATCCAGTTCTTCAACTCTTCCAGGTTCTGTGGGAGTCGTGGCACATAAACGTTGTCTTTAATGAAACTCCACAAGAAGAAGTCACAGAGTAAAATCTGTTGACCGTGGAGGCCAGCTGAGATAGAGACATCCTACGTCGCCAGCTCCTTGACGACCAATCCAACGGTTCGGTAAAGTTTCATTCAGATTTTCACGCACTTGGCGACTCCAGTGAGTGGGTGCCCCGTCTTGTTGAAAAATGAAGTTGTCTTCGTGCAGACTCGGAAAGAACCAGTTTTGTAACATAGCGAGATACTGCTGACTGTTAACCGTGTTTCCATTAGCCATTTTAAACATATGACGGCTACCAAGCAAAACAGAAGAGAACTGACATCTAGCGGCTATTAATATAAACTAGACTATGTATTCGTTTCTCCAATAGCCGAGCCGAGGCGCAGCGATCGATAGTTTGGACAAAGTAATTCTTGGTAATACGTATATTCTTTTTGAAGCAGAGTGTATAACAAACTCTTCACTGCTCTCCAACGACCCTTTCGCGACCTTGCTAGAAAATATCATTTCCTACTGTATCTTTGAAATGGGAATGGATCAATAATAATAATAATAATAATAATAATAATAATAATAATAATAATAATAATAATAATAATAATAATAATAATAAAGTAAAAGCTCCTTATTCGTGCTTCCTTCATTCGCGTTTTCACTATTCGCGGATTAAAAAAATGCGACCCAATTCCTATATTCGCGGCTAAAGATTTCTTTATTCGAGGATCTAATCAGTACGTACATACATAATAATAAAAAGGATTCCAATAGGTATCCAACCCAATATCCTTTGTAAACGCCGTCAAATGGACTAATAAAATGTAAAATAGACCTTATTACAACTTTGCCTAAAGTATGTTGTTAAATGATATCGCCGCTGTTATGGTTCGGACTTTGACATAAGCCGCCTTCGACGCGATCGGTGTTTTTGAGAATGTAAACAAACAGAATGAAAGCAACCTTATTACTCAATGAATAAAGTATATTTTTAAATGCCGCCACATTATTAGACGTCCCGTCCTTTGGTAAGAGCCGCTTTGCGTGCTTTATTGTTTCGTCTTTCCATTCGTTACAAAAATTGTGATCGAGTAACACGTCTCTACCGCTGTCTTCCTAATTTATACAATAATGTCAACAACAAAAATGAGAAACGAGTTTCGACACGAAAAAATCTGTGTTACCGCTTAAAGTGAAAATAGAAATGCTTTGATCGTTTACGGCTTGGAGAGTCCTTTTCATCCATATCACGCACATTCAATGTCAACGAATCAACTGTACGATCGATAAATAATCCGAAGATAAAATAAGGTCGTCTGTAGCTTCAACTTCACTGTCAGCGAAAATTGTTCGTGATCCAGCAATAGCAAAAATGGAAGTGGCGATATCATTATGAATCGAAGACCGCAACCAAAAAAGAGTGCCCCTGAGTGGTCCAATGGTCCGGGAGAAGGCAAAGCGTATTTACGCTCATTTTAAAGAACCTGATGGTAGTTGTAGTGGTGAATGTACAGACGGAGGATTTCAAGCATCGGAAGGTTCAATAAATTTAAGGTGGGACAATCATTGCATAACATTAAAATCGTTGGAGAAGCTGCATCTGCAGACACTGCTGCAGCAGAACGATATCCAGAAGAATTTGCACTTAGTAGCCGATGGAGGATACAAACCTGAGGAAGTATTTAATGCAGACGAAACTGCACTGTTTTGGAAGAGAATGCCAAACAAAACATTCATTTCTAAAAGCGAAAAGTCTGCTCCTGGATTTAAGGCAGCAAAGGATAGAGTTACACTGCTGCTATGTTCTAATGCATCTGGAGATTGTGTCATTAAACCACTGATGCTTTACAGATCGTTAAATCCTCGGGCTTTAAAAAAATCAAAACAAGGACGACCTGACAGTGTTTTGGCGTGCTAATAAGAAAGCGTGGGTTACAAGCGCTATTTTTTGTGACTGGTTCCGGAATTGTTTTGTTTCTGAAGTTGAAACTTATTTAAAGAAAACAGAATTTTTACTTTAAAGCAGTTCTAGTTTTAGACAATGCACAATGTCATCCTCGCGAACTTGAAACTATGCATCCAAATATAAAAGTGACATTTTTACCTCCCAACACGACGGCTTTGCTTCAACCTATGGACCAAGGAATAATCCAGGCCTTTAAGCTCTATTACATTAGATGAACCTTCAAAATCGTATTGGATAATATGGAATGTAATCCTGATATGAATGTTATGGAATGCTAGAAGAAATTTGACATAGCAAAATCCATCTTAAACTTAAAAGAATCATTGGAAGAACTGAAGCCACACACATTGAAGTCATGCTGGAAAAAACTGCGGCCTGCTCTGACTGCGGAAAATGACGAAGAAGGTGTGCAAATTCAAACGTTGACTGCAAACATAGCCGAAATCGTGAATGGAGTAGGACGAGATGGGTTCGAACAGATAAACATTCAGGAATTGATTGAATCGCATGAAGATTTGACTGAAACCGACTTGGAGGAAATGTTAAATTCACAGCCCATTGAAGAAGAGGCTTCAACAAGCACTGGAAACGTGACATTTAATTTGAAAAACCTTAGTGAAGGTTTAAGAATGGCAAATGAGCTTTGTGATTTCTTTATAAAAATTGATCCGTCTATGGAACGAAGTCTTATTTTTAAGAGACAAATTGCTAATGCCACTGCTGAATATCAGTCTGAATTAAAGGAGCTTTTAAAAACTGCCAAGCAAGAAAAAAATACAAAATTCTTCAAACCATTGCCTAAGCCCGAAAGTAATAATTAATCAATATGGTCAAAAACTTCAATTACAGTAAATTGTTTTTTTTATATATGTATTTGTTTTTTTATTTTGTCACCTAGGAACGTATCCCCTATAATCCCATATAAATTACCATTCCGTATTCACGGCTTCCGTATTCGCGGGATATTTATGGAACATATACCCCGCGAATAAAGAGCTTTTACTGTAATAATAATAATAATAATAATAATAATAATGAAGAAGAAGAAGAAAAAGAAGAAAATGAAGTCAAGTGTGTGCGTTGCTTATGGATTGAGTGGCATTAGCTGTAGCGCTCCAGAGGGCCCTAATCCCTGGAAAGCCACAGCTAAGTCTGACGCCCAGTGCCGGAGCACCGAGTTAATAGTTATACGAAAGGAGTCGCCACCTGTGAACTGTTGGAAACACAGGAATGTAGTTAAACACAACACACAACAGCAAATACAGGATAAACATGCATCAAAGAAATCCTAAAAGTGCGCAAATAAAAAAAAAATAAAAAAAAATACAACGGTAAACGAATCCAACCTAAGCGAGAGTGCTGCCTGTACACTCTACGAGTGTACAGAGGACAGCCCTTTCCTTGTGTCATGATTTCCTTATCTGATAATAAACCAAAACTTAATATCTAAAGATACCCTCCTAAGGTTTGGTTTCTCTAAATATAAAGAATGGGATTATATGGGTTGTAATATTTATTTAACTATGTATGTTTCCACAAGTAAAATTATTCAATAAGCATTATGCACGTAGAAATGGAATAATGTTATTTTCTTACATTGAGACTAGAATCAAATAAAGTAAAGTTCTTGTGACTTTTGAACTCACGCAGACATGCAACAAAACAGGCTTATACTGTATATTGAGAGAATTAAACATGCTGCATGAATAAACTAATACCCAGAGGATACACACACAAAATACTAGAACATTATGCTGATCAGTTTACATGGCTTTAGTACATACTTAAACAAAATAGCTCGAGCAATCTGACCTTGAGAACCACGACTAGTCGGGTAGACATATAATTGGATAAGACATTGTTATAAATAAACATCATACATGACTGACTTAATATTAAAAGCCAAATTAACCCTTTTCTTAAAAAGAAACACCATGTCATATTAATGTTACTCATAGTAAACGTAGGGTTCAATAATGGTGGACAGCAGGTAGACAAATTGTCAAATATGGCTATAATTGACATTGTGACATACTATGATATAGACCCATGTAATCAATCTACAGCAGACCTGGAATGCAGCGTAGATACCTTCGGACAGAGATTAAGAAAAAAAGAACTGGAGAGGGAACAACATGACTTCCGCAGAGAATTGAATTAGCTGGAAAATAGCTAGCATAACCCAAGAGGACAACAGACGGAACCAACTTATGCTAAGTGGCCAAGCAAACTTTAAATGGCTAAGATACGCCTATGGCTTAGCAGTGATGATCTCAAACGACAATTATTAATCATGTGCATTATCTTACTCATGAGATGTTTATAGCACAACTAAAACTTCTGTGAGTTAAAAAATAATTATCTGCAAAGACAATATGTAAACAAGGTACGTGCAAATCCACAAATGGGTGCAATACGTACTCGAAATGACCATAAATCATTAGAAATGACGATGAATTCTGTACGAAGCAGAATTACTGGCCAGCTACGAGGGCAGGCGCTTATTCTTTGGGTACTTACCCTACTTGCAGATATTAGACAGATATATTTCACTATTATTTTCTTAGATGCACTTGCTACACAAATGAGCAACACTTTAGGAGAGAAGAATAATTGCACGAAACACACGAACTAATGCATCACTCACATACATAATATACTGAGCTTGGACAAATTGACGAATCACTATTACGATATTGATCCTCTTGACTACCCATAACTGAAATCTGTTTGCAGGAAGATGCCCTCATTGTAAATAACCTTCTCCGGCAGGGAGGAGCCGGTGGCACATCCACTTCCTGGATAGTACTGGGCGATTCCGATGATATGGTGGCTGCACCTTGGTTTAATGTGATACACATGCGTAAAATATGTAGTAAGTACAAAACATTGGGTCATCAAAACAAATTCAAGACTGGCTACTTTAACTAACACATTGAAGAAACGCCAGAGAAAAACGTGTCCGAGTAAATTCAATAGCATGGAACTATATACATCCAAGGCGCAAAGCCATATCTCACTTAAATGACATCTTGCTTCATCTTGGCTTTTACACTACGTAAATGGATCGAATTGTTCAGATTGATTATACGGTTACATAAGCATAAGCTGCTGTAAGATGAATTCATGGTTTTCATGATGATATGAAGAAAATATATCAATACTGACTGGTCACTAGACATGTTGCGTTGACTGCTTCCTAAGGACACATTCACAAAAAACAGCTTGTCACTGTTATATTGACAATAAGATCCGTGGACTTCCATAGTTAAGAACAGAATTGAAGTAGGCTAATAATGAAGGCAGATAGAATACTTAACCATCGTGTTACTTCATTGACGACGTGGATGGGTTGGGGGCCGCTGACAGGAGCTTAACTATGCATGATGAGGCTTAATTTATACTGCAAATTAAGTTTATATGCTGCAACTGACATAATGACAAGTTCACTCCACAAATAGCACTCCAGATGCGAGAATAGGCTTCCACAAAGCCACTGTACAGAACATGAAAAATTTCCACACAATGCCGACTCACGTGGTGGAATGAAGAGAAGACCTACGTCCCAACACCATTCAAATACTGCTTCAATTTATGTTGATCACACAGACTAACTAGCGTAAAATGTTCTATGTAACACAACGTGAATTAAACCCAACTTCAAAAATACGGATGAGAATTATAAACGAAGGTATGGCAAAATAAGTTGACCATGGAGTATCACTACATCCTGTTATTATTCTATGTTCTGGCGGAGTAACCAGAATTCTTTGCGCGCGACCGCGAACATGATGTTTCTACAGGGTTGCAAACTACAAATATATTACAAGATATGTCTTGTAAATTACACTAGTATTACAATTCTATTCAGATTATATAGGGGCGTTACAACCATGCCCAGGTTGAAGAAAAAACTTTGCACAAATAGTTTTTTTACAAGTACGTATTTGCTAAAAGTTCCTGGCGTTTTTCCAGAGAACAGTTAAATAATTTAACATTATCCAAATTATGAGGGCCAATCCATTCATTATTTAAATTTACCAAACTTACTGCGTTATTTTCCACACCTATGACCAAAACTGGACCTAAATATTTAAAAAAAACTGGCTAATGGTCGTATCTATCATAGAGCTACGTTTTTGATTCTTTACAAAAACAAGATCACCAATTTTGATTTCAATACCTTCGGTTTTAACCTTAGAATTATTTTTTCAAAGACTCTTCCTAGTATTTAGCCATACTGATTGATGTCTAAACTTATGGTCTACTTCACCAAACTCTGAAGGCCAATCTAATTCTTTTTTGAAGTTATCTAGAGCTGAAAAATTTAGAAAAGCTGTGAGGGAGCGTATCCTGTAACCAGAGATACAGAGTTATTTAACAGTGACTGAACTTCTGATAATTTTTGACTCCATTGAGTATGATCCTTATTGATAAATACTCGTAACAGGCGAGAAACGTCTGAATGATACCTTTCCACAGGGTTGGATTTCGGATTGTACGGACTTAATAACAAGTGCTGAATGCCATTCCTGCGACAAAAACGACGCCATAAACAACAAACGAACTGTGCTCCCCTATCAGTGATGAGTTCCTGGGGAATCGGGTAATGGTAGAAATACCTTTTAGTAAAGATAGAAATAATTTCTTTGGCATTAGCATTCCTCACTGGATACAACACAAGAAATTTACTATAAACATCTAAGACAGATAATATGTATGAATAAGAGTTACTTTTTGGTAAACGCCCTATGAGGTCTACACTTAATTTACAATGTGGGCGGTCTGCCTCTACATGACAAATTTGATGTAGTTTAGCTTGCGAACATGGTTTAGTTGTAGCACAGATTTCACAATCATTTACAAATTTAGCAATATCACGCTTCATATTCGGCCAGTAAAAGAGCTTTTTGCAATGCAGGTAACATTTCCTGGAACCAAAATGTGCTTCCTTGTGAATTTCGTCAATTACTACATGCACTAGACTTTTAGGAATAATTAATTTCCATACATTAGTTTGCTTAACATACACTAAATTTAAATGTTTACAATAATTTGAGTTACCTTCTTCCAATTTAGTCAAACATTTACTAACAAAAGCATCATTTTGCTGTTCTTTAAACATTAGCTGTAAAAAAGAAAATTGTGTTAAATTTCGAAATGCAACATTCGCCATATAGATAGTATCACCAGACTCATCCTCATCAGGAGGATTACGTGAAATAACGTCAGCGATGTAGTTCTCACCAGAGGACAGGTGTTCAAATTGCAAATGATAATCCTGCAACTTTAATAACAATCTAGTAGTTCTAGAGTCTAGATTATGTGTGGTCTTTAAATGTGTTATGGCTTGTTGTCTGTGTGGACAACAGTTTCTCTACCAAGAATATAATCTGCAAACCTCTCACAGAGAAATACTACAGCTAACAACTCTGTCTGAAAAATAGACAATGACATTTCAGTAGGTTTGATACGTCTACTAGCATAAGAAATTACACTAAATTCGTCACCTTCGTACTGACCAATATACCCGCCAATGGCTATGGCAGATGAATCTGAAAAGATGTGAAAAGTTTTACTCATGTCAGGCAATGCTAAGGCAGGAGGAGAAATTAACTCTTGCTTTAGTAACTCAAAAGCTTCCAGTTGCTTTGGACCAAATTGAAATTTCACTTCCTTACGTAGGAGATGCACCAAATCTTCGGTTAACTCGGCGTAGTTGTTAATGAATTTGCGACGCCAATTGGCTATACCCAAGAATTGACGTAACTGCTTACGAGTTCTTGGCACAGGAAAATTTCTGATAGTTTCGTTTAGCTTAGAGTTAACTTTAACTTCTCGGCCAGATATGATATGTCCCAGAAATAACAGTTCGGGGAACAAAAATCTACATTTACGAAAATTTAGAGGAAAGTTCAACTTGTTTAAAGTGTACAAGATAAATTCTAGGTGCTCGAAGTGCTGATTTATAGAGGGTGAAAAACAAACGAGGTCATCTAAATAACAGGAGACAAAATGTTTTGTGGACAGGTCGAAAATGCTGTTCATAACGAACTGGAACAAACTAGTGGCAGATTTCAGTCCCATCACTAAATAACGAAAGCAATATTGCCTTCCTTCAAATAAGAAAGCTGTCTTCTCGTAGGATTCTTCTTCCAAGGGTAGACAATAATATCCATCCTTACAGTCGAAGGGGGAGAACACAACAGAACCTTTGAGGCGAGCCAAAATGTCTTGTATGGGCTCCACACGCACATTAGCAGTTATTACCTTCTTATTCAAGTGTCTCAAATCCAGCGTGGGCCTGATAGACTGCTTATCTGCCTTGTAGACACAGTGCACATGGTTTAAATACGGTGACAATCTTTCTTCGATCACTCCCCATTCAAGCCACTTCTGCAAGAGTTTCCTGAATGGTTCTCGCATTGAGTAGGCTATTGGGTACGGCTTACACACCACTGGCTCTTCATCAGTAAGTTCGATCTTTAGATGTTTTATCTTCACTGGTCTAGGTCGCTCGGAGAATAACTCCCTGTAACGAATTAGTAAATCTGCTAATCTGGACTTAACATCCTCGGTTAAATCAGTTCTAGACAAGATGGTATCTCGAATTTCACTAACTGGCACCAAATAATCTTCTTCTTGGTTCACTTCTTGTATTAAAGGTTCCGGTTCCACTGAACTTATCCATAAAGAGTTCAGATTCAACTTCGCTGGCTTACCATCGAGATCTCTGAAGGTGAGAATGCGGTTAGAAAAGTCTACCACACAGCTGTATTTATTCAAGAAAGGAGTTCCCAGGAGAACGTCTGATTTCATACCTTCCACAATGAAGAAAGAAACTTCGAGAACGTGACCAGAGAATTCTAGATACAAAGTCTTTTGGCCTTTAACTCGGTGTTTTTTATCACCCACGAAAGCTTGCAAAGTTACATGCTTGGCTGGAACTAGCTTGGCAGTAGGCAACACTTCTACAATCCTTTTCCACTTAACATAACTCAATAGGTTAGCTTCACAACCACTATCGATTATGCAGGATAGAGATAAACCGGCTATTTGGCCTGACAAATAAGGTGACTTTATAAAAGCACTATTTTCACTAACATTGTCATGTGAATCTTCATTTAAGACAAAGAAAACTTGGAGAGGAGACTGAGTAAACCAAGTACCATTAGTTCGGTTAGATAACATAGCTTCTGGCCGCTGACTACAATCTTGGCGGGCTCCAGGCGACCAATCAGGAGTCTGCCCTGTTAGTTTAAAGCTGCATTACATTGAGCATAAGGCTCAGAAACAGTTTGTGAATTTACACCCATACTTTCATGGTTGTTCCTAAAGTTAGGACAATGACTACAATTACAGCAAGATAAAATAGGTTCAGCCTGTTCACAAGAATTTCCTGATTGATTATTAGCATTTCTACTAGAATTTCTATTTCTAACGTTTACTCGTCTAATGTTACGATTAGCCTGTCTGTTATTAAAATTACTATTATTCTGTCTATTGTTAAAATTATTACTACTATTGTTGCTATTACGATTGCCAAAGCCAAACCTTCTTCTGTTATTACGCCTGAAATTAACATTATTATCATTGTTGCTGTTATTACCAGGTAGATTATTGCTTAAGTAATCCTTTACATTGGCATATCCCACTTGAGCCCATTTGTCTTTAGTAGTTACCTTATTTTCAGAATTGGAATTCGCACCAGAGCTACCTTGTTCATTATTATTTTCATTGATCATAATAGTGGCAAGGTTAACATCGAAATGCACATTGCGTTTCTTACTCTTATTAGGAGGGTCGTTATCATTACCTGCTTTACGTTTAAAACTAAATGACTCTAAAGACACCAAAGGACTGTTCAGTAACTTAGTTTTATCAGGTACCTCTAACCTCATCAAACGCTCGGCGAGCTCAGAAACAGAAGCGATTTCCACTTGACTCAAAGTAAATTGATACTCAGGGGGTAATGTATCAATCAGATAATCCACTAACTCTGTTTGTGACATGTTATTCTTAAGCATTCTCAAACCTTTAGAAAGTTTCCATACAAACTCAGAAGCTTTTCCATGAATGCTGGGGTTGTGCTTAGTAGACAACAAATATCTCCACTGAGCACTACAAACTTTTGGATTTAGATACTGCGACAAGAAAAGACGTTTGAAGTCATGATATTAATGAATTTGATCTGAGACCTGCGAGATCCAACAAGCAGCAGAATCTTTCATGGCTCTCATGGCAACTAACACTTGGTATTCGGGATCAAGATTCAACAACTTAAAATTCTGTTGTAATTGTTGCAAGAAATCAAGTGGGGAAATTTCCAACACGTTTCCTGTAAACTCAGGAAAATGACTCAAGTCTGACAAACACAAAGACTTTAAACCATGACCATTATTATTGTTACCATTAATGCTAGACAATGGACAACCATTGGACAGGAAAGAGGGGACATATGGCTCCAAGGTGGAAGTTCTTGGGTAGGCAGAGTCACCATGACCAACACTGACTGACGAGACACAAGGCAAGTCATTTCTAGCCTTAGAAATCTGAGAAAGAAAGGGGCTGAATAAATTATTTCGCTCATAACCAGGAAAACTATCAGCCTTCCGACTTTCCAAACCTTTGTCACGACTGGGCTGAAAATGAGTACAATGACTATGCGGCATACCATGAGAAAAAGCGGTGGAAACACAACTAACATTATTAAAGAAATGCTGTACCTGGGACAGATTGACATTAGCAGGGCGAAAACAAGAAGTAGTGGTTACTGAAGTAGTTCCAATCAACGGACTAGAAACAACCACTGGAATTTCAGAATGACTACTGCTCTCACAAGTACTAGGATTACCAAGACCTAAAAATCTTTCAAAGTCTGCGAAGTGCCTACGCTCCACATTAACAACATCAGGATTGAACTGGTTACCTTGTTCTTCCACTTCTTCGTCGTAATCTTGATCAAAAAGGCTATCAACCTTCTCCTTTAGGGCTTCAAGTTGGTCCCGTAGTCCTAGACAGGAGTTGCTAGTCTGATGAATTTCTTTAACCTGGTTGAACAAAGTTTCCAATTGACGCTTACACATACTATTGTCCCTTAAGCAATTAAGTAAGGTTTCTTCTTGAGAGGCTAAATTTTCGTTTACTACTTCCATCTGATGATTCAGTTCGGCAGTTTTATTTTCCAGCTGATTGCTCAATGCTGCAATACGAGCGTCTTGCTCTTTGATGTGACGATCCACAGTGTCTTTCAGCTCTGACATTTCATTAATCACAGTTGTTTTAACTTGAGAGACTTCCTCAGTTACGGCTGATTTCAACTGAGAATTTTTGTTAGCTACATCTAACCTTAACCGCGTGGTTTCTTCAATCACCTTTGACTTCAGTTGTACGGCTTCTTCTGTCACCACCACTTTAATGGAATTTATTTGGGTAGTGAGCTGTGCTAGAAGCTCAGAAAAATTAGAAGCAACACCAATTTCACTACTACTTCCGCTTTGACTCTTCTCTACCAAAGATCCAGTGTTTAAATCATCTATTTCAATAGTATTATCTGCTAAGTTGGGAGATTGTACCAAACACGAATTACAATCCCACGAAACATTAGGCTTGCCCTTCTCGGCAAACTCTTCTTCACTCAATCCTAAACACTGCTTACAGTACCAAGTATTACAGGAAGTACACTCTAATAAAGTGCCTGAATGGCCACACTGACGAGCTTTCCTCTTCGACTTGTTCATTCTGGCACTAACAGTTTAATACATGCACTAAAATTAAAAGAATGCACTGAAAAGAAATAGTTTATCTGACGTTAAACACTCAAATAACTTTTACTTAACTGACATATGATGCGGGTCCCCAACCCAATCCGACACTGTCAACAAAGAGCACTTTGCACCTCACTTACAATGAAAGTTGACTTAAAGCGACTAGGCTTTTTTTTTAAGGAAACATTCAGTGACGACGGTATCCATCTTCAGAACTTAAGAAACATACAAGATATACAAGATACTGATAAACAAGAATTGTAACACGATACCGACAAGATCCTACATATAAAAAGTAAAATGAAAATTACTAAAACACAAGAAAAATCAAAAGTTACCAGCTGATATCCTGGCGATTAGGTCGCCAAAAACGACAAACCGCTGTAGCGCCCCAGAGGGCCCTAATCCCTGGAAAGCCACAGCTAAGTCTGACGCCCAGTGCCGGAGCACCGAGTTAATAGTTATACGAAAGGGGTCGCCACCTGTGAACTGTAGGAAACACAGGAATGAAGTTAAACACAACACACAACAGCAAATACAGGATAAACATGCATCAAAGAAATCCTAAGAGTGCGCAAATAAAAAAAATTTAAAAAAAAACAAAATACAACGGTAAACGAATCCAACCTAAGCGAGAGTGCTGCCTGTGCACTCTACGAGTGTACAGAGAACAGCCCTTTCCTGTGTCATGATTTCCTTACCTGATAATAAACCAAAACTTAATCTCTAAAGATACCCTCCTAAGGTTTGGTTTCTCTAAATATAAAGAATGGGATTATATGGGTTGTAATATTTATTTAACTATGTATGTTTCCACAAGTAAAATTATTCAATAAGCATTATGCACGTAGAAATGGAATAATGTTATTTTCTTACATTGAGACTAGAATCAAATAAAGTAAAGTTCTTGTGACTCTTGAACTCACGGAGACATGCAACAGAACAGGCTTATACTGTATATTGAGAGAATTAAACATGCTGCATGAATAAACTAATACCCAGAGGATACACACACAAAATACTAGAACATTATGCTGATCAGTTTACATGGCTTTAGTACATACTTAAACAAAATAGCTCGAGCAATCTGACCTTGAGAACCACGACTATTCGGGTGGACATATAATTGGATAAGACATTGTTATAAATAAACATCATACATGACTGACTTAATATTAAAAGCCAAATTAATCCTTTTTTCAAAAGAAACACCATGTCATATTAATGTTACTCATAGTAAACGTAGGGTTCAATAATGGTGGACAGCAGGTAGACAAATTGTCAAATATGGCTATAATTGACATTGTGACATACTATGATATAGACCCATGTAATCAATCTACAGCAGATCTGGAATGCAGCATAGATACCTTCGGACAGAGATTAAGAAAAAAAGAACTGGAGAGGGAACAACATGACTTCCGCAGAGAATTGAATTAGCTGGAAAATAGCTAGCATAACCCAAGAGGACAACAGACGGAACCAACTTATGCTAAGTGGCCAAGCAAACTTTAAATGGCTAAGATACGCCTATGGCTTAGCAGTGATGATCTCAAACGACAATTATTAATCATGTGCATTATCTTACTCATGAGATGTTTATAGCACAACTAAAACTTCTGTGAGTTAAAAAATAATTATCTGCAAAGACAATATGTAAACAAGGTACGTGCAAATCCACAAATGGGTGCAATACGTACTCGAAATGACCATAAATCATTAGAAATGACGATGAATTCTGTACGAAGCAGAATTACTGGCCAGCTACGAGGGCAGGCGCTTATTCTTTGGGTACTTACCCTACTTGCAGACATTAGACAGATATATTTCACTATTATTTTCTTAGATGCACTTGCTACACAAATGAGCAACACTTTAGGAGAGAAGAATAATTGCACGAAACACACGAACTAATGCATCACTCACATACATAATATACTGAGCTTGGACAAATTGACGAATCACTATTACGATATTGATCCTCTTGACTACCCATAACTGAAATCTGTTTGCAGGAAGATGTCCTCATTGTAAATAACCTTCTCCGGGCAGGGAGGAGCCGGTGGCACATCCACTTCCTGGATAGTACTGGGCGATTCCGATGATATGGTGGCTGCACCTTGGTTTAATGTGATACACATGCGTAAAATATGTAGTAAGTACAAAACATTGGGTCATCAAAACAAAATCAAGACTGGCTACTTTAACTAACACATTGAAGAAACGCCAGAGAAAAACGTGTCCGAGTAAATTCAATAGCATGGAACTATATACATCCAAGGCGCAAAGCCATATCTCACTTAAATGACATCTTGCTTCATCTTGGCTTTTACACTACGTAAATGGATCGAATTGTTCAGATTGATTATACGGTTACATAAGCATAAGCTGCTGTAAGATGAATTCATGGTTTTCATGATGATATGAAGAAAATATATCAATACTGACTGGTCACTAGACATGTTGCGTTGACTGCTTCCTAAGGACACATTCACAAAAAACAGCTTGTCACTGTTATATTGACAATAAGATCCGTGGACTTCCATAGTTAAGAACAGAATTGAAGTAGGCTAATAATGAAGGCAGATAGAATACTTAACCATCGTGTTACTTCATTGACGACGTGGATGGGTTGGGGGCCGCTGACAGGAGCTTAACTATGCATGATGAGGCTTAATTTATACTGCAAATTAAGTTTGTATGCTGCAACTGACATAATGACAAGTTCACTCCACAAATAGCACTCCAGATGCGAGAATAGGCTTCCACAAAGCCACTGTACAGAACATGAAAAATTTCCACACAATGCCGACTCACGTGGTGGAATGAAGAGAAGACCTACGTCCCAACACCATTCAAATACTGCTTCAATTTATGTTGATCACACAGACTAACTAGCGTAAAATGTTCTATGTAACACAACGTGAATTAAACCCACTTCAAAAATACGGATGAGAATTATAAACGAAGGTATGGCAAAATAAGTTGACCATGGAGTATCACTACATCCTGTTATTATTCCATGTTCTGGCGGAGTACCCAGAATTCTTTGCGCGCGACCGCGAACATGATGTTTCTACAGGGTTGCAAACTTCAAATATATTACAAGATATGTCTTGTAAATTACACTAGTATTACAATTCTATTCAGATTATATAGGGGCGTTACATCGCGCAGTAGAAAGAAATGTCTTCAAGAGTGCTCCGTGTCATAAACAGTGGCCTCGCGTAGTGCTTTAGTTCAATAACCAAAGTTAAGGGTTGAGAAATGTCAGTGTAAATGAAAAACACATTATCGAAGTTCAAGCGACTAAGCTTTAGTTGTCCATGGGTCCAAAGATGGGGACGAATACTAAGAAAAGAGGGCAGTACAAAGGAAATTTTTGATCATTTCTAAGAAAAATATTAACTTTAAGTTCCAAATATCACTGGCTCAGAATAGCTGCCCACTGCTTAATACTCACTTTGTTAATAGACCTATTTAATAGTCCATTTGTCATTCGTCAACATTTTTGTTTCTATCTTGAGTCGTTTATTTATATTATTATTTATAATCATACGTTTTCACTTTTCAATAGTACTTTGTTTTTCATGTAATAATAATGGCCGACTATAAAAAATGGAATATTTTATCGGAAAAGAAAGCTACGAAACTTGAAAGAAGATGAGAGGTAAGCAAAGGATCTAAAAAAAAGTTTCTTTCGACTTCTGAACAAAATTTCGAAAGTGATAATCATACAAAGTTGAGGTGGGGGAGTTGTTAATACCAGTTACTGTTAACTAAGCATCTACAGTGACTTACATTAATATTCGGGCACCATAGATATTACACATAATTTGCTTGCTGAACATGAAAAAAATAATAAATGGGAAACCAACGGAAAACAAGCAAAAAGGCAATGGTTCGGTCGAGCAAATATGCTATCAGTTAATTAAATTATGCAAATTAAATCCATTTTATGAGCACGCAATTGCAATATACCGTATTTTGGACGCCACTTTAATATTTGGACAGTTGTTTTGACTTTTGTTCATCAATAGTAAGCGAGACAGCGGAAGAGTTCCAGTTGCAGTTTAAGTTGTACCGAGTCGCTTAGTTTGCGACTGATTAGTGTGACCGAGAGAAAGCATAAAAGGAAAATGGGGAACAAGGGACCAAGTACAACGTTTAAGCAAAGGCAGTTAGTAATTTTTCACCATGTGAAAGGTCTATCGTACAGGAAAATTGCAGATTTACTCAATATTTGCAAAAGCACCGTTTTGACATTGTACTAAGATTTAATAGAGATTTCGAATCGAGTCAGTGCTTCAAAAGGGTCGACCTGTGAAAGTGAATGATGGAGAGAAAAGCAAATTGATTCAGAAAGTGAAGACAATTTCCAGAATAAGTGCGCTGAAATGAACAGTAGAGTTGTATGAAGACACAGGGAAGACGGTGCATCCTGAAACTGTGCGGCAAGTGTTGTGAAGTGAAGGGTTTAATGGGAAAATAGCTAGAGAAAAGCCTTTTATTAGTAAAATTAACAAAGATAAAAGAGTTAAGTTCGATAAAGTTAATATTGAGAAGCCCGCAACTTGATGGAATGGCGTGTTATTCACGGACGAATCAAAATTCAATCTCCATGCGTCCGATGCCAAGGTAATTGTGTGGTAGAAGCCAAATACAGAGTTAGATTCTGCAAAATCTTCAACCTACCGTAAAGCATGGAGAAGGAAGTGATGGTATGGGGGTGTATTTTTGCATCGGAAGTGTGAGAACTGGTGTTTGTTGAAGGGATTATGACAAAGGAGGTTTATTTGAATATTCTCCGGCAAAATCTACACCAAAGTGCTGAAAAATTAGGAATTATGGGGATATTTAAATTTTACCAGGATATTTGACCCGAACCATAAAGCGCATGTGGTGCGCGAATGGTTGCAGTAGAATTGTCCGAAAGTGCTTTAAACACCACCTTAGAGTCCCGACCTTAACCCTAGAGAGCGTATCTGGGATGAGCTACAGCATAAGGTCAAACGGGTACAAGTAACGTCACGAGACGATTTGAAAAGGGCTCTCCGCGTAGCACGGGATGACAAATTGCCCCATTCTACCAACAAACTTGTTGGAAGCATGTCCAACCGTTTACAGGAAGTCAGGAAACGTCGTGGGTTTCCCACTAAGTACTAGTGCAGCGTTTGTGAGCAAACAACAACACACACAAAACATCTATGGAGTAGGTGTCCGAATATTAAAGTGAGGTTGCAAGTACATAGTGTCATCAGTATCTGTAAATTCTTTCTGCTTCTTTCGTTTAAGACACCGAATTTGTACTTCTTTTCTTTCTGTAAGTATATGAAAATCTAAGTACCTAATCTTTTCACTCACACGGCTCTCATTTATTTCATAATCCTTCCTACTTTTAACAAAATGCAAGTGTCTGAATATTAATGTGAGTCACTGTACTAGTCGACAAATTTTTGAAAGTGTGAGTTTATTTTACTTGATTACAGTGATTTAATTTTTAAATTTAAATGGAATGGATACAGCCTCTTTAGTTACTTATGTAAGTTAAATTTAATGTATTTCAAAATTTGTTTGAATACAATTAGTTTTCATGTAGTATATAAATATTTAACTGGAAAGGGTAACTGTATTCGAAGGTTATTAGGATTATAAGTCACACAATTTTTTCCAGTACTCTCATTGCTAATCACAGCAGCGTATACATACGCTCATTGTATTATAACAGTACAACAATCATTATCAATCCATTCTCTCGTATTAAATTCAGACTGAGCGATATTTTTAAACATTTGGTATTAGTTCTAATACAAAGTGGTTTTTATTATTAGTTACTTGTGTTCATGGATGCGGTGACGGATGTGGTCCGACAATGTAGATCCCCTAGAACTTTTAATTTTTAAGAAAATTAGCACAATTTCAGGGGGCAAATGTACGAAATTTGCATTTTGTGGCTACTCCGAAACATCCTCGGACCCAAAAGTTAAATCTTGGGTGCGCCACTGCTTGTGTTTACATTCTGTTACCCATGGCTTGATTTCGAATGGCTATGTTGGAAAAAGATATGAAAGGACTAAATTTTTCATAGGCTTAAGGGGCCTTGAAAATAATTTTTACGAGGGCGAGTTAAGAATATTTTTCTGGGAAATCTAATTTTGATTTTCCGCCACGGGTCGAAGACAAATTAGATTTCGGCACACACTTTTGTTATTCGTTGTGTATTAAACAAGTTCAGCTAAAATTAATAAAGAATAATTTGAGGTCAACTGTATCTCAAGAACGATTAAATGGACGAGCTTTGATGCCCATTTAAAATGACATACTCAATGAAATGGATACACATGCAATAATAAGAGATTTTGTCAAATTGAAAGCCAGAAAAGTGTCTTTATAACAGGAACTTTTCAGTAACAAAGAACACGAGAAATTAAGCTAATTATTACAGTCGTATCACTAGAAAATACTATGTAAATGTATTTTTAATGAGGCATAAGAGAAAACTCTCTTTGTCGAAATCAAACCTATGTTAATGTTAGACTTCTAATCAATAGTATTAGGCGTATATAAATAATCCATTACATTCCCGAGTGAGGGTATATGAGACATGGGATTACAGCTTAACCTGGAATCTGAACCACAGCTTAAGTTCATGAGTTCTATTCTCTTTCGACTTATATATTTCAATTGTACTTGTCAAAATACATCTTAGGTATATATTTTAGTTGTCTTATGCTTATTTAATTAAAAATGCTATTAATTATTAAAATTGGAACTTTCTTCGGTATTCATCCACAGTCAATTAGTTATAATTTCGCCATCTTTCGTTAATATTCACAGGGAGACTACAGATATTGAAGAAATTTGAAATTGTAACAATTATTTGAGGAATTTTTGTCCATTATAACTTTCTGCTCTTATATTATCATTTAGGTGGTGTAACGGATGAACGATACACATATAATCTTTAAATAGCCCCCACTACCCACAGTCCTGCGAGAACGGACGTCACCCCACTTCCCCCTTTAGAATATAAGAATTTTAAAAGGAGAGAGAAAGGAGAATTCCACTCCCCCACGGCTGAGAATAATGACGACGTGAAGAGTGAGGTTCAATACTGGAAAAGGCTTACACTGTATGCAAAATATCACTATTAAGATAATCAGGAATATCTCTACAACTACTTGTAAATGTAAAAAGTTTTCTATCAAAATGGAAAATTTTATTATAACAAATCCGAAACGTGATATATAAATAGTAATATAGAAAACATTCAACAATTTTAACAAGCAATAATATCATTAATCGAAATCGCCGTTAGCAAGTAACATTTTTCCCAAAAAGGATTTTTTTTTCCAAGTGACAAAATTTTCTGAAGTATTATTATAACCAATCGTAAATCCAAATATAGAATTTAGAAACCTATACAATAATTTCATCAAAATGTATGGAACTCGAAGTTACTGCAAAGTGGCTTTCTTTGGAATGAAAATGTGGGAGGAAAAGATTCCTTATATATGGGTCAAGATACATGAGTTACGAGCAACAGCTCATCTGTAACTCTATAGAGTCCTCTTTTTTTTTTCTTTCCTTATCAAAGCGGACCAAAGACAAATCATTCATTTAAAGTCTCTATTAGCCTGAATATTTCCGTAATTTCAATATATTAAACTTCCTGACTAGCGACTTTACTTTAGTTTTATCAAGGAAAACAAGAATCAACATGTTTTAACTCAAGGCATAATTCTGCCTACACAAAACCAGTAACATGAACTATTCAATTAACTATTTTTACTTTCTTACTTTTCCTTTCGCAATGTTTTTAGAAATAAGTGCTTCCAAAATATATTGAATAATAATAATGTCTTCTAAATAATAACCATAGTCAGGAACTGTTATAGTTCTTAAAAGAAGTTAACTAAACTATACGATTATACGGAAAAATATTAATTTAATGACCCATTCTTTCATTCAGAGGACCTAACTAACACTCTTACCTCATTTTATACACTGCGAAGCGCTTCAGTCTTAAAGCCAGAACCTCGGCTGCAACGTGACGTCATCCCGATCGACGACTCGCGCAATCCAACCGAAGGTTAAGCAGTGCTTCCAACTCCAAGAGAAAGAACCAACTTAACAGTAAACTGGAGTTTCATCTTACAAAAATTTTCCTTTACAACGTTTCATTTTATTATGAAACTTGGGTGGGTTACAGTGGGAGCGCCAAAATATTATTTGCTTACATTTAAGAAGTGTCTAGAACCTACCCTGATCATACCTGCTACAAGCAATATGGGAACCTTATTTGAACAACTTGCCACTCGCAAATCTCCTGCATTTTTTACTCCCAACACGATTGTGTGCCACCGTACTTAAGTGTCATTGTTCGACATTGGTTGGATGCAGCATTTCGGGGACATCGGATCGGGAGTCGAGATCTGTCGAAATGGCCACCGAGATTGCCTGATTTAACGCTGCTTGATTTTTTCTGCACGACAACAAAAATCCTTTGTTTACAGTGATCGTCTAAGTACAAATCATGCCATACAACTTAATATTCGCGAGGGCTACTCTGCTATTACCATTGGAACTCTGCAACGGGTTAGGGCTAGTTTGCGACATTGTATGGCAATTCGTGCACAAGGTGGACTTCACTTTGAACATCAAGACTGAGCACAATTGCAGTGTTGTTTTACCTGTTTCAGGATCTTCCAAGAGGTAGGTGACTTGAAATGATTGGATTAGATTAGGTGCGGTATCTCTTGTATGAGTGTCGCAGTCATTTCTCCTTATATCATTCATTTGTCAAAGGAACAAGAATGGTATACCATTGTCATCCATCAGACAAATGCTGGAATGGTACATCTCGAATAGCTGGCTTCTATATTTTTAATCCCTTTTCAATGAAATAAGTAGTATTGTTCACGAGACAAGAACATTCTCGTGTCTCGTCTCCTTTCGAAAACTCATACACGACACTAGACAATCATTCAACGAAATGAGATGAAACATAAAGTTTACAAGCCGAGCCTAGACCTTAAAATGAATAATGATGCTCATCAGCTGGGAAACTTTATTTATTTATTTGTTTGTTTGTTCAAGGAAATGATATAAGGAGAGATTGAGCCTCCACTCAGAGATCACATCGAACCTCTAGGTGAGTCTAGAAGGAAGCGGTCATGGAATGAGAGAAGAGACCTATCCCGGCATGTACACCTTGTCTCAAAAAGGTTGAGCGCATTCTTTATTGCTGTTTCGAGGCAAAAATTTTCTAAGTCCAACTTCGGGTATCTTCGGGAAAAAGTAAACCAGGTTCGAACCTCGAAGCCAACCTTTGCAATCGGGAAAAATCTTGCAGATGTGTTTTTCTTCTTTTAAATATAATAAGACTTGTTACCAATTATATATAAAAAAGCAACATTGATTGAAATACTTAATGATACAATATTTCGAAACTGTATTAATGCCAGCACATGCTTGTTTGTCATTTTGCTCTCCATACTTAATGGAATATTTAGATACGTAAACGAATCTTTCCATATGTAAAAGAATGGTGAAAGTTAAGACATAGAACATTATTCTTTCCTGAGTACTAAAATAAAAGTCAAAGTAGAACAAAAACAGGGTTTGCAATGGATATGAATGTAATTATTATCTTAAATACCGCTATATATCGCTAGAAGTATTGTTTGAGAAGCGCTTGTGTTAGCTCAGTGGTACGCCGTTGGATTTCAAATCGTAAGGACGAGGGTTCGATTCGCATCTGAGTCAATGTTTTTTTTTATGAAATTCTATTTTCGGCAATGCATGAAAAATTATATAAAATAATTACATTAAAATACGTTAGTTGTATATATATAACATATAATCATTGCAGAACATAGTGATTATTATGTTTAAAATATAACAGGTGTTCACAGTACGTTGGTATTCTATGATATATGTGAATGTTAAATACAAATTAAGAAAATCATATCATCGCAATAAATAAATTATGTAATGTATTTATTTGCAGCTATTTGTCATATAGAGGTTAGTTCTGAACATTCGTATTACAGCATGTCATTGATATTCTTGAAAAATTATCCGAGGCATAAAAAGAAAGTATAAACAGATAATCCAAAGTCGGAACGCTCGCAAGAAATTCATGAACCCCAAAGGTCACGTGAGCAGACTGGAATTGTCCTTATGAAGGTCTTTACACAGCAGAAGGTCTTTACAAAGATTTTTAATTCGATACCTGATATATGCTTTTGCAATGTGGAAGTGGTGATGTCTTTGGTCGCTCTCTCTCACTTTCTCGCTCGCTCACTCTGTATTTATATATATGAAAGTGGATTACGTGTGTGTTTCGACATAATTCTGATATGTCTAGAGCAATTTTAACCATATTTCTTACAATTTGGAAAAGAGTACTGTCGGGATACATATCAAAAATGCTAGAAAAGGATCGATATTAGTATCGAATCCATAGTTTCGTGGTCGCTTAAGTAAACAGTTCTACTTTCAATTCAATTCCAATTAAGCTCCCATTAGCACCCAGGGTGGTTACGTAGCGACAAAAAATATCGAAATCAACCAATATTAGAGTCGACGCGTAAGTTTTCAGTGCCGCATTTCCCATTAGTCCAACTAGGCCCGTGCCTAGAGGGCAACATATTTGAAGAGCGCAAAGTTTAAAATTTTAATTTTTTTCGTATGAAAAATTAAAAAAATCAAGAGCAAATATACTATTTCATGAGCAATCCTCTTTTACTATTCTAATATATTTAATGATAGCGTAAGAAATCTGAAAATAATTCAGAACATATTTCCCATTTATTTTTTGTTACGTAATTGTAGCTGTAGCATCTAGTGAGTGGTATTTAACAGCAATAAATTCACTAATTAAACATATTCGAATTAAGTTTTATTTGTAAGTTAGGGATCAAGGGACGGAGAAATGTGTAGTTATTGAGGGCGCCGAGAGCAAAAGTGCGTAGGGACGCCGAGCTTCTAAATGCAGCACTGTTCGCTAAATTAATTAGTAGAAATTTTAATGCCATTTCAAACCAAATTTAGTCCTAGCGGTGGCAGTATCCGTTTGCTGTCCTAGGAGGAATGAAAGGGGCTGACATCAAAATTATAAAAAAAGACCTACATTAGTGTCGAATCTATAATTTTGGGAGTCTCTTAGGTAAAGAGTGGAACTTCAGATGCCATGTATGTTAAGCCCTCATTAACACAATGAAGGAGTTTGTGAAATTTGTGACATGTAGAAATAATTGAAAATAACCAATGTTAGTATACAACCCATATCTTTCGTGGTCGCCAATTCATTGGGAGCAGTTCTGATGACCTTTAAGTTTAAATTCAACTTCCAGTAGGAGTAAGATCCCCCAGCACATCTAATAAGGAGAGCGTATTTCTGGAATGTCTGGGACAACCTTTACCAAACTTGGGGGACATATTACTTTCAATCTAAAAGAAAATATTGTAGTAGTATGGAGTTATGGAAGTTGGGAGGTGTGACATGTAAAAATAATGTAAAACGACTGATCTTAGTGTTTTATCCATAATTTTCTCGGTCGTTGAGATGGATAGTGATGCGCCCAATGGAGGTTACATCCAAATTCATCCCCATCTTCACAGGATGATGACCTGGGAGAGCTAAAAATAAAATCTCAAAAATTACTTAAATATTTGTCGAATTCATAGTTTTCGGGGTGAGAAAGCGTTTCTAATAAGTTTGGAAGGTAATTTGTACCCACGTCAAGATGGGCTTTTTAATCATATCAATTTGTCACCTTAAGAAGAAATTACCATTACAATTATGATATTAAGCCAACCTTCGCAATCGATGAAAAAATTATGTGGATGTATGTTTCGTCTTTTAAATGAAACAAGATATGTTAAAATCAAAGATAGAGTGGGTCAGTGGGTCGGTTGGTAAGTGGGTGAAATGGGTCAAGATTTGTGAGTGGATCAGTGGATCGTGGGTCAAAAGGACATGACCTACTGCGAAACACCACTCACCGTGACTCACACTGGCCCACCCGGTGGCCACCCTTTTAGTCCAAAGATATTTCGTCCAAAGAACATTTCGTCCAGAGACATTTAATCCAAAGACATTTGGTCCAAAGGACAATTCGTCCAAATGACATTTCGTCCGAAAGACAATTGGTTCAAAGGACATTTCGTCCAAAGGAGAATTGGTTCAAATGACATTTCGTCCAAAATACAATTGGTCCAAAGGACATTTCGTCCAAAAGACAATTGATCGAAAGGACATTTCGTCCAGAGATGTTTAGTTCAAAGCACATTTCGTCCAAAGAACATTTGGTCCGGTAACGCTTGGGGGTCAAGGGTTTGTTTCTATTAGAAGAGTAAAAGTGATTCATATAACATTATGACTCAGTAGCTTCTTATTTCTAAAGGAAATTTGAAATAGAGATTTATTCCGCAATTTTCATTTTGATAGAACAAATAATGCTGAGATATTCAGATAAACGTAAACGCCTGAAAACAATATGCCGAGCAACAGGAGTGAGGGAAAGGTTGCAGTGTGAAGTATGTTGCTGTAATAACTGCTAACATGACATCTAAAATTTTCATGTTGTGAATGAAATAGTTCTAAAATAAGTACCGTTTGAGTAAGTTAAATATTAGGTATTCAAACCCTTGTGTTAGAAAAGTGAAAAATTATGTGTCAAGTATCTTTGAAGAAATATTGACAAGGAAGGGTCACGCAGTGGCTCCGCTGAGATCCGAACGAGACAATTGTGTTTCCATTTGATATGTTATAACTAGACGAATCCCAAAGTTATACGTGCCACCGGGCGGAATGTCGTGAGTTACAACATATCTTGTAATATAAAAGCTACAAAGCTGGCAAAATAGTTGGAACCGAGTCATGTGTTCGGAAACGGTTGGGTAAATGGAAAACTCGGATAATACGTATTCCAACATTTTCAAGGAAACACTGTTTCGGATAAAAAAAAGTTTGCCCCAGGATCCTCGCAGGGTCCCAGACGGGATCCAACTCAATTTTTTTAAATGGTAAGGGGGGTTAAGTAGCACATCGTTTGAAAGCTGTTGTAAAATGAAAGAAAATGCAGCTAGTCTCGACTCTCTACGACAACCCTGTGCAAAATGGCGGAGGATCAAAATGTAAACAAAATCTTAATTGGAAATTCCATGGCCACCCCTATAAATCGGAAACGGTGAGACAAATATGAAAATAGGAAAGGCAGTGGCATTATTTTCAAAGTACAACAATTTAAGTTAAAGCGTCTTGTCCCAAGGTGACCACAGGGTCCCAGGTGGGGTCCAACTAAAAAGTTTCAAATGGAAAGAGAGGTTAAAAAGCTCATCGTTTGCAAGATCTCGTTAAATGAAAGTAGATTGAGCAAGTCTTGACTTTCTACGACAACGCTGTCCAAAATTGCGACGGATCAAAATGTAAACAAAAGCTTAATTGAAAAACTATGGCCACCTTGAATCCAAGTTGACTGCTTAAAACCTATGTCATTCATAACAATACAAATCTAAATCTCTATTTTTGTCTATTATGTATCTAGAAATAATAGGAAGACTAAAAAACAATTGAATTTCGATTCACTTCAACTATTATTTCATTCGGTAACAACACATATATGTTTTGTTCTTAACGCACGTTCGGCACGAATCTCTCGACATTATTTACTTGAATATAACGAATATGCGATGAACACACAACTCTGACTTCCTACTCATACTGCTAAACGGAAGTTGTATACCTTCGGGTATTTTTCTAATTTTGTCATACGTAGTTCATACAGAAAGAACTTGCTGCACCAGTATTTTGGGGGCTCTATTGTAACGTAATCGTGATGGTTACATTTGTATGTCATTCGTTGGTTTGATCGCATTACTTCAAGTAATACAAAATATACAAAAAAAAAAAAAAAAAATCATTTGGAAGATTGGCGAGTAGCACCAAACATGTGTAAGTCATTTCAGTACATCAAGCTGCGTCAAACTTTGTTGGTTTGGTCACAGTATTCCAAGAAATAACATATTTATATACAAACTCATTTTTTCGCGCTGGCGGCCATATTGGATTACAGATTGTACTCTTTGATATTTTGTGGATATCTACAATTAATCATAAACGTTCGCTTCTCCAATACCAGTGGTGTGAGCTGAATATGCGTTCGATACATAGTGCGGCATTTTGAACTCAAGATGTCGCGTTTTTAAACATTTTGCATATTTTAGTTACTTACTAATCAACATTAATGCCAAATATTTTTTGGGAACTTCAGCAGTTTGGTATGCTTATCCTTTCGATATGGGTTTTAAGCTGCCATCTTAAATTCAAGGTGGCCATAGATTTTCAATTAAGCTTTTGTTTACATTTTGACTCGCCGCAATTTTGGACAGCGTTGTCTTAGAAAGTCGAGACTTGCTCCATTTTCTTTCACTTAACAAGAACTTTCAAACGATGTCCTACCTCCCATGTCATTTAAAACTTTTTAGTTGGATCCACATGTGGGGACTCTGGAACAAGACGTTTTCACTTAAATCGTTGTATTTTGAAAATAATGCCACACTTCCTTTCCTGTTTTCACATTTGTCTCACCGTTTCCGATTTATAGGGGTGATCATGGATTTTTCAATTAAGTTTTTGTTTACACTTTGACCCGTTGCCATTTTGCACATGGTTGTTGTAGAGATTCGAAACTTGCTGCATTTTCTTTCATTTTACAACAGCTTTCAAATGATGTGCCACTTAACCCCCCTTGCCATTTGAAAATTTTGAGTTGAACCCCTTCTGGGACCCTGCGGGGGACCCTGGTACAAAATTTTTTTACCCCAAAAAATTTGCCGTTGGAAATGATGGGATACGTGTTGGTCGAGCTTTCCACTTACCCAACGATTTCCGAACAAATGACTCGGTCCGAACTATACTACCAGGTAATTTTTCTGTAGATCTTACATTACAAAATATGTTGTAACTCACGATATTCCGCCCGGTGGCACGTATAACTTTGGGATTCATCTAGTTATGACTCAACAAATGGAAACACGATTGTCTCGTTCGGATCTCAGCGGAGCCACTGCGTGACCCTTCCTTGTGAGAATAGAAAAATACACATGTGTGAAATATATTCTTAGTGTCCAAAGATAATACTCTTAAACAGTCACATTCTTGGCTGCAACATTGTGAAAAGTGATTGACAAATATAAGATGAAAGTTGGAACATTTCGTGTAGAATATACGTATCTTTTCAGGTTAACCACAAGTCTGGTTTCTATTCGTAGACTATTGATAGTGTGTAACTTCGGCAGACGTTTCTACATAATTAGTGAGTTGTATGACAAACCAGAATTGTTAACTTGTCTTGTATTTTTATTTCAGTGTTAATCCTTATGCAAATATAGTATATACTTTTGCTTTCATATTAATTTTCTCGGTACAGCAGAGTATATTTAAGATATCCATTGCAAAGTCTCAAACCAAATACAAGATTCACATGACCATGCGGAGGCAATGTTGTCCGCAAATGAAGAGAGAGTATGCTCTTCAAAGGGTTGTTTATCATTTTGGGAGGCGAATTCCTTAACTAACGAAGCTACAACCGTATTTCTGCGAAGCTAAAACTGTATTTTTGTAAAATTATTAATGAAAGCAAAGAAAGGTGGCCATTCAGTTTTCAGGCGTTTACGTTTTTTCTGAATATCTCAACATATGTTTGTTTTATCGAAAAGAAAATTGCGGAATAAATCTCTATTTCAAAATTTCCTTTAGAAACAAGAAGCTACACAAGTAACACTTCCCAAGTGTAACACTCCAATTTTGATAAAAATTTGGCAGGCAGATACTACACATAAAATAAGTAAATACGTATTTTTTTATTTTCTGCGGAAAAACGGTTTTAGGGGGCAAAAGCCCCCACCCAAAATTTTGAAAGTTGTCGCGCGAAAGGCAAGAAGAAGTGGACCGAAATGAATGAAATCGTGCACAAATATTGTAGACGAAAAATGAGGGAATACGGGTTTCGTGTTTTTCTAGAAAGAATGGTTGGGTGGGGCGCGGACCCCTCCAAACCTTGGCTCATGAAATATCAAAAGTGCTAGTAACAGTATGTCAGAAGTGCCTAAATTTACATGAAGAATTGCAACGAAACTTTGTGTATGGACAATATGCAAAAAATAAATGAACACGGGTTTTTTATTTTCAGCGAAAAAAGGGTTATAGGGTGCAAAAACTTCCAACCAAACTTTTGAAAGTTGAAGCCCGAAAGCCAAGAAGAAGTGGACCGAAGTGAATGAAATTGTATGTAGATATTGGATACGTAAAATAAGGCCTTTCGTGTTTCACAAGTGTCTCCATCTGATTTCTTCAAATTTGGCAGATCAACAACAAGCACAAACAGTATAGTGTATTTTATAGCATTTCAGGAGGCACCTTTAACCCTTACAATGTTTTTCCGCATAAACAAAAACACGTGTCGATTAATTTCCTGTTTGCTGTTGATGTGCCAAATTTGAAGCAAAATGGATAGGGATACTTCAGAAATACAAAAGACCTTATTTTACATAGGGTCTCTAAAATGTCTACCCACAATTTCATTTGCTTTGGTTCACTACTTCCTGCGCTATTACGGTAATATTTACTTTTTTTTCGGAGGAGGCCTAGGCCCCAACACTGTTTTCCGCACAAATTAAAACACGTTTCGTTTATTCTTTTGCGAATTGTCGCTATACGAGGTTCCGTTGCAATTCTCCATACTCTTTAAGAACCTCTGACGTATAATTATTTGCACTTTTGACATTTCGTAATCAACAGTTTAAAAGGTCCGCGATATACGCAACCGTTTTTTTAAAAGGAAAATACGAAACCCAATTACCTCAATTTACGTCTACAATATCTGTGCATAGTTTCATTCAATTCTGTACACTTCTTCTTGCCTTTTAGGCCTCAAATTTCAAAATTTTGGGTGGGGAATTTTGTCCCTTAAAACCGTTTATCCTCAGAAAATAAACTCGCATTCGTTTATTTTTTGCGTATTGTCCCTACACAATGTGTCGTTCCAATTCTTCATATCCTTTAAGCACTTCTGACATACTGTTATTCGCACTTTTGATGTTTCACGATCAAAGTTTTGTAGGGGTCTGTGTCCCACCCAAACATTTTCTTTCTTTCAGGAAAATACGAAACCAGTATTCCCTCATTTTATGTCTACAATATCTCTGCACAATTTCATTCACTTTGGTTCATTTCTTGTGACCTTTCGGGCCTCAAGTTTCAAACTTTTGGATGGGGGCTTTTGCCCCCTAAAACTGTTCTTCCGCAGAAAATAAAAAAACGTATTTATTTTTTTTATCGTATTGTCCCTACTCAAAGTTTCGTTGCAATTCTTCATGTTCTTTACACACATCTGACATACTATTATTAGTACTTTTGATATTTCGTGATCAAAGGTTTGGAGGGGTCTGTGCCCTACGTAACTATTTTTTTCCACGAAAATACGAAACACGTATTCCCTCATTTTACGTCTGCAATATCTGTGCACAATTTCGTTCACTTCGGTCCACCTCTTCTTGCCTTTCGGGCGTCAACTTTCAAAATTTTGAGTAAGGGCTTTTGCCCCCCCTAAAACCACTTTTCCGCAGAAAAACACGTATTCGTTTATTTTGTGCGTAGTATCTACCTGCCTAATTTTTTCAAAATCGGAGTGTTACACTTGGGAGGTATTACTTGTGAGTCATAATGTTATATGCATCACTTTTACTCTTCTAATAGAAACAAACCCTTGACCCCCAAGCGTTACCGGACCAAATGTTCTTTGGACGAAATGTGCTTTTAACTAAACATCCCTGGACGAAATGTCCCTTGGACCAATTGTCTTTTGGACGAAATGTCCTTTGGACCAAATATCTTTTGGACCAATTGTGTTTTGGACGAAATGTCCTTTGGACCAATTGCCTTTTGGAACAATTGTGTTTTGGACGAAATGTCCTTTGAACGAAATGTCCCTGGACCAAATGTGTTTGGACTAAATGTTTCTGGACGAAAATCCTTTGGACGAAATGTCCTTTGGACCAATTGGCTTTTGGATGAAATGTTCTTTAAACCAATTGTGTTTTGGACGAAACGTCCTTTGGGCCAATTGTCTTTTGAACAAAATGTTCTTTGGAGAAATCGCCCTTTGGACCAAATGTCCCTGGACCAAATGTGTTTGGACTAAATGTCTCTGGACGAAAATCCTTTGGACGAAATATCTTTGGACGAAACGACCCCCAACTACCCACCGTCCCATTCTGTTCAGCGCAGCATCTTCGGAACACTGGTGAGCTTGTCTACGTTTTACTTTCAATATCTCCATTTTTCTTCTTTTTTCATTTATTTCTAATGAAAAAAGCTCAGGCATTTTTGGATTTTGATATTTGCAATTGTAAGAGTGGCAATAGCAATAGTAGTTCAATTTTGAGATACAGCTTGTGAGCTTTTAGAGGAGCTAACTGCTGGAAAAAAATTTGAATCACCTGTAATATATGAATTATTATACCTAGTATAAAAAACTGAAAGTAACTATGTCTGCGTAATTATCATGGTCAAATTGCAAAGTCAAATGAAATGACATTTGGTATATAATCAGGCCCCAATCCCAACTGGGAAGTTATCATACGCGTATCACTTTCATTATAACACATATCCTTAGTGGGGAGTAAGTGTTCGAATTTTTGCGAAAAACTGAGTATCTTACAAGCCGTTCAACTTAGAGAGCTTAAATTCAGTATATAACTCTTTACTAAAAATAAACAGAACGTGTCCTGGCATTTTTAAAAATGTGTTTTATGAGCGGGGGGGGATTTTCTATATATTGGAAATTGGTAGTGGGTTGATTTGTAAAAATTATCGAATACGATTGATATTAGTTGAGAAACTAATTGAGAAATGAAAACTACCGTCATTTGCATTTTATACCCACTGCTTTCTATTATAATAATTGCTGAAGCTGGTGTTTAATATATGAATCGTTTAGAGCATAAGGCAATCAAACCATAAAGTTGTGAGAAAAATGGACATAACATTTGTATTCCAAGTTTAATTTCATGCGCATTTTAAATTAGTACGGCATGCTTAATTATATGGAAAAGTAGTTTTTCTTTCTTTTTTTCTTACGTTGGTCTACTTTATCTTGATTTGATACTTTCAAATTTCATCCTGTTTTCTACTGAAATGTATATGTAAGCCAAGAAAGAAATAATTATAAATGATAAATTTAAATTCATCTTAATTTGGAAGATGAGAAACACTTTACCGTTGTATATCGTAAAGGTCAGATCCACCGGTATTGTAACAGAGCGGTGCTTGAGCGATTGACGGTAGGATTTCAAACTCCGATAAGTGAAAATTTCACAGTCTTGTTTTATTTCAAGTGTAACCTCTTCAGTCAATGGAGAGAAGGACGTGGATCATGGGTCAGAGTTGATTACGTTGGTGGGTCGGAGTTGGTCACAATGGTTCATAATTGGTTGTGGGTCACTTCTGTATTCTACCATTAATTTCATAATTCGCAATCACCCTGTTCTTTAGCTTAAAGACACAATCGTGGAACGTAGAATTTAATATTAGTGATGTAATAAACCCATAATGGGTCGCTTCTTGTTTTACCTTGGTGCATTATACTTTTGCAATGGTAAGACAAGTGTTTACCTCTTCTGGGTAGTTTCACAGTTTCACATTTGTAGAGGTGGTCAAGGAGTTTTCAATGAAGGATTTATTACCATCTTGAACGCTCGCTATTTTGCACAAGTTAGCATAAAGACTCGAGACTCTTACCATTTTTTTTAAATTTTAGTAATACTTTTAAATGACATACTACTTAATTTCCCTTGCCATTTTCAAATTTTGAGTTGCACCCTTCCTGAGACCCACCGGGGAACCTTGGGGCAAATCTTTTTCGTCGACACGGGGTACCTTTGAAATTATAAAATACATGTTTTCCGGTGTTGACATTTGTTTCATCGTGTCAGACTTTTATTAGTGTCAACGGGCTTCATGAATACCATGCTTCTTTATTCTCTTAGTTTTCAGATACAAGCCCCATGTCGTGGACCACCGATGCGCAACTGGCGACATTTCGCCAAAGGTTGGTGATCCCGCAGCTACGATCCGTGGTGGCCCCACTTCGGTTTTGAAAATTATACCATCAGCGGCAGAGACTCAACGAAACGCCAACGAACCACCAAATTTCTCCCCCAAAATATGTTAAATCGCCCATATGCTTGATTTGTTTATATTCAGGTGAGTGTAAAAAACACTAGGGGAAAAAAACAAGTATTCCAAGGTAGGCGCGAACCTTCAACCTTAAGTTTACTTGTCGCATATTCTTCTGACTTCGCCACGGAAACGATGAAGAAAATCTCGCTTGTAGAAGGATAAATTATTGAGGTCTTAATTTAGCCAATCAAACAAATCCCTCTATCTCGAGTTCTGTGAGATGGTACTGTGAACCGTTTCGAGATTTATTGCTTTCTGGTGGGGCACTATCTATGTGCAAAATTTGAGAAAATCGCCGACGCGCACCTTCGGAAACTCTCCTCTTTAGTGCAATGTTGACAAGAGATGGTGTGGGTCAATGAAACCTTGATCCACAACATACTGACCCACCACACATCGTGACCCACAATGACTCAACACCCAACGTGACCCATTTACCAACCATGACCCACCACCAACTATAAATAACTCTGAACCATTGTGACCAACTCCGATCCACTAAAATACATCGTCATTAAGTTTGATCCATTATCCACGCCATCCTCTCTACTGACTTAAGAGGTTATATTTGTAATAAACCAACTTTTTCCACTAGTTAGCTCCTCTAAAAACTCATAGCCTGCATCTAAAGAGCCAAGCAGTAAGTCCTATTGCCATTGTTACAACTGGAAATATCGAAATCCAAAAGAGCCTGAACTTCTTCCTTCATTACAACCAAATGAAAAAAAGAAGAAAAATGGAGGTCTTGAAAGTAAAACGTAAACAAAGTTGCCAGTGTTCAGAAAATGCTATCTAGAAGGCACTGAGCAGAATGGGTTGGTGGGTCAATGGTTCAGTGTGAGTCACAGTGATGGTGTTTCGCAGTGGGTCACGCCTTGCTGACCTACGATCCACTGACCCACTCATAAATCTTGACCCATTTGACCCACCGACCAACTCAATCTCTGATTTTACATTTAGTATATCATTTAAAAGACGAAACATACATCTACACTATTTTTTCTCGATTGCGACAGCTAGCTTGATACATATACTAGTTGAGATGGTAATTTTTTCTTAAGGTGAGAAATTGATATGATTAAAGATCCCATCTTGAAGTGGTTACAAACTACATTCAAAAGTTATTAGAAACGCTTTTGCGACCCCAGAAAACTATTACTTCGACAAATATTTAAGTAAGTTTTAAATTTTATTAATCATATATCCAAGCCCCTCATCCTGTAAAGATGGGGATGAATTATGATATAACGCCATTGAGTGCCTCACTACTCATCTCAACGACCGAGAAAACAATGGATAACACTCTACAATCAGTCATTTTACACTATTTTTACATGTCACTCTTCCCAACTTCCATCCCTTGAGGTATCTGAATTCCACAATATTTTTTTCCTTAGATTGAAAGTAATATGTCTCCCATGTTAGGTAAAAGTTGCTCCAGACATTCCGGAGTTTCACTGGAATATACACGTATACATACATCAAAACATTTAGAGCTGTGTTAGCAATGCTTTCGATGTTGCTCCTATAAATTCAAAATCCAGGAGGCAAGTCGCTCATACCAAAACGTGGCATTAAATGACATTGTGTTTGTAATAGTGTCACGAACTCAAACTATGGATTTGACACTAATCTCAGTCACTTGAGACATTTTATTTTTCATCCTTTATCGCCCGCCATAATAATGGGTTTTGAATCGATTGAATTCATTTTGAGTTTAACGTCCCGTCAGCAGTGAGGCTATATGAGACGTAGACCTACTAATTAACGCGAACTACATGAGATCTTGCTGGGGGCCGAATCTGGGTCTCCCACGCCGAAAGCGTGTACGCTATACGCTTAACCACAAAGGAGCTTTACGATAAGAGTTAAATTTGGACTTTAACGCTTTCGGAGTTGTAATTATTAATTTCTGCAACAACGAGAACTATGGATTCGACACTAATATCGATCGCTTTTACTTTATATATATTGGCGGAGAGAAAGGGACCACATCCATATACAAAAGCCTTGCAGATTATTGAACTGAAATCCTTTGGAAAGAAATCCTATTCTGCCTTCTTTCTCGAGTATAAATAAGTCTCTTAGACATGACTTCGTGTTTGTAAATTTCCTGTTTACATAGTTTTGGGGATCGGGAGTTTTGTGTCTGTAACGAAGATTGGAGCTTGTATAATAATTTCTGTTTATACCCGAATAGTCTCTTTACCTTTCAGAAAGCGTAAATCACTTGCTGTAATGAGAAAATTCAGAAGTAACTTCTGATGACAAATAGCTGCAAATAAATACATTACATAATTTATTCATTGCGATGATATTATTTTCTTAATTTGTATTTAACATTCACATATATCATAGAATACCAACGTACTGTGAACACCTGTTATATTTTAAACATAATAATCACTATGTTCTGCAATGATTATATGTTATATATATACAACTAACGTATTTTAATGTAATTATTTTATATAATTTTTCATGCATTGCCGAAAATAGAATTTCATAAAAAAAAACATTGACTCCGGTGTGAATTGAACCCTCGACCGCACGATTTGAAATCCAACGGTGTACCACTGAGCTAACACAAGCGCTCCTCAAATAATGCTTCTAGCGATATATAGTGGTATTTAAGATAATAATTACATTCATATCCATTGCAAACGCTGTTTTTGTTCTACTTTGACTTTTATTTTAGTACTCAGGAGAGAATAATGTTCTATGTCTTAACTTTCACCATTCTTTTACATATGGAAAGATTCGTTTACGTATCTAAATATTCCATTAAGTATGGAGAGCAAAATGACAAACAAGCATGTGCTGGCATTAATACAGTTTCGAAATATTGTATCATTAAGTATTTCAATCAATGTTGCTTTTTTTATATATATAATTGGTAACAAGTCTTATTATATTTAAAAGAAGAAAAACACATCTGCAAGATTTTTCCCGATTGCAAAGGTTGGCTTCGAGGTTCGAACCTGGTTTACTTTTTCCCGAAGATACCCGAAGTTGGACTTAGAAAATTTTTGCCTCGAAACAGCAATAAAGAATGCGCTCAACCTTTTTGAGACAAGGTGTACCTGGGGGGACTGAGGAAAACCAGGAAAAAACTTAGTCAGGATGGAACGTCGGAACAGGTTTCGTGCCCACATTCGACCTATCCAAATGCTGTGTTGTAGGCAGGCACACTACTCCTACAACAGCGGCTGGGTACGAGATAATCAATCTATTTCGTTTGAACTCTTCTGGAAACGTGACGTGCTTCGGTTTCTAGACAAGACAGCAATTGAATAATGAGACAATATCTAAGTGCCACAATAAGTAGAATTGAATTATATCTTTCAAAGTTGTCTTGGTACCAAGAACAATGCTTTTTTAAGGTATCTATAGCTTAATAGTTGTTGCTTCTGTTTTAAAGCGCTCATATTGTCGCTGTACCCGTTTAACTTGTATTAAGGTAACTCATGTTTATCGACTTTTCTCTTTCTTTTCTTTTCTTTTCTTCTTTTTTTAGTTTTGACACGTAGGCTCTTTCTATTTGTATTAATTGTCCTCTTGTCCCATCTCGTTAACACCACCAAGCAATTTATACCGTTTTGTCGTTAATAAAAACAATTCAATTTCTTTTTCGTACCTTTCCCCCTCCCCTTCTGATGGTGACGTCAATGCCTTGGATTGATGTTGCGTGTGATCCTTCTTCATATCCTTCATTGTCGCCTCCCTTCTATTCTCCTTGGCCCTTGATACTACAAAACACACGCACTTATCTTCATTTTTGATCAACAAAGACGTGGCAACCAACGTTAGATTTTCTTTAACATTGGGCGCTATATCAGTGTAGAGCCCAAACGGTTGGTCAAATTCCGAAAATTCCAACATTTTAGATTGAAAACACATACTTTCCAACAACATTGCTCTCTTAACATATTTCCCTATTTTCAATAGTTACCGAGATGGCCCATGTAAACGGACTTACGGGACACCCTATATATATATATATATATATATATATATATATATATATATATATGTGTGTGTGTGTGTGTGTGTGTGTGTGTATGTCTGTGTGTCTTATAAAAGGAAGGATGCATAACTAATCTAAATATGATTTAGTAGGTACATCTATCAATAAAGATATAAGGAAATTAAAAACTCATATTTCTAACTACTATTAATAAAAAATACTTCATGGTGGACAAGCAGGTTTTGTGGATTTTCTCTTGGTTATATCATTTGCTCCGACTTTTTTTTCTTCCACCGTTTCGTTCATTCTCATCATCACCGTCTCCCTTAATTTCGAAGAATAATCGTTGGATGGTAAAATAATAACATGCTTATTCAAGTCCGTCCCACTAGTCTAGTGCTCACCTTTGATGTATGGGTTCCGGGTTCAATTCGCGGTAGACTAGCCTTGACATTTTAACGCGTTAAGGTGGTTCGTGTTCCACAATCTGCCTCGGTGCTGGAAAGGGACTATAAAGTTCAACCAACTAACCGAAATAAACAAAGTGCAAAACTTAGATCGGATTACAACAGTAGACAGGAAAATATTTAAAGCTACATCTTTGAACAAAATAATTTAATTGAACAATTAAACCTCGCCTATTTAACGAGTATAATTTTGCTTGACTTCTGATTCAAATGTTCTGGTTACTATATTCCCAACTGCTGTCTCAATTTCATAAGTAGTGTGATGAGATGATAGCCTATAATATCTTAAATTTGAACGCTTCTTACCGAAATATGCTTTTCATTTTATGTTCCTAAATAGTTATGAACGTTTATACTCTAAAAATATCACCACTCCAACTGCTTGAAAATAGAACTTGTTGATTAATCCGGTTGCCGTTTGCATTACCCTTTCAGCGTCGAAACAATGCGAGACAGGAGAAAGAATCTGCTAAGGAGATATCAATCAATAATTATAATGAAGCAAAAAAGAGCATAAAAAATAAAATATAAATTTGGGTTATTTAATGTGGAACTCGAACTTCTACTGGCTTGTATCCGCAGCAGATATTTATACAAGGAATCAAATATGGGCCTACACGCGCAGAAAATTCGCACGTCACCCACTGAGTAGCTAAAATGTTCACATAGACTAACGTTTGGTGTAAAATCGAAACAACATGCAATCTCACAATGAAACAAACCCATGATTTGTATTTCATAGGTGATGGAACTTACCGTTAAGCTAACTAAACATTAAAATTTCTTTTCAATACATTGAGTCCCTAATCTCTCTTAGTTCTGTCAATTTATTCGTAAGTAATAATTATAATAATGAAAATCTCAGGTAGTCTATATCAGAGCCACTGAATTTTACTCGATCTCTGTAGCCCGAGACCGCTTTCATTTTAAACCAGATTTTCAATGCTCGGATTAAACGTTTTAGAAGTAGATAGTAGTTGGATGGTTGATGAGAGTTCAACGTCTCTTTGCAGTTCTAGTGTTTTTGAAAGTATTGATTCTAAAAGAAGACAATCTCATAATATTCAAGGTTTTGATCATTTGTTCAGAAATGGCTGAATATAAGGATTATCTTGACTTGGTTTGAAATTCGGTTAATTAATTTTGGAAATAAAATACATCTTTTAGCGGTTAAAAATAGTTGTAATACGATTTTAAATTAATAAGCTAATCAGAACATTGCCATTCCAAAATATAATAGTACTTTTACCCATAAAATGGGACAAGTTGGACTAGTCAAATTTATAAATCTATGTACACCCAACCACAAAAGTATCTCCCCTCCTAAGTGCTCTAATTCCATTACTTGGGGTCCACATAATTTGCAGTTGTGAGAACGCCTAGACAGATGCGACCCAACTTACACGTAACTTTTCTCGGCACTGACAGCAGTTGGTAGACCTGATCCAGGTGTTTATGCAGGTAAAACTGTAAAGTAGGTGAATAACGAAATAGTTCTCCATTCTAAGATGAATCTCTATGGTTCGGATTGTGTTTTCCAAAGAACACCATATATTTATCTCAATATTGCTGTGTATGTAATGTATTATTTCTTTATATACTGTATGTTTAGGGAAATAAAAATACTGACCACGCATTTATGAGAAAATACTTGAAAGTAGCTGAAAATATCAAGTCTAGAACAACTGCTGGAAAACAACTTCATTGAGAGACCTTCTCCAATTCCCCTCATTCCAACATATTTTTATTTCTGGTGGGTAGAAGATCTTTTTTGTCCCATTGAGTAGGTATTGAAATTGAAATTGAAACATTTAAAAAAACCTGACCGGAATTCGAACCCGGGTCTGCCGAATAGAAGTTCAATGCGCTAACCACTTACCTAGCGCGTCACTTCATCTTCCACCTAAACTATTAGCTAGTTAAAAGCATTAGTAGAGTGGGGACACTTGGGCCTGTTTTTTTCCTACTGCGCATGCGCAAACCCTGGACGCTGATTGGCTAGCGCAGGTCACGTGACCACGCCACGCCCCTTGACGCTGATTGGCTGGCCACGCCCCTTCACGCTGATTGGTCGGTGCAGGCCACGCCCCCTGCCACACCCCTTGACGCTGATTGGCTGGCGTCGGCCACACCCCTTGACGCTGATTGGTTGGCCATACTCACGCTCTTTTACGACCTCCTATCTACTGCGCTGACTGGCTGGCAGCGGACCCCGCCCCGTTCACGCCGATTGGCTGGCGCGGGACCGCGCCCCCCTTGACGCTGATTGGTCGGCCACGCGCACGGTCTGCGCAGATCGGTCGACGCCGGATCACCGCACCTGCCACATGCCACATAAGATTCGTTCCCTTTTATGAGCGCTTTACGAACACAGAGCAGATTGATAACACATTCTTCATTCGCCTATTTAACATAGCACGTATAGCATAGCAGGGGATGTATTCGTCCCCTTTTATGACCACTTTGAACATAGCAGATATTACTCAGAGACTACGAACACATAGCAGAGCAGATATCACATTCTTCATCCACCTATTTAACATAGCACATATTACACAGAGACTCGTTCCCTTTTATGAGCACTTTACAACCATATAGCAGAGCAAATATCACTTTCTTCATCCTAGCGCATAGCAGAGTATGGCTTATTTTCTTTTACGGGGTAGCAACACCCCCAACCCTCCTCCTTTCTCATCCAGGGCTTGGGACCGGCAATGGCGGAGTTTAAAAAAATAATACCATCATACTCTCATAAATGAATAAAGCATAATATCATTAGCATCAATAGTGGTGAGTGAGAATTTGTTTAAGAAATCGTGCAGTGAATAACCAGATGCACGACATGCTAGATATAGAAAACAGTAATGTCCACAAAATCGAGATAAATCACCTTGAATACGTCTATTATTCCATGTATAATACAGACAGTTTCGTTTTAAAAACCTTATATGATGTTGTATATAGAGAGGTATACCGTAGCTATCGAAATACTCTCCCACACGCATATTAGATATATAAACAGCAACCCAATGTTCACCAGGCTTATCACTAGAATCAGTATTTATAATTATGGCGGCTGGAAATGTATGAATAAACAGAAGTAACTCATCGGCGGCATACACTCCAATAAAATGATCTTTAGGCAAATTTTGTTGTAATGCTTCATAAAGCTCAATTGTATTTAACATTTTTTTCCCTTTAATTAATATATACTTTTCTCTGGAAATCAATTTCTAATTCTGAAGAGAATTCAGCATAAATAATTGCTGTTACAGGAGATGGCAGTGCTTCTTTAAAATGAACCTCTAGGCGTACACTTCCTTGCCGTTGTGGGCTAGTATGAAATCCAGCACTAGCACTAGAATCGGGAGTTAAATCAAACACCAGTAGAGTATAACCATTAGGATATTCGGCTAGTGAAATATTATTACCTTGATTAGAATAATAAATACCTGAACCTGTAAATAACGTGGAATATGCTTGTATATATAGCTTATTATCAAAATCAGGTTGTAGTGGTTTGGAAGGCACAGGCGTTCCATCAACATACAGTGTAAAAAATGACATATTAAAATGCTGAAAATTGAACGGATTTGTCTGATAAGTACCATTAAAAGCAGTATTAGTAACAAAACCAATAATAATACGTTTAGGCACTAGGCCTGAAAATAGATCTGGAAGTGTACTATCCATAATTCCTTGTGGCAACGTTTCAGTCTTCACTTGCACTTTTGTTATAGGATATTTTACTCTAAATTTAGGATTTTGTAATACTTTATTTTGTGCTATTTTAACTGCTGGTGATACATCAACCTTTTTCACAAGCAATGTTGCATCTGTAATTACAACTTTTCCTTCAGCATCTGCGTCACCCATTAGACAGAATATAGGTTTAGCTGGAATTAGTTTAATGCGCAGTTGTACACCATTCAGTAAAAATTTCTCCTGATTAAATATATCAGCATGAATATAACCCAATAATTCAATGACTGACTTAAAGTAGTGAGAAGAAAACGTTGTTTAAATCCTACATTACTATCGGCCACACTGTCCATATGCCCTGCAGTATCTTTAAACCACATTGATGTTTGAAGATGCGTTGATTTAGCTTCAGCATTATAATTTAGTAGTTTTTCAATATACGACCGATATGGATATGTGTGTGAAGAGTAGGAAATAAGTTGATTATTTAAATATAATTGCAATTCACTGAACATTGCATTGAGAAAATCATTTACAGGGCCGATTTTCTTATCGGCAGAAGTTAAATTAGAACCATCTGATTTAGTAATTTTACCTTTAATATAAAACATTGTGTGCGATAAGTCAATATAGTCATCCCCATGACCGGGGACAACAAATTCTATTGTTGCATTATCAGCTATCGAAGCCACAGGCTTATATGGAACTATTTTATTACCTATAATACTGGTTTGAGTGGGTAAACCAGCAAATAAATCTAATTCTGATTTCATACACTCACACTGCATTTTTCTCTCTTTTCTTACTATTAATATTCACACATGGTAAAATTTATAATACCGTATTACGTTTGCGAAAATGTAATTTTACACATACACTGCCATGTTGGAAAGGAAGTGGATTACCTGTACTATCTCTTAAATCAATAATAATTTGATCAAATTGTTTACGTTGCACGGAGACATAGTGAGGATTGTCAAAAATATGTACATTATTAATACCATACTCTGTAATATTTGTATTTATAATACGTAACAATGGAGCTACTGTGTCACCTACCATTTGTGGTTCTACAATATCACTGTAAATATACATAAGTGTAGGTAGCGCTTTTTGTAAATCAGGTGGATAACGAGCATGATGCACAACTGCAATATCTTCTTGTTGTATGTGATCAAAACCTAGTATTCTGGCTAGTTCAGGAGATAGACGTACTTCTATACGCCTCTCTTGATCTTTTATTACTCTACTGACTTCAATTCGTTTTACTGATGCTTTAACTTTTAATTGTAAATTTAATATATCACTTTTATGATTAATTTGAGATAGAATATCATCAACATTATAATAGTGTCCTGGTAAGATTTTAGTTATGTTCCAGCTTTCTGTATTCATGAGACGGTAATAAATATTATTAGTATATTTGGAGACATTCTGAAATGAATTTGTATAATGTACTTCAACAACTGCCGTCTCCCACTCACCTTTCTCTAGCACCAATGGATGATATAATTTGGTAGTATAACATGACAAAGTATTTTGTGGAAAATACTCCATAGAGCTGTTACTCGGTAGTGTAAGATAAAAGCTAGTCTGTTCCATATTAATCAAAAATATCACTCTTCCTTTTCTTTTTACCACCAGTCGTCTTTGCAAAATGAACTTTTCTCCGTTTTCTTCCAGATCCTACCAACACTTGATTTATTTTATTTTGAGCTTTAGTTTTTAAATTATTTTTAGCTTCTTGCCAACGTGATGTTAAAGCTTCGTCAATAGGTCTATTATCACCTAATACATCTCCAGCTACATTAATTCCTGTACGTAACAATTCTTTACCAACAGTTTTTGCTCCTTGTTTAATTAACGGAAATACACTTCGAAATAAACCACCTAAAAAACTTCCAATACCATAACCTTCTTGATATGGTGCACCTCTATACACGTTATAACCACCTCCTGCTTGGTGAGTATAGTATTTAAAGTATGGATCATTCATTATTATTATTATTTCCTATATACACAAATATAACAGTCGTTTATAATATTGTATTGTAGCTAAATGTTTTTTAAATATGACACAAAAATCCATGAATTAAAGGAAGGGGGATATCCCCGCCAACGAACAAGTACACGTTTACCTTTAACTTCTAAAATTTCGTCTATTTCATAAACTTTAGGCAGAGGCACTCCTTGTAATTCCTCCTCGTAAAATATACCATCAATTACTTCACCATTTAAGTCCTCCAACACATAAACCACTTTCTTTTTATTATGTATCACCTGTTTTATTTTAAATATTTCTACCCTTTTTCAAAATGCCGTTTTGCTTTAGTAATGCGCACAGTATCACCTTTTTTATATTTTGCTATGTTAGTATGTGGCATTGGTTTTATTAATTTATTCCAAACTTGTTGAAAAGTGTCCTGGTTCACACTGGCGGGTGGTAATTGATGAGCTCTATGCGGTCTAGAATTATATGCCTGAACAAGTTTCGATAGCACATCTATGTATCGGTAAGTCTTCTTGGCTGTAAAATATTTCCACATTCGTTCTTTAAGAGTTCGATTAAAACGTTCCACCACACTTGCTTTAATATCGGCGTTTTGTGTTGTGAAGAATTTAATATTTTGCTTTTTTAAGTATAACTGAAATGGTCTATTAACAAACTCTGTACCTTTATCTGTTTGTAGACGTAAGGGTCTACGAGGTGTAGATGCAAATATTTGCTTAAATGCTTTTATAATGTTTTCACCAGTTTTTGTACGTACAGGCACAGCCCAGGCGTAACGACTAAACAAATCAATCACTGTTAAAATATACCTATTACCATCATTATACTTCTGCAGACTGTGCATATCGTTTAAATCAGCTTGCCACTGATCGTCAATATTGAACACTAAATAGGGATTACGTGGAAACTTTTTACGTACTGGCTTATGCAGAGTATAAGTCGACTGTTCTTTTACCCACTGTTGCACTTTGTGTAAAGGAATAGATTTCTTCACAGCTCTCCATAATGACATTGCGGTTGAAAACGAGGCAGGGTGTGAAGGGTTATAATAAATATCGGCCAGCTTCTTCATATTTTATAATCACACCATCTGTTGACAACTTTACGTTTACGTGGTGGCTCCTCCTCCTCCTCTTCTTCTTCCTGTTTTGGATCAGCAGCAGATGATGTCAGCTTACGAATATATTCTATACGCTGTGGGTTGCCTATATACTCTAAAGGTATATTGGATTTTGCTAACAGTACAGCAAAGGGTTCCCAACCTGTAGGGGGAATATTTTTCTTGCGATACCTGACAAAATCTGCTATTAGATCTACTATATTAGCTCCAGGAATTAATTTATTATAAATATTAACATTACCATTGTCATCCCAATGAATGTTGGAATTTTGTTTTAATCTACGTAATAAAGGTCTTGCTTTACGCAGACAATTTTCGGGGAGAGTAGATAGTATTTCATCCTCTTCCTCATCCTCCTCCTCCTCCTCCTTCTTAGTACCAACACTAGTTGATGTTGTTGCAGTAGGTTTTTGCACAATGTGTAAATATTTTTGTAACACCTCTTTATAGCGTATCCATTTTTCTTCAACACTCATATTTTTATTATTTAAAATATTTTTCATCTCATCGTCTAAATTAGATATAGTTTGATATTGGTGCAATTTTTCTGGTGCAATTAAAACAAGCTTTTGTGCATGCTGCATAATTTTTTAATTAAAGTAGATAGTATACCTCCAATAATAGGTGCAAGCAAAGCAGTAAGAAACCCACCTTTTTGTACAATTATTCGTTTTTTCTTTTGTTTTAATGATGGCCCCTTTTTCGCTAAATACCTCAATTCCTTTCTATACCTTTTTAATCTATTTTTCTCTTTTTTATTTAACGGAACATTTCCTTGTAATACGTTATAGGAACATTCACAAATAGAACGAATTAATTCGGGATCAGCATTTTGTAAAATTGCTTGGCGTACTTTGGGTTTTGCCTTTGCTAAAAGTTTTAGTAAATGTGCACTCTCTTTGCTAATCATTTTTTTCTTTTTGTAGCTATTATATTAAAATTGAGTATTAAAATATATCAGTTATTGAGATTATTTTTTTACCGGTACATAAACATAATTGTAAGAATCTGAGGGGAAAATTTTTGTTCGAACACGATGTTCGTCGGGAGTGCCCTGTTTTAAATCAAAAATCAAATAACTATGAGGATCTTGTGTTGCGTCCTGATACGCTTCCTGTACAAATTTTGTGTTACCAGGATATAATTGGCGTGCTAGATAATTAATTTGAGCCTGGTCTCTGGGGTTTTTAAAACATATTATATAATGGCAATTTAATGATATGTCTCGCATACCTTTAGCTTGATGAAACATATTTTGTGTTATAAAAATAACACTTAAATCTCGGTGGTGGCTACCTTTAGTAAAAAAGTCAACAATTCGTGTATCACATTCTCGCATTAAATCGTTAATAATTACCAGATGGGGGCCAGCTTGTGCTGGAAAATCATCTATTTTGGGGAGCCTTTCTTTAAATGTACAACCTGAGGATAGTTTCATACAGAGGTTGCCACTCACCATAACACCATACTATATTTTTCCATTTTTCGGCATAATGTTTTAAAAACTCTTTTACAAAATATGATTTACCACACCCAGTGGGGCCAGCTATAATACAAGTAAATGGGTGTTGAAACTCCATATTCTGTTACACCACAAAATAATTATGAATATAATAACATATTATTATTATTACTTTTCAGGCATGTTTACAACTTTACATAATTGAGAACAAGTAATTATGGTCCGCTGAATGCACGGCAAATGAAGCTGGAGTTTTCGCCATGTACAAACACAGAAATTTACCTGACCATTACTGTCGTCATCTGACGATTGAATAAAACACTGACGAATACCTTTAAGAGTATCTGACAATGATATTTTATAATTTTCACTAATGAAAAATTGTGTAGGCAATGAAGAATTTGTAACAGCATTAAAGTAGTTTTCAATATATGAATAATATGGTAGAAAAGTATACCACTCATCAGGTGAAAGACGAATACGATCATAGTAATTATGTAAAGTGATAATAACAGAAAATTCTCCCTCATCATCGTATGCTAGACCAACACATACCTCGAGTTCATTGAAATAATAATAATATTGATTTAAAATTTGATTATCCATTTTTTACTCTCTACTTAATTAAAAACTATCGTTTCTACTAATACTGTATTTACCCTATTCGATTTCTTTTATAACCGTAGGGAAGTGTATCAAAATTTTCTATTCGTTTCCTTTTACTAGCAGTAACCTGATAGATTTTATGCGCCTCCGGCTTAGTAATCAATTTATAATCTTTAGTACGTACAATTTGTCGACCGAGAGGAACGCTAATAGAAGGCGAATTATTTAAAATCATATCTTTCATTTGTTCAAAGCTAACATATTTTAATGTTTTATTATTCAGTGTGATTCCCTTGATTTTACATACTGTCTTTGTTTTACCATTAAGAGTGTTAACAACAGAATAGCCGTAACATTTGGGACCACCAGCACAAAATTCTTCGATATAGGCATCCGGACCATATTCTGCCAACTCATTCTTGCATTCCCCTAAATGCACTCCTATTTTTAACTGTGGCTCACCAGGCGATTGAGTGTAAATAATACTATCGGTATCATAATATAACACACGCTCGCCAAGTAAATCCAAATAACGAAATAACTCGAGGCGAGCGTGTGTCGTGGTGTATGCGGCGATTATCACGTTAATGTTTTTAGCAGGAGCAATAACGCTCTCATTAACACTCCAGTTGAGCACACGGAATTTGTCGCCGATTGGAATACACGAATTAACCTCAATATTCGGATTTGTTAATTTATCGAAATACTCCTCGGGAGTTTTAATGATAGCGATTTGCTCCATGTTTTCTCTCTGTGCGAACTTACCCCACAGGCTGTTTACTCCTAGCTTTGAAATTCGTTTCTTAGGTTTGTTGCGCATAATCTTTTCCCGGTCTAATCGGATACCCTCTTTCTCATAATACTCCTGTATGAACTGGTCTTTTTGTTGTTCGGTGACGCATCCTGCAGGCCAACCGTTACACTCAGTCTTGATCTTCATAAACAGGTTAATGTATTCCGTGAAAAGACCGCCCTCTTTCTTTTCAGCGTCATACATTACAACCTCATAGCTCCATACCTCGTGTTTTTCTAGCACTCTATATCCTTTCTCGACAGCTACCCGCACTTCGTCTACAACCCACACTCCAGTCAAAGCTCTTTCCCCTTCTGAATGCGTGCATTCTTCTTCTCCATTCAGAGTGTCCGCGCACGTTCGGCATAAGGGGAACAATAATTTTCCACCACTCCGATAGGGCAGCACCGGGTGGTAGAGATTGGTCGGGGGTAAAACCGAACACTTTATTATTCCCTCAAACGCTGAAATATCGGGACACTCGTCATCGCCCACATAAACTTTCGGATGACCCACAGGATATTTTTTCACCTTACAACAGTAATGATAGAGAGAGATTATATCTGTATACATAATACGTTCTCCCTCTTTCGTCTTTCTGTAGAGTTTCACGTTGTCGACTCTACCGCCATACAGGGCATCCCGCGGGTGAATTGGGGCTTTTTAGTCATGATGTGGTTTTTTACAAATATACTCACCGGTGGGTGTTCTTTTAAAAACTCGCTCCACCGGCATTCCCACATTTCATGAACTATATACCCCAGCTCTTTTAAACGATTAATTTTGTTTACACTACTTTCATAACGCATATTGAAAGTAGTGTACGCGTCATTATATATGGGGTTGTCACGGCCTGTGGGGTAACACTCCCGGCACCCGTGAAATAGACACCCTTGGTACTCCCAAACGTGTTCTTCACCGTTATAGTGTGCATATCCATCCACTTTATATCCTCCTCTCACCACAACCTCTCGCCCGTTACCAGAATGCTGGATTCGTGTTTTCAATCTGTCGGCCTCGTACACGAGCCACTGAACGGCGCCGACAGATTGATTATCACGCCACCTGTAGCCACTATGTGGGATAATACCAATGGTGTCTGGTCGCAGGAACTTTTTTCGATACATTAAGTTGCACGCGCTGGCAATGCTTATAGTCTCGAGGAACGGGTTGACGCCGGATATAGTCTCAAACTCGTTCATGAATTTTACGCAAGCATTGCGCAGCACGTCCACATCGTTCATACAGTATTTTATAAGTTGTTCTTTTAAAACAGAAACCCGTCTCTCCAAGTGTTTCCTTTTCCTCATTGTACCAACGCAAAAACTTCTCTTTCTGTTTCTTTTTCAAACCCCCCACATCGTAATACTCGATACCTGGTAAAGCACCCCTATACTCCTGATTAGCTTTTGCGTTAAATAAATGAGGGAAATGACCCTTCGAGACGGACAAATCGAACGCGTCGCCTAATTTGGCCAAAGGCATCGGCAAGAAATTTAGACTATCGATAAATTTTAAATATAAATACTCCATCGATAAAATTTTGCACCCCCGCATAATTATTCGCGGCGTCCACTCTTTATGAAGCATCATTGCACGTAAAATAAAATGGGCGTCGTAGCCCTTTGCGTTATGGGCTACAACGACTATTTTATTTATTTCAGAACGTCTTTGTGCTAAATAGTCTAAAAATTCGCCGATGCATTTGTCCCCGTAAAATACATGTGTTCTATCGCCGCATACACCACACCGTTCAGTCTCACTGTTTTTACAACAGTAGCAAACCTGTTGGCTGACTAACAGGTTGGGCTCATGCTCAAAAATACCACCGGCTACTTCTTTATCTTGGCGGCACTCAATATCGTAAAACACAAATAGCCATTTCTGTGGGGTACGCGTTCGGCATGGTTGTATATAACATAAATGGCCTGACGGCATCATATTATTACACCCTGTGCAGAATACCTCCCCACAGACATGTGGATTCCGCCCTTTTTTCACGACGTAGGCTTTACGACATTGAGGACACACCTTCAGAATAGCACACAATGAAGCCTTATGGTTTTTGAGGCACTGAGGCCCATAAAAACATCTATTGCATTCCCTGCAGTATACTACACTTTCCGTAATTGTGCATGGTGGTCTGTTCTGGCATTTATTGCATAAAGCTTTACACTTCCCCACGTGCCTGTCTTTGGTCTGAAATTTTTTGTGGCATTCTTCGCAGAAGTATCCGCATGAAAAGGCTGCTGTTAGGCTAGTGATCACGTTATAATGATTGTTAATATATAACAAATTAATCTGTTTGCCATGACCGTGACCCTCAAAAAATATTTTTTCTCCCGATAACCCATCATACACGGTGATTTTATAGTCCGCTAAATATGCCTGAAATTTTTTTAATTCCGGTATCCCCCCGCCATTCTCTAGGCTAACACCAGCCTTTTCACTTAGTTCGGATACCTTTTGAAACATGTGTTTTGCGTTTTGATTGCGATATCTATGTCTTTCTTTTTTATCATTTTTATGTTCAATAAGCCCTATAGCTACCACCAGAGCTTGACCCAAACAATAGTATTCAGGGTTTTTAATGACTATAATACCTCTGTTATGTTTTATGTACTCGTTTATGTCAGAAAAATTCTGTTTCACCCGTCCCATTCCAATAGGTAGTTCGACATGGTGAAAATAGAGTAAAGCGATCTTGATATAAGAATGAAGTATTGGATTGAATTACTTTTTCTAACGCACCCCACACATTTTCAGCAGTCATATTATTAGCAGTTCGAAACGACAAATAGAATGGTTTATCTGGGTGATTTTGGTTTATAAAAGTCAACCCTACACGATGATGAGGGAGCACACCTCTCATTACATACCGTACCAAATCATTAATACCATTTTCTACCCATTCAAGGGGGTTTTCTCCCTCTGGGGGAGGAGTTAATTCAATTGTCAGTAAATTCCCGTTATCTTTAAACTGTCTATAATATTGCTGAGATTCGGATATTATATTAAATCGCTCCATTTTTTTTGCTGTTTATCTGACTTTTAGAATATTGTAAAATCTTAATTGCTGTCTTCCAACTATAGAACTCCAATTAGTGTTTTTTCTAATAACCTATTATTCTTAACGTTCAACAATTATTCACTGTAAAGCTATATTTTTTTTGCAAAGTTCTTCTCGGAAAAATCAGGTATTTGCGAGAAAAAAGTAATTGGGGCTGTTCCAACTATAGAACACCAATTAGTGTTTTTCCCAATAACGTATTATTCTTAACGTTCAACAATTATTCACTGTAAAGCAATGCTTATATATATATATTTTTTTGCAAAATTCTTCTCGGAAAAATCAGGTGTTTGCAAGAAAAAAGTAATTGGGGCTGTTCCAACTATAGAACACCAATTAGTGTTTTTCCCAATAACGTATTCTTTCTAAACCTGTAAATAGAAAAAAACGGAATTTTACTTTGCAAAACCACCACCGAAAATTTTGACAAAGTTTAAAAAAAAATGCTTATTTTAAAAAATCTATATTCGGCTTATTTTCGGTCGCTGTGACATCGGGTTTTCACGATCGTATTCAACACAACGTATATTTCAAAAAATAATCTATCTTGGGTGAGGTTATGAGGAACACTTAAAATCCACCACCGAAAATTTTGACAGTTAAAAAAATGCTTATTTTAAAAAAATCTATATTCGGCTTATGTTTTGCCGCTGTGACACCGGGTTTTCACGATCGTATTCAACACAGCGTATATTTCAAAAAATAATCTATCTTGGGTGAGGTTATGAGGAACACTTAAAATCCACCACCGAAAATTTTGAGTTAAAAAATGCTTATTTTAAAAAAAATCTATATTCGGCTTATTTTTGACCGCTGTGACACCGGGTTTTCACGATCGTATTCAACACAACGTATATTTCAAAAAATAATCGGTCCTGGGTGCGGTTATGAGGAACACTTAAAATCCACCACCGAAAATTTTGACAAAGTTCAAAAAATGCTTATTTTAAAAAAGTCTATATTCGGCTTATTTTTTACCGCTGTGACGCGTGGTTTTCACGATCGTGTTCAACACAGCGTATATTTCAAAAAATAATCGGTCCGGAGTGAGGTTATGAGGAACACTTAAAATCCACCACCGAAAATTTTGACAAAGTTCAAAAAATGCTTATTTTAAAAAAATCTATATTCGGCTTATTTTCGGTCGTTGTGACGCGTGGTTTTCACGATCGTATTCAACACAACGTATATTTCAAAAAATAATCTGTCTTGGGTGAGGTTATGAGGAACACTTAAAATCCACCACCGAAAATTTTGACAAAGTTCAAAAAATGCTTATTTTAAAAAAATCTATATTCGGCTTATTTTCGGTCGCTGTGACGCGTGGTTTTCACGATCGTATTCAACACAACGTATATTTCATAAAATAATCGGTCCGGAGTGAGGTTATGAGGAACACTTAAAATCCACCACCGAAAATTTTGACAAAGTTCAAAAAATGCTTATTTTAAAAAAATCTATATTCGGCTTATTTTCGGTCGCTGTGACATCGGGTTTTCACGATCGTATTCAACACAATGTATATTTCAAAAAATAATCTATCTTGGGTGAGGTTATGAGGAACACTTAAAATCCACCACCGAAAATTGACAGTTAAAAAATGCTTATTTTAAAAAAAAATCTATATTCGGCTTATTTTCGGCCGCTGTGACGCGTGGTTTTCACGATCGTATTCAACACAACGTATATTTCAAAAAATAATCTATCTTGGGTGAGGTTATGAGGAACACTTAAAATCCACCACCGAAAATTTTGACAAAGTTCAAAAAATGCTTATTTTAAAAAATCTATATTCGGCTTATTTTTTGCCGCTGTGACACCGGGTTTTCACGATCGTATTCAACACAACGTATATTTCAAAAAATAATCTATCTTGGGTGAGGTTATGAGGAACACTTAAAATTACCACCGAAAATTTTGACAAAGTTCAAAAAATACTTACCATTAATTCACACAAAATTCACTTCACTGTTCTCACACACTGCACACGATGTTATCTTCTTGCACGCCGACGAATAACTGACTGAGAACTGCTTCGAACCTCACCCCTTATATAGTGTTCTGCTTTCCTCTGATTGGCTAAAATAAAACTTTTTTTCATTGGAGCAAAATCTACAAGTCAAGTATCTCATTGGCTAAAATAAAAGTATTTACTATTGGCTCCAAACAAAAACGACTAAGATATGTGCTAAATATTTTCTAAGTCCATTTTGGCTGTCCAAAAATCATAAAATGGCCCATATCTCGAAAACGGTCAAAAATATCGAAAAAATAATCGAAAAAATCCCCCCGTACCTCAACCCTTGTCGTTTTTAGACATGAAGAACCCATGGAACCATGTTTCAATCTTGTACGACAAGAGTGGGGGGCCACGGCGGGTCCAAAAAAAACATAACACATTGAAGTGCCGTTTCTCGTCTTTCATGGCGTCATTGCTAGAAATACTCCAGACAAGTCGTCTAAGTCCATTTTCGGGTGTCCAAAAATCATAAAATGGCCCATATCTCGAAAACGGTCAAAAATATCGAAAAAATAATCGAAAAAATCTCCCCTTTATAAATCCGCTTGCCGATTTTACACATGAAGAACCCATGGAACCATGTTTCAAACCTGTACGACAAGGGTGGGCCAAGTTGCCAAAAAAAAACTTCAGATCGTCATATCTCAAAAACGGTGAAAGATAGAAATAAAATTTTAACGGCATTCGATTTAGGATCATCATATGTATAATCTACCCAAGTTTGGTAAACATCGCCCGAATTTCAACGTTTTTTTCGAAAATCAAAATTTTTTGCCTCTAAACTGTCATACCTCGAAAGCAGTAAGAGATAGAGCCACATTTTTTGACCGGTCTTTCCAGTGGAGTACACATATACAGAGTTTCAAAAGCTCAGAAACCAAATGGGTCGAAATTTTGAAAAAATTCGAATCGTTATATCGGGAAAACAGTGAGAGATAGAAATAAAATTTTAACGGTATTCGATTTAGGATCATCAAATGTATCATCTGCCTACGTTTGGTAAACATCAGCCAACTTTCAACTTTTTTTCGAAAATCGCAATTTTCGACACAGCTTAAAGAACAAGTTTTCAAGTGTTCCACCTCCTTCTGTTCTCATGTTGAATGAATGGGGTGGAAAATAAGCCATACTCTTTTATTAATTCTGCTATGTTTTAAATTTGGGTTGGAAAATATGCCATACTCTTTTATTAGTTAGAATATGTGCTATGTTAAATAGGTTGATGAAGAATGTGATATCTGCTCTGCTATGTGTTCGTAAAGTGCTCATAAAAGGGAACGAATCTTATGCGACATGTGGCAGGTGCGGTGATCCGGCGTCGACCGATCTGCGCAGACCGTGCGCGTGGCCGACCAATCAGTGTCAAGGGGCGAGGTCCGACGACAGCCAATCGGCGTCAAGAGGGAGGGTCCCGCGCCAGCCAATCGGCGTGAAAGGGGCGGGGTCCGGTGCCAGCCAGTCAGCGCAGTAGATAGGAGGTCATAAAAGAGCGTGACCAATCGCCGTTAAGGGTGGGGGTCCGCCGCCAGCCAATCGGAAGGGAGTCCTGCGCCAGCCAATCGGCGTGAACGGGGCGGGGTCCGCCGCCAGCCAATCGGAGGTCGTAAAAGAGCGTGACCGGGGGCGTGGCCGGCACCGACTAATCAGCGTCAAGGGGCGTGGCCGGGGGCGTGGCCAGCCAATCAGCGTCAAGGGGCGTGGCGGGGTCACGTGACCTGCGCCAGCCAATCAGCGTCCAGGGTTTGCGCATGCGCAGTAGGAAAAAAAACAGGCCCAAGTGTCCCCACTCTACTGCATTGCATGTAAGACAATACACAAAATACTCGTACTAATACTTGTATAAGGAAACGTTCCTTATGAGTGTCACAATGACTTACTCGATGTTTCCTTCTTTAACTAAAAATAAGTGATATAGACCTTCGTCAATGAGGAAAATATCACAAAACATTCTTCAAGATGAGGTTACCTCTTCGTTTTTAACTGGTCCCGATTTACATTACTGCAATTCTTCCTCACCGTAACTTCTAATTTCTAAAGAAGAAGAGCCGGCTGACACTATTTTCGGATTCTTTGAATTGCATCAACACGTGTAGAAATAGTGTGTGCTATGTTTATCTAACAACTACTAGTTTATTTTCTTATCTTTGTATGAGGAATTAATGGGAAAGTGTGAAAGCAGAGAACTGCCATTACAGTGACCCGGGTTCGAATCCCGGCGTGACATTTATTTTCTCTTTATGAGGAGACATTATTATTATTATTATTATTATTATTATTATTATTATTATTATTATTATTATGCGTATCATTGTATAAATTTCGATGGCAACTGTCGCCGAATATTGGAAAGTGAATATGGGAGAACTATGGAATAAGGTAAAAAGATGCGCGTAATTTTATTATAAAATTATATTGCGAACGCATTTCATCTTACCCAAACGGTTATCGTCGAATATACCCGGTTAAAGGAGCACTCAGTTGATCAAATTAAAAGAACTCAACGATTTGTCCCTCTATAGGGAGACATTGCTTATGTGAGTGTCACAATAACTTACTCAAGATTTCTTTCTTTAACCCCCCTCCCCCAAAAAAAACTTATACAGACGTTCCTCAATGAGGAACATATCACGAAACGTTCTTCAAGTTAAGGCTACGTCATAGTTTTTAGCGATGGTCCCGCTTTACATTACAATTCTTTAGGAATACGCACGAGTCGAGTTGAAACTCGACTCGACTGGAAACACGAAGCGAATTCGAGTCGAGTTTCGAGTTGAGTCAAAGGTAATTTTCTCGAGTCGAGTTCCAAGTCATGTCACTGTTCTGAGGTCGAGTTTCAGTCAAGTCGAATTTGATAAACTGCTAGCTCGTTTAGCTCGTTTTAGCTCGTTTTGAAATCATTACCTGATTAGACTGGAAAGCAAGAGCTATGAGAAATGTAAGCACTAATGTGGAATATTTTTAGTGTTGCTCATAGATCGGACATTGCTCGCATCTCCTCTCGTCTCGATTAACGAGACGACAATGGATTTTTATAACGAGACAACCTCAACTGTCGTAAGCAGTAACATAAGTATATACTGTATTTCTTACGAACAAGGCTAACACCTGCACGGTCGAAGATTTGAGCCGAAGCAGCCCAACCCGGGTAGTGATGTTAACCGACTCAGCTCGGTTCAACTGAGGGAACAGCTCGGGTCGACTCGGTTGAAATGAGGCACCTACTCGGCTCAGGTGAACCATCGGCTTGAGCCATCTTTGTTCGGGTAATTCATCAGCTCGGTTTGGTTCGGCTCGAGCCGGCTTGGGTGGGCGAGTTACTGACTCGGCTCGATAGAGAATGAGCTGTGAGCCGATCCATTCGAGCCGTTGAGAACCCTAAACCCGGATCAAGCAGTATTGAACAAGTTTGGCCGGCGCCCTCTAATTTGTAACGATGTTTGATTTGAGCCGGGATGCTTTCTTCTCCGGAACTTTAATCCAGAACCTCGTGAACAATGTCCTTCCTCCTAGACTTCATGAATACCGAGGTCATCAGTCAACTAGTGTTTAGTATTCAGATATACCTATCTTTCATGTTTATACATTGTCTTGTTATAATAATATAATTATTATTATTATTATTATAATAATAAGTAGAAGAAGCAATAGTATTAGTAGTAGCATCATTGAATAATTATATTGTTTACGTAGGATACTTGAAGAAAGTACTTGAAACTACACACAGCATTTGGCTTGATTTACCTCGCTTTGACTCGAATCGAAACTCGAGTCAAATTCGAGTCGAGTTGGAAGAAATGTTTCGAGTCGAGTTCTCGAGTCGAGCTCAAAGATGTCTGTTTCGATTCGACTGGAGTCGAGTTTGAGTGAAAACTCGCTCGTGTTCATCCCTACAATTCTTCTTTCCCTTCTAGTTTCCAAAGAAGAAAATACTATAGAAATGATTTTCACATTCTCTGAATTATATCAACACGTGCAGAAATAGTGTGTGCTATGATTATCTAACACAACTATTAGTTTATTTTGTTACCTTTGTCTGAGAAATTGATGGGAAAGTGTGAGAGCAGAGAACTACCATTACAGTGACCCGGGTGCGAATCCTGGCGTGCCATTTATTATTTTTTCTTTATTGGAATGTATTGTTTACGTAATTGATATTATAAGTGCTATTTCTTTATTATTATTATTATTATTATTATTATTATTATTATTATTATTATTATTATTATTATTATTATTATTATTATTATTATTATTGAAAATTTGAGACTTGGCCACATATTTTATATTTTATGAATTTTCTGATTGGATTTCAAGTCTTTTTGTTGAATAATCAACATACTTCACTTTAGTGGGTTTATGGGAGGGAAATATCCCGTTGATTTTCATTTGTTTACTTGCACGCTACACCAAGCCTGGATACTACATTTCACCTTTCTATATCTACGGGAAGTACCCTAAAGATTGTGATGATCATAAGAGAATAAGTGAATAAGTGATGGGATCAATGAACATTGCGTATTAACAACATTTAATATTTCTCTTTGTTTGGTTTCTTTTTACAGATTTGATCAGAGATGGCGTGGGTTAATGAAAACTTGACACACCACACACCACAACCCACTCTAACCCATGATCCACCACCTACTTTGGCCCACTCTGACCCACTACCCACCATGACCCACACCGACCCACCACCCACAATGAACCACTGACCCACATGACATACGATTAACATATGATTTTCATTGGACAACACGTTCTGAACCAGAGAGATTGATCTCTGAATGAGGAATGTTTCTTGCGTCATCTACTCACAATTTTACCTGTATAAACACCTTGATCAGGTCTACCAACTGCTGTCAGTGCGGAGAAAAGTTACGTGTAAGTTGGATCGCATTTGATTAGGCGTTCTCACAACTGAAATTTACCTGGACCCCAAGTAGTGTAATTAGAACACTTAGGGGGGAGATACTTTTGTGGTTGGGTGTACAAAGCGCCTGCAAAATAGTGAGTATAAGATGTATATTATGGTTTACCTCAATAGAAACCATGCACTATGTACCGACGCGTCAATCATCCAATGATCTGTGCCCACCTCAACTTAATGGAACTGATTCCAATGCGATAATACGGTATATTTTCATCCATTTAATAAATACATTTCTTGTTGTTATTGAATTCACAAAGTACGCAAGGACGAGCTAAATATACTTTATTTTTGCCACTCTGGGACTGTCGCAGTAAAATAGAAACAAGCTGAACTCCCTGGCATGTAGATGCAATAGTGACGAAAGAGTTGTCTACCCAACGTACAACAGATATTTCATCAGCATTTGTGTTTTGTAAAGCGTGCTGCTTGATGTCATCTTCATGATTTTAGAATTAGTAATAGAACAGTCGTTTGACAGTCCACTTTTTCAAGTGGCACCATTAGCATGATAACCACTTTTTTGAAGCGCACTAAAAGAGAGATTCCTGTGAACAAGTTATCAAAGTTGATGTGTAATGGTAGAAGTTTCATGGTGGATGTCAACTCGTCGATCATGGTGAACATAGAAGCAGCTTACTTACCAAACTGTTCTTCATACTCACTTCGTCCTCTCAGATTTTCCCCTGATATATATGAAAGTTGAAAAGATATCCATACGAAGTATTTAAACACCAGACTTTATATCCAAATCGGATAGACTTTCCGCAGGTGAACAGTTTACAACTCATTGTATGAGAACCACGAACGTAACTCCATTTTTGTAGGTTTACAGGAGAAAGGGAAAAAGGTTGCTTTTTCAAACAAATGTTCATTTAATAACATGATAAACACATTATAGCATAGCAGACAAGTAAATGACCAAGTTAACTTCAGTAACACTCAAAGAACACCAAGTGGGGCTTTCAAAATTATGTTCGTAAGGGAATCAAACAAAATTCCCATTCTTGGAGTTACGTTTCTTTGGTTCTTATACGACGAACTATGCCTACCAAAATATTGAACAATACATTCATCGCAGCCAATATTCTGTTCTGGATTAAATAGGAAAATGAAATGTTTTTCAAGCATCATCAGCTTCTTCATTATCATTTTCACTAGGCCGAGTATTAACAGCACAGTGAACCCAACGACATATGTCCCAAAATCGACCTGATTTTATAGCTTCTACTGCCATTTCATTCCTTACACCATGTGTCCCGTCCCAGTAGAATCTCTTTGAAGTAACTGTATTGTACCCAGGAAGCAAAGTTGTTGAGAGATTTTCCACGACCTACGCATAAATGTCATTACGCGTCCAAATATTGGCCTCTTATTTCTTTCTTATAGAAAGTTTTTCTCTGTCTGTTGAGTAAACATTGTTAGTAACTCATCTTGTGAACTCTCCCATTAAGTCGAGTATTATCTCTGAAATCTAACATCAATTATTTATTTATTCATTTAAGAAAGGCGTATGACTCTATTAGAAGAGAATCATTGTACAACATTCTTATAGAATTTGTAGTACCGAAAAAGCTTGTTCGGTTAATTAAGATATGTTTAAATGAGTCCCAAAGAAAAGTCTGGGTAGGAAAATTCTTGTCCACGAGCTATTACGTCAACAATGGACTGAAACAAGGAGATGCGTCCTCGCCATTAATATTCAGCTTTGTTCTGGGGTATGCTATAAAGAAAATCAAAACGAGGAATCACAGCCTAAACCTGAATGGTATTAACCAGGTTATGGCGTATGCTGATGATGTAAATATAATAGGAGATGATAGGAAAACAATAGAAAGAATTGCACAGAAAACTAAATGCATGGATTTCGTCGAGATCGTAATACTGCAAATTATGATGGGTGCAATAGAATATGAAACAATACTCTCGACAAGGTGGATAGTTTAAAATATCTAGGATCAGTATTAATAGACCAAAATCATATTCACGAAGAAATTAAATGTCGACTAAAAGCAGGGAATTGTTGTTAGTATTCAGTTCAAAATCTTTTGTCCTCGCGAATTTTATCCAAGGATTTGAAGCTTAGAATATATAAAACGATAATCATTCCTGTTGTCCTGTATGGTTGCGAAACATGGTCGCTTACTCCGAGGGAAGAAGATAGACTGAAGATATTAGAAAACAAGATCTTGAGACGAATATTCAGACCCAAGAGGGACTGGAATGGGGGAATGGCTGAAACTTCATAACGATGAACTGCACAGCTTATACCGTTCACTAAACATTGTTTGGGTCATCAAATCTAGGAGGCTCAGATGGACAGGTCATGGAGCCAGAATGGACGAAAGTAGGAGCACTTTCAAAGTTCTAACTGGAAATCCAATCAGAAAACGACCATTAGGAAGGCCAAGGTGCAGATAGGAAGACGGCATTAAGGTGGATCCCGCAGAAATAGGAGTACAAAGTAGAAACTGGATCCAGTTGGCTAAGGACAAAAACCGATGGAGAGCTTTTCTGAACGCGGCATTAAACCTTCTTGTTCCATAGGCTGTAGAGTTAGTTAGTTAGTTATTATTTCTGAAATCTACTTCAGCATAGTTTGTAAGTTCTCGCCCGATCAGTGCCGTCCTCTTCTCATGAATCTTCATCAGAAAAGATGTAAGTTCCAGGGAGTCAACATTCATATGTTCATACGTAAGCACTGATGATAAATTGTGCATAAGAATTCCTTAAATTTATTCAGATGACTGAAATGTAATATAATACGAGGTGCATCTTTCAAATATAACCCAACACAAAATAAAATGAAATTGTAAGGTATAATAATCTTTTTAGATATTTACTTTAAGCACGATGCGATTTTTCTCCTCCTACTGGCATGATGGATAATTACGCCTTCAGCATTGTTTTTTTTTAAATAAGTAAAGACCGGAAGTTATGGCAAAACAAAACACCAAAAATGGCAGGCAAAACGGCAAAACAAATTCCGAAAATTATTCTAAGAAATGGCAAATTAAATTCCAAAAGTGGCACTTTATGTGTTAGAAATCTGAATATTCGTTTAACTTTTAAAACTTCATCTTAGTAAAAAAAATCCGTTGACATCTAATAACTACACAGATTATTAAATGTAATAGAAAAATAATCATCGCAAGTATCACTAATTTAATTCTTGCTCTTGGAATTATGAAGTAACAGGACACATCAAATTAAGAAAGAAATATACATAGAACATAAATGTTAGCAGTTTTTGTGCCACAGGAAAACCTTAACAAAAATAAGCTTCTTGTGCGTCTATGAAAAAGAATAGTGTAGCAAATGAGCAGAGATAAACCTACCTTGGCTCTCCGGAGCTACACAGCACATAAGTAGTTCACTTCTTGTTACATGAAATAACAAGAAGTTTTTTTTCCACCGTAAGATTATGTCGCCTGTCAATATTCGTTTGAGACGCAAAAACGACCTTTTAACATCTACCGATGTGAGAGGAGCATATTTAAAGCACGCGACAACAATGGGATTTAAACCCACATCAACCGTGCTCTTATCCTTGAAACCTTTAGAAGTATTTCTAATTTTCTGCAAGTCGCGGTTTTCGCTAACAAGACGGCCACATTTTTCTTCAAAACTTTACCTTTCTCACCGGGAATATTGGACATATTTTTCACTACACCATTAAATACACTCATAGCAACCCCACTTTCCAGATTTTGTTTTTTCAGGTAAACTATTGACGTTGGTATCTGTGAGAAATTTGAAAAGAGAAATGTGAGATCATTCTTCACAGATATCTGTGCAAGTAACTCCTGTGCAATTCTAAAAGAAGAAGCATCCTATTCATCAAATACATTGACAATCTCGTCGCTTTTGTCGAAATGCTCGGCAAAGCATGCTGTTTCCAACTATGTTCACCATCTCGTCAAAACTGCGATTGGAGGCAGTGGTATATCTGGTGTAATCTCTTTGAAGACTAACTCTAGAAAGTACTTTAACAAAGATCTTATTTACATTTGAAATAAGCTAGTCAATGTCTCGGAACAATGCACGACCTGTTCCTGCAACTCTATGCAAGCTGAGTGCCAAGCATGTGAAATGTAACATATGGGCAAAATAACTTTAAGTGCCTCATTGCTTTCTTCATACATGTTGCTGCATCAGTCAGGAAGAAAAGAACGTAATGTTTTATTCCGTCAGGCCAAAGAAGATTCAGAGAACTGATAAATACTTGCGATATAGTGTAGCTGTTGGTTTTCTCCACAATGTCTGTTGTAAGAAGAAAAATCTTCTATGGTTGTCCAGGGTCTATGGTCCCAACTATAATGTTACAAATGAATTTACCCACAGCATCAGCGGTTTCGTCTATGGAAATGAAAATATTGCTGTCTCCAATCTCACTCCAAATATTCCCAATGGCATCAATATATGCAGCCTCTACGTTTGTCTTTCTTAATGTAGATTTGCATCTAGTTTTCGTTTTCTGTAAGTTTCTAAAAAGCTTTTCGGAGACGGATTTTCCTCTTTGGAAAGAGGGATATCAGCCACAACGAACGCACTACACAAATCATACGCGAACTGATTGTGGCGTGAATTGCATGCACAAAACACTGCTAATGTTGTGTAGTCTTATTTGCACTGCACTTGTTGTTAGTTGTTGTCTTGTGCTTTGTGGTACTTAAATGTTGTGTCACAAAATAACGTTTGTCAGCACAAACAGATTTTTCACAAATTTTGCAAAATAATACTGCTCCATCTGTTGAAACCATCTCCGGTCATAATTCGTTTACAAAGTGAGCAAATTTGTCTTTCAGTGAAACTTCAACCTTTGGAAATATTGCGAGAGGAACAGTAACTCACAGAACAGCATCTAGAAACAAACAAGACGGAATTCCTTTAACTGAAGAAATCGTTTGCCATCGCAGCATCTGCTACCTTTTATTCTTTTTAGGAATTTGTGGGACTCAGTTGGTCAATAATACGGTGATGCAGCCCCTAGGGCGAACCAGCTAGAAACCTTAAATTTCTTATCTCACTGAGTGGCAATGCGTTCTGCTCTATCAGTTAGCAACATGGTGTGCATTTCCCGTGGCAAATATGGCAATTTATTTTAAAAATTGGTATTTCTAAGAGCTTTTTTTTAAATGGCATAATATGGCATTTATGGTATTTCGCCATAACTTCCGGTCCTTATTAATAAGTTTGCTAAATTACTTAATATAATTTAATTGCTAAAATTTGTTCGAAGTAGAACTATTAAAAACTTTATTATAATTTCAAATAAACAAAGAAAAGATTTTAAGCAGTATAGCAATTTCTACCACAAGTGTTTTTCTTATATATATATATATATATATATATATATATATATATATATATATATATATCAGGCGCTCAGTGCACAAAGCATTTAAGTTCACTTTTGGTCATTTTGATCATTTTTGGCATACTTCATATGTAAGATGTCTACCTAAAGCTCCTGAAAGATTCACGTCCAAACATTGTAAATAGTTTTATAATGTAAATTATAGTGTGTACTTGTCCATGTATTTAAATCGAGCGTAGAAACATTATATGTCTCCTTCTCATAAGCTTGGTGATTTGATTTGAATCACTTGTTCTCTGAACGACCGATATCCTCGGAATGGCTCGTAATACCAAATTGCTGTAAACAGTATTTTGATCTTTACGTCCATTGGAAACCATTTGCGTAATCAGATATGATACCTATCTAAGTACTCATTTTGATATAAACCTTTTTCAAAAGAAGGAGAATCGATTCCCGGCGGGAGCTCATGTCGTTCGGATTCCACGTTAATCAGTATGTCCCGTCTCATATAGCCTCGCTGCTGAAAAGTACGTTAAACTCAAAATCAACTCAACTCAGCTCAAAACGAGGATAATTTTCTATTCTTTATTACATAGCTCCTACTTATTCGAAATACCTTATATCATAATCATAGTATTTGATACTAAGGTTTTGCTAATATGCACCATTCCGTTCTTCTCACTTGCATTATCACTGTTGCAGGAGCTTCCAAACTCGAACGATTGTGATGCTTTTGCGTCCTTACTTTGCAAGGCTTAATAAGGGAGTGGTTTTGCATGTTTTCTTTTATTATTCATTTTAGGATTTTGTAATAATCTATGCTACGCTATTTAAAACACCAACAACTTCATATTCGGTTCGCAACGCTGTTAATCCGATGGAATTACGGTGTACGGAATGTTCATCTACCATTATGTGCTTAGTGCAAAATTTCAGCGCCTTTTTCCTGTTAATTTAAAAGTTAGAGGGGCGTTTGAAGATAAAATATCAACTCTAAATATTAATTTTACTTCTAGCGAGTGCCAAACAGTGAAGAAAGTCGATGTGGTTGGTAAACCACTTAATGCACCACTTCCAGATTGCTCATGTGTAACAGGGTATTACAGTTGTTCTTCAAAAGCAAGAGGACCTAATCCACCAAAATTTAAAGTAAGTTATTTCGTGTTAACGATCAGTATTATGCTTATTTCATATTATTCAACTTTTGTTCTGCATTTAAGTTATTGTACTACTTAATTAATTAGTTTATTATAAAACAATTTATTTTTAAACATGTGTTTACTAAACAAGGCTACATTATTGACTAAAGGGTTTACTTGCAGTCATCTAATTAAAATTACCATGTTCAGAAAATAATTGTTCTTCTAATACAAGTTTTATATAATCGCTTGGGCTTTTAAATTACACTGGATTTATTGGATTCTAACCTTAAAATAGTGTACTTATTTTCGTTTAAAGAAACAAACAGACTCAGTTGCTGAAATATTCATAGAAGTTCATCTGTGTTTTGAATTTTATTTTTTTATAATCAGATACAGTTTTTAGTATTGATTATAAAATCAATAATTATATAGACTCTATAGAATTTTATATATAGAATTGCATTAATAAATTCTATATACACAATGTTTTTTGTAAATATTATTGTTAAGGATTCAGGTAAGAATACAGTAGAGCTATTACCTGTGTATTATTATTTGAATTCCATCCTTTCATAATTAATATATACCTTACTCGAAATGTTTTCGTTCATCATAATTCCTAAGATGAATCTTAAGTAGCGCAAGAATTATCTTTCATTCAAAAAATGTAGAAATTACTCTCTTCTTTCCAGATTATGTTTTCCACTGGTACGCTATCACATTTCGTTATCAACATACTTCTAAAATTTGCAGATATGTTTCAATGTTATTAATTATGTAGGTAACCAAGAAAGTTCTGTCGATTTTTCACCCACCAATTTCGAACATCGATACGATACCTAAGACTACCTGGAAGATCAAAAATAGTCCCCACCTGCCAACGTTCTGGAAGGCCGTGTATTCCATCGCGGTAGAACTTGGTGGGCCGTGAAGCAAAGAAAGCATCAAGTGCATTTTTGCACCTCTACTAGGAATTTGAACTGGCATTTTAGAAGGTAACTGTCCAAAGAATGGAACAGGTGATAATCGGACGGTGCAATGTCCGGGGAGTATGGCAGATGCAATAGTGTTTCCCCTCCAAGGTGTAGAATGGTGTCCCAGGTCATTCTATCCACGTGAAGCTTAGCGTTGTCCTGTAACAGGAGGTCCCCTTTGCGATTTAGAAATGGTGGCTCCAGAGTTTTGAGTTTTTCTTGAATACGGCTCAACTGCTGACCGTACACAGTTGCATTGATACTCTGACATGCTTGGAGCAGTTCGCGATGCACGATGCAGCAAGCAATCCACCAAACACCCAAGAGGACCTTGTTCTGGTGCAGTACTGGTTTTGGTAGTTTCGGAACAGGTTCATGACATGCTAACCTTTGGCGATGGTGTCGTGAAGCTTCGCACAGGACCCATTTTTCATCACCTGTCAATACACTGTCCAGAATTGGCTCCTTCCTCAGACAAGACAGCAAAGAAACATAAGTGTCTGCTCGCGTTATCTCCTAGTCTAGAGTCTGATCATGTGGGACCCATCGAATCAACTTCTAGTGCTCCCGAAATTGATGGAGCTGCTGTCGAATGGTCTCTCCACTCACACTGAATTGTACTCCCAGTTAATCGTCGCCTCAATTGCTGCCTAAAGATGTTTATTTTGTACATGTGTTGGTCTTTCGGCACGTGGTACGTCTTCGAGTGTTTCTTTACCGTCCTTAAACTTGTTAAACCACCGCTGCACTGTGGGCGTAGTCACGACTCCCTCCTCTAAGCCCTGGAATATCTTCCGCCCTGCTGTCCTTACGCAAATTCACGGTGTAACTGAACTGCCATAACCAGGTAGTATGTTAGATATACTCACACCAACAACCGATTTTCGCCGTATCTCCATTCTCGTTCAACTCACAGTCTAAGGACCAATTGAACACAGATCTCCACAAAAGCGACAGACTTTCTTGGTTACCTTTATATATAAATTGTATATACGACTCCAAAAGTGCATTACCACCTACTACTCCTCTTTTCCTGCAATAATAGGCAACCCAAAAGCACTGCCGTTGTGGTGGTTGAGAATTCGAAAGGCAATGGACCAAACCTCAACTTTGTTACAAATATAACAGTGTGGCAAACTGCAAATAAGGGAATAAAATAAATTGTTAAGAATGATTTTTTTTTATCGTGCGAGCAATGAATGACATGAAAAGTTACAAAATGATCTTGCTTAAACAGTTCAAACAAGAATGGAAAGAAATAGTTAACAAAGGAAAGCAGTTTCTCTTCATTCCCCCCCCAAAAAAAAAACTCCCAAGTGGATTTATTTACATTGAAATTTCTGATTATAAAGAAATTGCCTTTAGAATACATTATTGTAAAGATTAAGTTTTCAAAAAATGAAATCAAATTTTTGAGTTTTACGTCCCACGGTTATGCCGGCTATGCTAAAGGAGACGGTGATAATGAGTAATGAATGAAATGGTGGAATGAAGAAAGTGGGAGGAAACGGGAGAACCCCGAGAAAACCCACGCACACGGTGTTTGTCCACCACAAAGTTCACTTGGCGGGAGCAGGGTTGGAACCCGAGACCCCTAGCACCAAAGGTGAACGCTCTACCACTGAGACACCGCGGCCCCAAAATTAAGTTTTATTTCTTCATCCATAGCAAGTCTTAGGTACCCTATACCTGCTCCCTAATATCGATATCGAAAATTTAGGATGTTGATATATCGATATCGATATATTCGAGATATCAAATGTTTATATGTCAATATCAATATCGATTACATCAATATATCGACATGTCGCACAGGCCTAGATCCGAGGAATTATGCAATAATAAAATAATAATAAATAATAATAATAATCCGAATATATAGAGGATGCTTGAAACATTCATTAAGTCACTTTCAAAATGAATGCGAAACTTAGTGGTCAAATAAAATACTCAACTTCCAAGAGAACTGCAGATCTCCGAGAGACACCTAGCATAATGTCAAACGTTTAAAACATGGTTTGTTTCCGAGGGGTTTCGGTTGCAAATTCGGTAGTGTTCATTGGACGTATTGATCCGAAATACATTCTAGTAAACTCAATAGCTAGCGTAGGTCATATCTTCAATTCCAGACTACTAATGCGAACTGAACAGAAAGAAAGGAAGAAAAGAAATGATATAGAAAGAAAGAGAAAATGAAAGAATTGTGCTTTACTGCTAAATTTCTATCAGAAACACCCTATATTAAAATTCCAAACTGTATTATAATGAAAAATTACAAATGTTCAAAAGGAAAATTGGATGTTCCTTATAGATGTAGCAGCTCTTCCATGTTTCAAATTTCAAATGTGGATAAAACACATTGAATTATAGGATGGAAACAAATTTTGTGTCAAACTAATAGAAATAAAATGTTGTTTTCAAATAACCAAAGAGGCCATTTTCTAGTCATCTCTGAAGATTTATCTGTTCCGAACGATTTTATATATTGTGTGTATAACGTTGTAGTTCGCAAAATTGGAGCCATTATTTTACATAAAAAACTATATTATCAGGCGAGGAATCAAACCGAGATTTTCCGCGCGGAAGGCTTGTCCGATAACCACTACTCCAACGATTGCTCTACCCAAACTTTGCTTCAGAAGTGGTGTGGTGTTTCTTTCTGAGAACGATAACACAAAAAGTGCTGCAGATCTGTGAAATGTTTCGAATGTCCTGGTAATTTCCTTAACCTTTCCCAACCAACATTCGTAAATCGTCTCTATCATGATACAGATGTTTGCTCCACATTCTTGAGGATTGCTAGTCCAGTATGAGAAGTCGATTCTTCACGATCACTTTGTTATAAAGTATCAACTTGTGCGTGAACAGGACTCGAACTTAGGTTGGATAAGTGTATTGGTTGTAAGTCCGCTACGTTACCAATACGCTATCATGCCACATAAAACTAAACACCAAATATTACTAACTTCAGCTTTGGAACGAACGGCTGCTACTTGTAAGGTTATTTACACCAAAATGCACAACGAAATTAATTTATTCGACGACTTAGAGACAAATTAGTGCCCACTAATAAGCGATTAACATACAATCCAGGAAAAAGTACAGAAATAATAAAAATTACATGCATTAATTTCGCCGTGCATGTTGAAAAATAGGTGGGTAATAATAATAATAATAATAATAATAATAATAATAATAATAATAATAATAATAATAATAAATCAAGAACTATACTGTTAAGGTGAATTATTATTATTATTATTATTATTATTATTATTATTATTATTATTATTATTATTATTATTATTATTCGTGTACTTTTGAACTGGCATGGTGAAATTACTGCATAATATGTTATTATTTCTGTATTTTTTTCTGTGTTGTATGTTATTTCATTTATTAGTGGGTACTAATTTTTCTCCACTTCGTCGAATAAATAAATTTAGTTGTAACGTGCCGGCCATAAGTCCCTGAGAAGGCAATCACGACTACTTATGAACCAAATACGCAGTATAAGAATTAAATGTCATATCTGTGGTTTTCTGTGGAGAAGATACTAAATTGTGAACGAAAGATTTAAGAACAACTCAGGTTATTAATATAAACTATGCCAATGATTATTGACTTATAGCAGCGTTTCCCAACTGATGTGCCGCGGCACACTGGTGTGCAGTGAATGAGCCGCTGAAATGCAGCGAGGAATCGAAACAAAATTATTAATTTTATATCAATCAAATTCCAAAACGTAGGGAAAATTTACATTTCTATTTCACATTACTATGAACCTCTACTATGAATCTACAATTTTAAGTTTCATACCTACATTTCTAATGTTGAAAAAACTATTTGTTATAATTCTTATTACCGTTATTGCTTCTTTATTGTTGCAGACTGTTTCGTAGCTTGAAAATTTAAAATATCATTCAATCCCTTCAACAAATTACGTACATTCGTGTTTTAAAAGTAAAAGAGATTTGTTTGTTTGTTTGTTATTTAGTGATCTTCCTTCTTAGTAAAAGGTTGAATACAGTTTTTAAAAAGAAAGCGTATTTTTAGAAACCTGAGTCCAATATTTCAGTGCAATTGTTTTCTATTTTTAAATTAGAATGAAAAATAAGCATTATGATTTACCAAGGGGCAAAAACAGTGAAAGAGCTTTCTTCTCTGTGAGGAGATCAATAATGACAGAAAGAATATCACTATGTTTTATATTTACAAATAATAATATCTATATGTGTGTCACGAGAATCCAAGCAACACCCGTAGTGTGCCGGAAGTTGAAAAAGATTGGGAAACGCTGACTTATGGCATCATAAAAGAAATACGAAAGAAGAAACGAAGAAAAATAATGCATAGCTTGTGTTCTTAAAATGAAAGTTGGGAATTTGGTAACACTCCATCCACCACTATTTTACGCCTCTTCCCCCAAAAGAGGACCGTTACCCAAAATAATGTTCCAGACGACTATGGTAACATTGCGGATGAGTGTTATTGTATTTTGCAGCAATAATACTCATTTTCCCCAAATTCGTTACCAATAATCATTGGGGAAGAGTGACTCAAAAATTTAACATTAAATCTCCCAAAGCAAAATGAACTTTTGTGCTTTTGCCCCTAAAGAGAGACTAAAGAATGACTTTCTCTTTTTTACTATTAAAATTTAAAACATTCGTACATTTTTCAATAAGAATGCCAAATTTCACATTAATAGTGTGAAAACCATGTTCGTCTAGTGCTGTAGAAAAGTTTACGAATTATGGAACAAGCTATATATATATATATAGGGCGGAAATAGTTAACTATAGTTGTTTAAATCCTAAATTTAAACTACATAATTGCAGTTGAATTCACTAGACAATAGAAACCAGGCTATGAAAAATTAGTTTTTTTTTTTTTTTTAGAAAAAAGGACAAAACATGAAAAAGATGTTTAAAGTGTTTTAAATATGTTTTGAAACACACATGAAAAAACATGTTGTAAACATTTTGATCAGTTTTAAACATAATTTTAAGCATATATTTCAAAATTGTGTAGTAACTTATTTGTTAAAACTTTTTGCTCTGTAGTTCCAACCAATGATGTTCTAATTTTTTGACAATTGGTTCTGTATAAATACATACCTTTCATTTATACACTGTATATAGATAGATAGATAGATAGATAGATAGATAGATAGATAGATAAATAAATAGTATTGGTTTTTCCTGAGCTAAAACAAATTCCATACGGAAAATAGTCCCCGGTTCGGACCTCCGGGTGGGGACTACTCCAGGAAGAACCATCAGAGAAGAAAATAATCACTTTCATTTAAGCATGGGAACCAGGAACGTATAAACTCTACGACATGAGGGAAAACTTGAAAATTTAAAAGTAGAAATGGACAAATGTAAAGTCGATGGAGTAGGCTTGAGTGAAGTCAGATGGCCAGGGAAATTACAGAATATACCATTCTGGGGACGATAAGGCCGAGAATGGTGTCGCGAAAGCAATAAAGAACGAAGTAGCAAGAAGTATAACCAAAGTGGAATACTTCAGTGACCGCTTGATGTTGTAAAACTACATGTAAAACCAGTGAATATTGTGATAATACAAGTGTATATGCCAACAACCGACCATTATGATGCTATCGCTGGTGTAGGAGGTCACTTCCCTTTACCCTTGCACCCACAATTGAGACGTATTGAAAAATGTAAAGTTCCCAATCATCCCCTCCACCAGAACACATATTATGCTTTACTGACTGTCATTTAAACTTGGGAAGATCTAAATGAAAGTTAGTAGGCAACGTAGTTTCTTACGTTTAAGCTATCAAAGTATTAGAATTAGTTTGATTATATTTTCTTTTTCTTTTTTTTTTGTGTATGCCTATTCTGAGGGATAGCTCACTAATTCGATGTTGGGTGCGAAGTATATCCCGTAACCTATAACTTCGCGTTATGAAGGATTATAATTTACAAAGCAAATGATTACTTAAATAGCAATTATGTTTGACTGTTTATATTTTCGCTTTAAGATTATTTTTACAATTAGAATTGCACTATGGTTGTCACAAGTTAATAACACTAAATATATACGAGAACACTATAAAAGGTAATAACAATATCTACAACATTTAATCAATATACGACCGTTAAAATAAGAATGTCAGATATTAATTTTGATAACTCTAACGAACTAATTTTCTTTTTTCTTTTAAATTAACAATAAACTGTACAAATGAATTTGAATGACAGTGGATTAGAAAAAGTGAATTATGTATAAGCAACTGCGCGCTATTATACTTTTTTAAATGATACTTTACTAGCTCGCGTGATATGTGAAGTTACTTACGATTTTTCCCTTGTGTTACAACATGTGGCACGGCTTATTTCTTTTCACTGCTCTGCCAACGAATCCTTAGGGTAATTCTGCGAACTTTGCGTAAAACTACTGCGCACTGATTTTAGCTAATTAACAATTACAAACTTCTTTAGACAATTGGGTATATTACGGATTTTTTGGCGCAATTAATTGTGTTAATCAAGAGAAGAAAGACAGTCTATGCAGTGTAAACTTCAAAATTAGTGAACAGGCCTCGTATGGAAATTTTCCAAGAACTCTTTGTTTTCCAAGCATACACATATATGTTTGAACGTGTGTGTATGTGTGTGCAACTAACTTCGATAAATCGCCCAGCAGTCCTTTTATGGCTAAAAAGAAAGAAGAATCGCTTCACAGAACATTCCAGCAAGAAAGCCACGAAACCAAAGTTTGGAGCAAGTGAAACAAAATAGAGAGAGATAATATGTAGTCTTATTTACGATAAACCCACAAAGGTCGGTCATAGGTAATTAAAACTGTTCTCAAACACTGAGCGTGATTAACTGTACGATTTACGAGTAAAAATGTATGCAATCACGTACTAGGCCTATTGGCGAATGCACTCTTCTTTACTAAATTTTCCGTCGGTGTAGCTCCACACACGCGACTTCACGGTCTTGATATTCGTTTCCCGACTAATTTGCGCTTTTTCCGGTTACCGTGGATCACATGACTAGCAACTACCCACTTAATGTAAATATGTTCCCCATTGGTTTATGACTAAAAACGTCCAATCGGGAATTAGTTTAGATGTCACTTGGGCAACTGGGGTGATTTGCTACTCTTTTTATTCTCGTGAGAACCGTCACAGAAAAAGTTTTTTAGCAACTTTTGAACAAAGAGTTATTGTTTTGTGCACGCACACATACGAAAACAAAATTAATTTTGGCATCTTTGAGTCGAAAATGACGATAAGACTGAGTTTACTGTTGCTACCTTATGACCGTTTTACCGGAATTGGGTGGGGAAACTAATAAAGTGAACGTTTTATTTTTTTCAACTTTGACGAGCTTCTCGATGTTGATAGTAATGATAATGAAGTAGAAGTAATGTATGATGAGATCATTGATACATTGCATCAGGAAGGAAGAGGTAAGGTCAACGTCATAGTAATGGGTGACTTCAACAGCGTAGTAGGAGAAGGAGCTGCGAATAAGGTAGTAGACCATTTGGACTAGGTAGAAGAAACGAACGAGGTCAAATGCTTATCGACTTCTGTAGGTAACATGATCTGGTGGTGATGAATACGTGGTTTAAGAAAAGAAAAACCAAGCTGTACACGTGGTAAGGTCCAGAAGATAAGAAACGCTACCAAATCGATTACATTCTTCTCAAACAACGTTTCAGAAATAGTGTATGAGATGTGAAGACACTGCCAGGAACGAACATTGATTCGGATCACAATCTCCTGGTAGCGGAAATGCAAACCTGGTTAAAGTCGATCAAGAAAAATGGGAGGGGAAATCGAAAATGGAATTTGGAATGACCAACAAATATCGACGATGATGGGAAAGAAGAGATTGAAGAAAAATGCTGTGCAATATGCGATGTTGTTGACAATATAGAGAATAGTTGGGGAAAAGTTAAACAGATTCTACTTGACAGGGTGGAGAAATCACTGAGAAATCTACGTATAACTGTAGCAATGCTTAAGGAGATGGAAGAACGCAGAAGGACAAAAAAACTCGGATTTCAATGAATAGAGAAGGCTGAATAATGAATTGATAAGAGAAACAGATAAAACCAAAGAAATGTAAATGTAGTAGATATTTGAAGAAATAATGGAACTTCAACGGCGCGCCAGATATGATCTGAGGTACCAGAAAGCACAAGAGTTGGAAGGTAAAGCTAACGAATGTATAAGAACGTTCGGCATCGAAGATCAACAAGGTAATGTAACCACTAACCACCACGGAATGCTTTGAATTTTGGAGGAATACATAAAAGATCTCAATGATCAGAAGAACCACCCTAAAGATATTGCGATCGAAGAAGAGGAAGAGGTGGATGATGATGAAAAGAGATCCATTATATTAAAAAGTAAAGTAGTACAACCAATCAAAGACATGCGAAGAAGAAATTCCACTGGAGATGACGACATACCAGTAGATTTGCTAACGGGATTAGGAGACAACGCAATTAAAGTACTGACTTCACTTATTAACAAGATCTACCTGAGTGGAGAACGGCCAAAGGATTTTCGTGATGTTACAATGATTAGCAAGAAAAAGCAAGCAAAGAAGTGCAGCGATTACAAAACCATTACTCTGATTTCCCACACTGGAAAGATCATTGCACACATACTGAACAGACGGCTGGAAAGTAAGATAGATGAGAGGTTAGAAGAACATCAGTTTGGTTTCCAGAAAGGAAAAGGCACCAGAGATGCTATTAGATTGATGAAAATTATATCAGAAAGAATTCTGGATGTAAAGGAAGAGTTGTGTTTGTGCTTCATCGACTGGCGAAAAGCTCCCGACCGAGTATATTGGACGAAACTTCTGAAAATACTTAAAGAAATCGGAGTCAACTGAAGAGATCGACGACTCATTCAAAACCTGTACATAGGACGAGTGAAGTTGCGCTTGAATGAAGGAGAAACCAATAGTGTGGAGATCGGAAGACGAATCAGACAAGGATGTAGTTTCTCGCCGCAGTTATTCAACATCTACAGTGAATATTTAATGAAGAATGCATTAATGGGAATTGGAGAATGAAGGAATCAAAATTGGATGGCAGATCATTAACAAGATCAGGTATGCAGATGATACGGTTATAATAGCTAAAACCGAAGAGTGACTACACATGATTGACAAAATAATTGACAATGGAAAAATGTTTGGAATGAAAATTAACATCGAAAAGTCGAAAGTCTTGAGAATATCCCGTGGAAATACGCCCGTACGGATCAAAGTAGAAGAGGTCGATAATTTCAAGTATCTGGGAAGTATTTTGACGAGGGACACTTACTGCACCAAAGAGATTAGGTCAAGAATTGCCATAGCTAAAGAAGAATTCAACAGGAAAAGATCACTCTTAACTAGCAGGCTCAATATTGGACTTAAGAAAAAGTTGGTAAAGTGCTATATATGGAGCATTGAACTGTATGGTTCAGAGACTTGAACATTACGGAAGTTAGAGAAGAAATATTTAGAGAGCTTCGAAATGTGGTGTTGGAGGAAAATGGAGAAGATAAAATGAACAGAGAGAGCAACAAACGAAGATGTTTTAAACCGTATAGGAGAGAAGATTACACTTCTAACCACCATCCTTCGTAGAAATTCCAATTGGATTGGACACATCTTGCGAAAAAAATTGTCTTCTTCACACCTCCATAGAAGGGAAGCGAGGAATAGGAAGAACACAGCTGATCGATGATTTGAAAGATAGGTGAAAATATTGGGCGTTTAAAGAGGAAGCTGAAGATGGACCTAAATCAATCTAAAATTGAAAAAAAAACAGCTCATTAGTCCCAGGACCTGCCGAAAGACAGAATACTTCATGATAGTAATAATAATAATTATTATATATATAGCGAGAGAGAGAGAGAGAGAGAGATACTAGATGTATAGGTAGAAAGATAGATATAACTCTCTTAAGAAACAAACTATGCAAGATAGGAAAAAACAATTTTTTTACTGGTTACCACAAGTGACAAGTAGAGACCTACATAGCATCATAATACAAGGCGGTGTGACGAAATTAGGTACTACTGCGAATATCTTGAAAACAAATTACTCAAGATAGATGATTGTCAAAAGTATTGGAAAGACCTTAATCCAACTGTAGATCCACAACCGCTACACTCGTGTGATCCCAGTTCTGATTCATAATATCTGAGTATTTGAGATTAAGAAATAAATCGCTTATACTTTGTTCAGCGGAACCATATGTTTAACCCTTTAGCTGTAAGAATTTCTGAAAATAAAGATACTTAAACTAGAATTTACTGTTCCAGGGTATATCTGGGTAAAATTTACTGTTATGTCTGGGTATGACAAAAGATTCTGCGAATTCGAAATATTTTAACAACAGGTTTTATCGAACCGGCTAAATAGCATCACTGCTTCATTTATATTGTGCTGGTTAAGACTACACTGTGTTGGGTACAGAATATTTCAATACAGATTAGTAATTGTAAATTATTTCGTATCAAGACCCCCCCCCTTTCATTACATCCTCGTGCCCGTGACTCTCATAAGTACTTTCTTCGTTCTAATAAGCTTTTTAGGTAGGTTTTAAAATCTATCTACTATGGGGATATCGAAATGAAAGTCCTCACCACTCTTGTGTGTTTAGAACGGATAATGATGAAACTTGGTAGCGGTCTGACACATGAGATAAAGCTACCGAACATCATAGTGGTCATTTTTGATGGGTATTCGAAATTTCAAACGCAAAGGAAGTCATGTTACATGTTGTAAGGCTAGAAGTATTCCTGAGCTCCTCCGTGGTTAAGCGGTTAGCGTACGCGCCTTTGGTGCGGCAGACCCGGTTTCGATTCCTGGCAGAAGCTCAAGTGGTTCGTAGTCCACGTTAATCAGTAGGTCCAAGTCTCATAGAACCTCGCTACTGAAAAGGGACGTTAAACTCAAAATCTAGTCAACTCAGCTAGAAGTTTACCAGAACTAAGCTTATGGGCTTACTTTAGTCCTAAAACAAGTCATTTCAGAGTTACTGCCTCTAAAAGTTTTCTAATTATGCCCTTATAGGGTAAACTCACGTTTCATGGAGGCGGGTGAGATTTTAGTTGCAAAATTTGGTTACTATTTCAGAACTCTGATGCTAATAAAGTTAGTTTAAAATAATACATTTTCGAAAAGTAATGTTTGAAGCACACTTCATGTTGTGCTAACTTTAGAATATTTTCTGCAAGGCTATGTAGTTGGTTGTTTTTGAAGTCAATAATTCATTGATGGAAAATAATATTTGAAGCGTTCAGAGTACAATAGATCCAGGTCCGTTTTCAATAAGGTTCAGTTTTACTTAGCGAACGGATTCTATTTCAAAACGTAATATCACCGCAGTCAAAAGTCCGACATAAATATAAATAAAACCACGTAAAGGGGCGTAACATAGTTTCATATTACAGCCCTGCGTCAGTGAGGCAGGAGGGCAGCCGCCTCCACCTCCATTCTGAATTTCAGATTATGGGGGCGGTAAGGCAGTTATAGAAACGTTTTAATAAGGAAAGTCCAACAAAATAAGTTTGAGGACCTTACACTGAATAAATACGGAGTAAATATTAATCAAAACTGGAAAGTTGCTTAGACCCAATTTCCAGAATTTTAAGCGGACCATAACGAAAGCCAAAAAATATACAAATATACAATAGGCCTATAGCTCCTTACGAGCAACAGAAATGGATTATAACTCACCAAACTTCGTATTTATTCGCAGTAAGGACTTCATATTTTTTTCTGTGGACTTTGCTCAGTAAAAGGTTTCTAAATCTTCATTACTGCTACCAGAATCTGAAATTCAGACTAGAGGGGGGAATGACCTGTAAATAGATGCTTCTCCCTAGCGGGAACCATATAAAACTCTAGATTGCACGTTGTCGCGTAGTTTTTCTTTCTTTCATTTCGATTTTTTTATCTTAAGTATATATACAGAAAATGAAAAAAAATACTGTAACAACGAATGCCTGCGATATTTTAATTTCAGAACCGCAATTTAGCAAAGAACCCTTTGTTTGTTTTCTGAGTACAACACAAAAACTTGTTTCCAAGATAATTCTTTTATTTATTTTTTAATATCAATTTCTTCAAATAGTCCAACCTTCGACTACGACACTTCCTCGCAAGTTAACGGAAAAGCATTTACACAATACAATAAACGCTAAAAGCAAGGGAAAAAGAGAGAACATAAATTGTAGATCACCAAATTGACCAGCTGTAGCAACGAGAAAGCAAAACATTCAGACGGGAAGAAAATAGTATCCAGAATGGGAAGCACTTTGTGACAATTTTCTTTCTTTGGCAGATTTTTTTACCAAAATAAAATAAAACGAAAAGAAACATATGTTTAAAACAAGTCTTAACAATACACGTGTTTAAAACAAAATATTTGAAACGTATATAAAAAGTGTTTTAAACAAAATCAATTGTTTAAAACAAGATTTTATCATTTGTTTTAAACAAAACAACCCTGATAGAAACATCAACTACAGCCTAGCGACTACCCGTGTTCTAAAACCTGGTTAACCGGTTTGGGTTCGATTTAAAGTTAAAAAGAATGTGTCGGTTTATTTCAGTTGTTTTTATAATTTTCTTTAAATTTTCATAACACTATTTTCATCAAAATAATATTGAAAATAATACTGAAATAAGTGATTTACCGTTTTTCTAAAAAAAATTTCATAACACTTCTTCATTAAAATAAGCTTGCAGTTTTATTATACCGATCATTAGTAAAAGTAGTAGTAGTAGTAAAATTTAAAGTAGCAATAGTAATAGTAGTAGTAGTAGTAATAGGATCGGGTTTGAAGCCCCACAGGGTTGGGTTGGGTTCTGCTCTCGACATCAAATAGGCAAACTAAAGACTTGCACAATTTTATTTCTGTAGACTTTACATCACCAACTTAAAACAGCTGGCTAGGATAGCGAGCGAAAATAATACAGGGCAGCGCGCGAATACTTAAACATTTGGGATCGGCAAAAATGCGTCCGGCACGATACATGTTGGTATAAATAACCTTAGAGGAAAAAGCCAGTTCGTTCCGAAGCTGAAGTAAGTAATATTTGGATTTTAGCTTATTAGTGGGCACTAATTTGTCTCTAGGTCGTCGAATAAATTAATTTCGTTGTGCATTTTGGTGTAAATAACCTTACAAGTAGCAGCCGTTCGTTCTAAAGCTGAAGTTAGTAATATTTGGTGTTTAGTTTTATGTGGCATGATAGCGTATTGGTAACGTAGCGGACTTACAAACAATACACTTATCCAACCTAAGTTCGACTCCTGTTCACGCACAAGTTGATACTTTATAACAAAGTGATCGTGAAGAATCGACTTCTCATACTGGACTAGCAATCCTCAAGAATGTGGAGCAAACATCTGTATCATGATAGAGACGATTTACGAATGTTGGTTGGGAAAGGTTAAGGAAATTACCAGTACATTCGAAACACTTCATTGATCTGCAGTACTTTTTGTGTTATCGTTTTCAGAAAGAAACATCACACCACTTGTGAAGCAAAGTTTGGGTAGAGCAATCGTTGGAGTAGTGGTTATCGGACAAGACTTCCACGTGAAAATTCCCGGTTCAATTCCCAGCCAGGTAATACACTTATTATGCATAAAATAATGACTCCAACTGTGCGAATCAAAACGTTATATTCGCAGTAGATAAAATCGTTCGGAACAGATAAATCTTCAGAGATGACTAGAAAATGGCCTCTTTGGTTATTTGAAAACAACATTTTATTTCTATTAGTTTGACACAAAATTTGTTTCCATCCTATAATTCAATGTGTTTTATTCACATTTGAAATTTGAAACATAGAAGGTCTGCTACATCTATAAGGAACATCCAATTTTCCTTTTGAACATTTGTATCTTTTCGTTATGATAGAGTTAGAAATTTTAATACAGGGTGTTTCTGATAGAAATATAGCAGTAAAGCAGAATTCTTTCATTTTCTCTTTCTTTCTATATCATTTCTTTTCTTCCTTCCTTTCTTTCTTTTTGTTCAGTTCGCATTAGTAGTCTGGAATTGAAGATATGACCTAAGCTACCTATTGAGTTTATTAGAATATATTTCGGATCAGTACATCCAATGAACACTACCGAGTTTGCAACCGAACCACGCGGAAACAAACAATGTTTTAAACGTTTGACATTATGCTAGATGTGTCTCGAAGATCTACAGTTCTCTTGGAAGTTGAGTATTTTATTTGACTACTAAGTTTCGCATTCATTTTGAAAGTGACTTAATGAATGTTTCAAGCATCCTCTATATATTGTTATTATTATTATTGCATAATTTCTCGGATCTAGACCTGTGTGATATGTCGATATATTGATATCTTTATATTGATATTGACATATATCAACATTCGATATCGCGAATTTATCGATATCGATATATCAATATCCTAAATTGTCGATATCGATATTCGAGGGACGAGATATAATAGGTCTCTAAGACTTGCTATCGATGAAGAAATAAAACTTAAATTTTACAATAATGTCATCTAATGACAATTGCTTTATGATCAGAAATTGCAATATAAATAAATCCACTTGCAAATTTTCAATACTATATACTGTAACATCTTAGCCGCCAGAACTTTTCTGTTCCAGAAAAAGGAAAGAAAAAACACCAGTCAAAAGCAAATACTTCGAACTTTGACCTAGAATTGATGTTTTAAAATGTTTTGGTTCCTGTCCAATTCCTTTTACTCTTTTGGACCACTCATAGACAAACGTGCACACATGACCACTATATGCATACATGCTCTTAGCCAGAATCAGAGATTTTGAAAAGGAAACGAGTTTTCACTACTACTACTACTATTAATAATAATAATAGCTAATAGCTATTATTATAACAATTGGGTTTACAACAAGGTCCCATCTGTTTATCTTGCATTCAAGGGTCGCAAGTCTGCTATGCCACCAGTGTCCCTTATTCTGTGTTTGTCGCTCTTTCCGTTTAGTGTGGATGTTTATTTTTGTGCTGTTAGGCTTTTATATTAAGCCTTTACATAGGTAACCTTTTTCTTTTTTTACGAGTATTTTTTTTTGTAAAAAGGAAAGAAACTGATTTCCTCTGATATATATTTCTTACCATTCGTCTTGTTTGAACTTCTTAAGTAAAAACATTTTGTGTCATCCGTTGCCCTCACGATAAAAAAGGCATCATTAATTTATTCTTATTTCCAGTTTGCCACACTGCTATATTTGTAACAGAATTGAGGTTGGGTCCAACGCCTTTCTAATTCTCAACCACCCCAACGCCAGTGTTTTTCGGGTTGCTTGTTATTGCAGGAAAGGAATAAGTACAGGTTGTAATGCACTTTTGGAGTTCTCCGTACTATTTTATATTAACTATATATATAATTAGAACATCAATGGCAATTGATGATATACCTTCGTCGCCAGACACTGAAGGAGGTGTCGGAATAGTTAGTGGAATAAATACAACTAACGAAGAAATACTAAGTCAAATAAAATGATATGTGGGGGCCGCGGTGGCTCAGTAGTAGACCGCTGCTGCTTGTGGTCCAAGGGTTCAAACCCTGCTGAAGCCAGGTGAAGTTTGTGGTGGATAAGCACCGTGTATGTGCGTTTCCTCAGGGTTCTCCCGTTTCGTTCCACTTTCTTCATTTCTATTTTTCACCGTCTCCTTTAGCCTAGCCGACATAAAACTCAAAAATTTCATTTCATTTTTTTAATTGTGTTTTGTGGTCAAAATTATTACAGCTATTTCTCATAGAATTTTAGAAAGATAAGTAACTACCACAGGACCTATTTTGTCTCTTGTACATGAACGATCTAACTTAATTCTGTATAATCTATTGGAATGGATCTTGTCGAGGGAACTTAGGTTTGTGTGCTAGATAGAAACTTTAGAATTTTGTAAGAGGATCATGACTGACAACTGACAAGTACCATGTGAATGTTTTATTTACGATCGTTGTTCCAAGGAGTAACCTCAATGGTTCGAAACGAAAGAATAGATCCATTACGCTCATAAAAGTTTAATACTGTATTTTATGTTTATGTTTAAAGTTGAATCTTATATGTTTACTTAAAATATATATGTAAATATACTTGTACTAACGTCTTTCAAATATCCAGTACATATGATACGAAATCGGAACACACGAATGTGGTAGTAATCCGAATAATTCGTCTGTGAGATATCCTTAACCTATTATACGAAGTTTACAGAAAATAAACTAGTCACTTTAATAGCACTTGTTACCACCACAAGAATGTATAGAATAAGTTATGATAGATTGCCAATCTGTCTGGGAATATCTCCACGGTCACTGTAGATCTGTCAGTACTCGTGTGATATTCGTACCTAAGCCCATCTGGTAATCGGATGCTGTATCTGCATACTTCACATGTGCTCGAGAGGACTTTGCTTACCATAGTACAAAGCTTATACCGAGTAACTTATTCTGTAGCATTGAGATGTGTATTTTTAACGTACGTATATATATATATATATATATATATATATATATATATATATATATATATATATATATATATAACTCTATGGACTATGGAACTCAGAAGTTCAATGTCGCGTTCACAAAAGCTCTCCACTGACTTCTATCCTTAGCCAATTGGATCCAGTTTTTACTTTGTATTCCTATCTTTGCGATATCCATCTTAATATTGTTTTCCTATCTGCGTCTAGGTCTTCCTAATGGTCATTTTCCCATTGGTCTTCCAGTCAAGACTTTGAAAGAGTTTCTGCTTTCTTCCATTCTAGCTACATGACCTGCCCACCTAAGCCTCCTAGACTTGACGACCCTAACAATGTTGGGTAAACTGTATAAATTATGTAGTTCCTCGTTAGGAAGTTTCCGCCATTCCCCATTCCCGTCCCTCTTGGGTCCGAATATTCGTCTCAGGATCTTGGTCTCAAATACTTTCAGTCTATGTTCTTCCCTCAGAGTAAGTGATCATGTTTCGCAGCCATACAAAACAACAGGCATGATTATCGTTTTGTATATTTTAAGCTTCAAATTTCTCGACAGAATTCGCGACGACAAGAGATTTTGAACCGAATAGTAACACAAATTCCCTGCTTTTAGTCCACATTTAATTTCTCCGTGAATATGATTTTCCTCTATTAATATTGATCCTAGATATTTGCAAGTATCCACTTTATCAAAAATATTATTTAATATTTTAACGCATCCATAATTTGCTGTATTCCGGTCCCGACGCACTTCCATGTATTTAGTTTTCTCTGCATTTTACTTCTAAACCCATGTCACTGAAAGCGTTTAATAAGATCTCTGCATTTCTTTATATTGTTCTCCTATCATCCCCTATTAAATGTACAAAATCAGCATACGCTATAACTTGGTGAATACTGTTCAACTCTAGGCTCTGGTTGTTATCTTTGATGTTCCTTATAGCGTATTCCAGAATAAAGTTAAATAATAATGACGACAACGCATCTCTTTGTTTCAGGTCAGTTTCGACGTGAAAGCTTGTGGACAAAAATTTTCCCACCAGGACTTTACTTTGGGATTCATTAAAACATATCATAATTAATCTAACTAGCTTTCTCGGTGTTCCAAGTTCTGTAAGAACGTTGTATAATGTTTCTCTCTTAAACGAGTCGTACGCCTTTCTAAAATCAATAAATAGTTGATGTACCGGGGTATTGTATTCCCACTTTTTTCAAGTATTTGGCGAATGGTAAATATTTGGTCGACGGTTGATTGATTTCGTCTAAATCCGCACTGATAATCTCCAATAATTTCATCTGCGTATGCGGTCAATCTTGCTAATAGAATATTTGAAAGGATTTTATAGGATATTGACCGAAGAGAAATGACTCGATAATTATCAGAGTCACTTTTGTTGCATTTCTTGTGAATTGGAACAATGATTGATTCTTTCCAAGTTCCAGATAAGGAGAATGAGTTTGTGTATTTTGTTCCACAATTTTTTGCCTCCAGCTAAAATTAACTCAGCCGGAATTTCATCTACACCCGGGGATTTGTGTTTCTTTAATTTCTTTTTAGCGGTTTCTACTTCTATTCTGTTGGTTTCTGGAATATAAGGTACTGCGGTGTGTATATCCTTTTCTCCACGCACATTAGTTTTGGGCTGCGTGTTAAGCAAATCGTCAAAGAAATCTTTCCATCTATTTAAATGCTATCCGTATCAGTGAGAACTGTCAGCTTTCTTTAATAAAAAGGAATAAGTAGAATTTTATAAAAGTAAAAACCGTTCTAGACTTTTCTGCAGAGATAAATTTACAGTAGAGAACCAAATAATCTATTATAGTCCATAAATAACTGTGATCGGTCAGATTTTAGTTATTTGATGAGAATTGAGCACATTGACTTCCATCACTGAGAGAGCCTTCACTTTTGGAGTACGAGGTCCTTGGTTCGATCCCAGCTAACGCCAACTAAACTTTGTGGTGGACAAACATTGTGTGTGGGTTTGTTTTGGGGTTCTTCCGTTTCCTCCAAGCCATTGTTATGATATAAGCCGGGGATAAGCTTTTCCGTGAGGGTGATTTCCCCTGCACCCCCTCGTTTATTCGAATACTGCCGATAGCAAAACATTGACTATTTTCGGGAACATTGCACGGTCGCAAACAGAGGACCATAGCTACCATACGGCTAAACCACACTACATACGTACTTCGTTGATTTACCTCGAGAGGCCCCCAAGTTGCCAGGCCAGGTCATTCCGATGCACACGGAGTTAGCAATGAAGAAACAGTGAGTGCACAACCAACAAACATCACCATTGAGCAGACCTACCTTGTCTGTCAAAGTCATCCGTGAAGTTGAAGTGGGCAACTACTACGTTGTGTGTTGTGAATCACGCTCATAGTGTAGTGTGTTGTGACAATGGCCCATTACACCAATCAGGAACAGGCCGAGATGATTTTTGTGTATGGAGAAGCACATGGAAATGGTAGGCAGGCAGCCCGATTATACAACGATCGATATCCCAATAGACGCCAACCGCATCATACATTTGCAACGCTGTTTCGTCGTTTGTGTGAGACCGGAACGTTTTACCCTGCCACGTATGACACGGGCAGGCCACGTGAGGAACGCACTGTGCATGCCGAAGAACGTATTTTACGACATGTGCTCGATGACCCGAGTGTAAGTTCCAGGGAGCTTGCCCGTCAGCATAACGTCAGTCATGAGAGGGTGTTGTCGATTCTTTATGCCAACAATTTTTACCTCTATCATTTGCAACAGCTATAGGGTCTATTGCCAGGGGATTTTCCTCCCAGGCTGGACTTTTGTAATCAGGTTCTCCATTTATTGGCAACAACTGTCGGTTTTCTCTCCTCCATTTTGTTCACAGAAGAAGCCCAATTTGGAAGGGATGGTATCCAGAATTTTCATAATAGTCATTTGTGGTCTGTGGATAATCCACTTGGAATGGTACAGGCCCGCCACCAGCACCAGTTTCGTATCAACGTTTGGGCAGAGATTCTGGGTGACCATCTCATTGGACCAGTTGTTCTTCCACAACGACTTACTGGGCCTATCTATTTGAACTTCTTATGTGAGATACTTCCTACACTTCTGGAGGATATGCCGTTGGTCTTACGACAACGTATGTGGTATATTAATGATGGTGCCCCGGCGCATTTCTGTCGACCCGTGTGTGACTATTTGAACACTGTTTTCCCGGGCAAGTAGATTGGCCATGTCGGTCCTATGTCATGGCCTGCCCGATCGCCGGATTTAAACCATCTGGATTTCTATTTATGCGGGCATCTCAAAACTGTTGTTTATGCTACTCCGGTACCTGATGTCCAAACGTTGGAACAACGCGTCCGAACCGCTTGTGACGCTTTGCGGGAAGAACCAGACACGTATTGACGTGTGCGCCGATCTCTGCGACGACGTCTGAATGCCTGTGTTCTGAGTGGTGGACGTCATTTTGAGCATCTTCTTTAGTGTTGCCACAGGTAAGACTGTTGTAAGACTTATGAAACCTTTAGTGTCATTCTTTGTGATACTTATTCAGCACGGACACCAGTACGAGCTGTAGTGTATCATCCTTGAAAATACAGTCCATGTTTTCCTGTACGAATGCTTACTTTTGTCCATGTCTTCCATGCCTCAGTTGCCTACTCGTTAGGGCCTACAGCGATTCTCGGCCCTGCAATGTGTGCGTACTCTGCTTGTTGCGGAACCGGTGCACCAACACCCATGTCCGGCGATGTTCCCTTGAACTGGTCCCCGACGCTGCAATGGGGAATCCTCACTTTCCCAGCTCTCACCCCACAGTTCGTACGTAAGCCATACGTAACACGTCATAGTACATACGTCTGTTTCACTTTTCACTGCCCCTACCAGGTCTACTTTGTGGAATCTCCTTCTTCCTGTATGGAGTCCCATTGCGCAGTTCCATCTGCTCTCTTCTGTTTGCACAATCAGTTCCCTTGAGTATGATTTTCTTTCTCATTTTGTGACCGACGTCTCTATCTCAATTCGTTCGGGAAATATTCTAGTTTACCCATGGTGTGTGGGCGATCTCTGCTCGGTTCCAGCTGGAACACTCCGCCTGTTTCGACTTCTGTTCATGACTTGTTTCCTTGTTTCCAGTTGTGGAGTCACCTCCCGAAGTGTATTCACCCACACTTCATATCCACAACTTCATTGTTGGTCACCATCAGTACCTGGTGGTTATGCAACCACACATACCTAATATGACGCGGCCATCAATTCGTCTCTGTTTGCGATCTTGACATGGTTACAACTAATTATGGTTACCAGGTGGGAAACCTTTCCATTCACGCCTATTTTGACGTACCTTTACCTGACAGTTTCTCCGGGAGTTCCTACGCTCCTTTGGGGAATCCCTTGTGCACTGATTTCATGATTGCGACATACCCACCTTTGAATAGAACAGCTTTCGTTCCTTCGAGATGACCATGCCCCCTTGCCTTTATCATTCGAAATAGAGAAGATATAGCACTCTAAAGTGAATTTTGCCACGCTTTCGGCATCATGTAGCTCCGAAACTGTGTGTCCTAGAGAAAAGTGCATAAAGACTTTTTTCTTGTTTCGGTATCGGGATCACCTCCCGAATTTTGTGCTACCACCCTATATATACGTTTCTACGTGCACTCTGCAACAAAAGCATAGATTTATTCTTTTTCTTTTACAAAATAGAAACTAACAGTTCGTTTCAATATAACATAAATATGAATGTTTAAAAAAGGCTTTTGTAGGCTTTTTTTAAATAGGGAGAACGACTTTGTAGGATTCTCGTGTATATTTATCACAGCTGTCGTATAATTCACTTTGTGAAAATGAATAAAGAAAAGTAATTGAAAAGTAAGGAACACATATAAAGTAAACATAACAATATGTATGTAACAATAAGACATTGAAGTAGTCCATGTATTATGTAGAAACTAGACATGTAACAATACTGGGCACTGGAAACAGTATATGCATTATGTACAGCTGGTAAATTCTACTCGTGAAGATCGTCCTTTGCATTCCTGATGCTTGACGGAACAATTCCTCGTACCAAATAACAGCATCTGTATCCAGAAAGCGGATAAACTCCGTACTTCGCGTTCTTTAGCTGGTTTCGACTGAGGTGGTTCACTTTTAAACATAGTATCTACAAGATTTACGTCACAGTCCGATCGAGAAAAGTACTTATTCGACATGTACGCACCAGTATATGCATCAGCAGCATGAATATCACCACCTGATGGGTTGGAAGAAAGTCGTACACTGAACTGAATCTTGAAAGGATGTCGAGTTGTTGATGGTTTACTTTTCATTATAGTTGTGAATCCATCCTTCCACTCTTTGATAACAGGTGCCCATGTTTTAAACTAATTGCTTTGAGCACTTCCAGATACTTGTCAAGGATAAGCACTTTTCTTCCTTAGCCATTTTCAGGCAGCACAAACTCAAACAAACTTTCCTATCAGATTAGTTGAAAGAATGATTTCTAACAAGAAATATATGTTTCACTGTAACAGCAAATTTCACGTTAATTCAGGAGCAAAATGTTTCCTCGAGCATATTTAACTGTTTCTTGGAATAATATCGAATTCGTGCAAACACATTGCTACATGATCAAAGCTGTTCAAACAACTATCTCACCAATATAACTGCAGCAGATACTCGCTTTCGTCTCACGACGATCTCAATCCCTTCACTTAGCAACACCAAGACTTACGATATCGCAATCAAATTTTGCAGGTTTATAGAATTAATACCAAAGAATTTTAAAATGCGGTCTCCCTAAAAGGGGCCTAAGCTGGTATGGGCCCCTATTACATAGAACTCTTCAATTAGAATTACCGCTGACAAGAAAAAAATATCAAATTAGAAGTAATTTATTCTAAATATACATGATTGTTTTCTAATGAAGAAAATTTCAATTGAAAATACAGTAACTTTCAAGACTGAAAATCAACGTCTTTTTTTAAAAAAGGAATCCACTTGATAAAGAATGTTCTCAAATGTGGGGTCTATAATGTGTGGAATCAAATTCTTTGGTTTTTTTCATAATTGCATTGAAATCTGTAATAAGTTTTGTCACTATCAATCTTAGGTCCGATCCCACATTAAGACGATTTCGCTTTAAGGTTTTAATATCGCAAAGAGTAGGAAAGATCTGCTCACATAAGTAGGTGGAAGGTAAAGGCATCAAATGTTGTAATGCCTTTTTAGACAACTCTTCATACTCAGAACACACACGAAACCAAAAACTACATAGTTCATTTTCTTTGAAAACATTTTCGCATAAAGTATCGCAGGATAGTTTCAATAGCTCTTCTTGTTCTGTGTTAGACAGATTCATACGTTATGTGTCATGGATTTCTAGATTAGTGAAAGGATTTTCAATTCAACCATTACCAAGGTTGTGAGACAGGAAAATATTCTCGAAAACTTGGAGCTAATGCTCTCAAGTGTCCTACAAGTGTTTTATGCATTTCAGCAGAGCCTTTATCATCTGATGAATCAGTGAAATTCTTGAGCACTGGAAGTGATGAATAGTTATTATTTTCTACTCGTACTACCCACAGCTGCAGTTTCTTAATCTTAATAATACTTCTTGCATAACAGCTGTGAGTTCAATTTTATTAAAACACATTTCAATTTTTACACGTCGCGGACCCCCTGGATATTTCCTGCAAACCCCTAGGGGTCCGCGGACCCCACTTTGAGAATCACTGGATTATGGTGTCCAGATTTAGAACATAAATGGACACTCGTCAAACTGTCATAATGTGACTATCTATCTAGGCATAATCATTGTTTTGTCGCTATTCATGGCAGTTATGGGGAAGTCTCTAGGTTTAACAGAAACCAGGATTATTAGGAGCAGCGATTGTCTCTTGAATTATAAACCATAGCTATTCAGAAAGTCACTCACGTTTTAGTGTTAAGTTTACTGTAAAGATGTGATTAGTGCAAGCAGAGTGAGAGATTGGAACGTTATATTTAAAGATGGCCACATAAACGCTTACGATGATCGCAGTGATTGACCATTGTGACAAATGAACTGGTCGAAAAATAAATAACAAGGTTTGTGAAAATCATCGTTTTACAATCAGAGCTTTGGTTTAAGTTTATTGCATGAAGTTGTGTCTCAAAAGCTAGGTTTCCAAAAGTTTTGTGCAAGATAAATTGTGAAATGTTTGACCGGGAAACACAAAACTCAGCGTATGGCAGCCGCCCTGAAATTGCCTGAGACATATAACAAAGACGACGATTTCTTTATTGATCGTATCGTAACTGCGGAGGAGACATGATTTAAGCACTTTCATTGTAAAACAAACAAAACAAATAGTCCCTTAAAATAGGAGACACCAGTTCACCAAAACTAGAAAGAAAGAAAAGAAAAATCTTGGAAGAAAAGTTATGACCATTTTGCTTTGGGATAAGGAAAGAGCGCTTTTAGTCTATCTTTTGGAACTTAGTGCAAGAATTGCTGCTGAAAAATGTGAAACATTACTGAAGCTGCAAAGAGCAATTCAAAACACACGTCAAAGATAACTGGGTGAAAAAACTCGATATTTCATTAAAACGCTCACACGTACTCGGACAAGCAAACCCAGGAACTCTTACAGGCATTTCGTTGGGAGGTTTGCGACGTATACCCAGGACCTGACACCAAGTGACTACCAGTTATTTCCACGCATGAAGAGTTTGAGGGTGCCGTGCAGAATTTCTTAAAGTCACAGGCGACTCCTGTTTGTGACTTTGTAAGCTTATTTATCACTATGAATAATACATAAATGCATATAGTAACTTCGTTGAAAAAGTGTAAAATTGTCTTTTCAAAACCTGTATAATAAAAAGTGTCTATTTTCAATTATCGTTTTTCAATTCTAAAGCGTGAAGTACTTTCTGGAGATACCTTGTAATTTGTTTGAAAACTACTATAGAATTTCAATGGAAGACATTAATAGTATAATACATAATTACTGGCCGAAAGCAGGACGCTTTTCTACAGGAAACGTTTCCTCGCGTTTGTAGTTTTCTTGAGACACAGCACAACTTCTTGAAAAAGGGGTAATCCATATAGAAACGAATGTCGGACCACGATAGACCAGATCCACTTTCCAATATTCAATTTCTAGATCCTAGCGCAAACGGAATGTACGTGTGGATCAAAAATACTGTAGTTGTTGTTGACAGTGTGGAGGTGTTACTTACATGTGACGCTGTATGTCCATTACAACTAGTAGTGCTATTATTTTCCAATCAGATGTAATTTTCTATGATATTTACGTCAATGAAATGATACATTTTATTAATAGTGCCGTATTCTACTTTATTTTTTCAGGTTGCAACTGGTGATACCGTCTTTATTACAACACAAAGAAATATTTCTGATTGGTTAGAGCGAACGTACCAAGAATATCTTGAAACTAGGTAAGTGTCTTTTACATATGAGTGGCTGGATGTTTTGTATCTCGAATATAATGAAAATATGTTGTTTCAAATTGTTGTGTCATAATCACGCAACTTCTTATTATGCAGTAGGCGCAGGCGCATTTATTCAAAAGTGCATTTGTTCGTTATTTCAACGGATGATACTAACCATTATTTTACTTACCTCTTTACTCATAACAAGTTATTCATGTCAAACATATACAATGATCTGATTCAATATACTTCTGCAGAGATCGACAGTAAATAAATAAGTATTAATCACAAAACAGAATATATTTTGTTTTCATTTTGTCCCTGTTACATAACACTTTTCACATGGAAAATACGCGGGGATGTAGTAACTATTTATTCTTCTACGCTAGTTTATGAAATTTCTGCTCGACTCTTGCTGAGAATTGTATTTTCGTAAGAACTTAAAATCGTTCAACAATGTGTATTTTTATGCCTTCAAATTTATTTATTTTTAAATAGAAGCAAATCATTTCAAGAAGTATTTAATAAACTTCATTGTTCGCTAATTTCATCTGTGCAGACTATTTTACTTTGAACTTTCGAGATTTCAGCATATTAATATGTTTTATTACTTACAGACAAAAAAAATATTTTTACACAAATATATTTGTTCATCTGCCCATTATGTGTATACAATTCTAGATGCTACATCATTCAAATCACTGAGACCAAATTTAAATTTACTTAATAGTTTCTGTGGGTTTCTTAATAAGTTGTGCAACTTTTTAGTACGTTAATAACCTAGGATAATTTCCTATAAGAAAAAACTGAACATTACATTTAAAAAAATGGCTGTATCAACATTCTTTATATTTCATAAATCCATATTTCATTAACTCTACTGTACTACGGAAAGTTACTGATGAGATCAGATTTTTCGGATATTTTTTCTTTCAAGAACGACGCGGGTTATTTGCCCATATGTCGCAAGTGAGTATTTTGCAAATAATATGACGGTACGATATGAACGAATTTCTTTGGAGAAATGGTAGTTTATGAAGGATTTCTTTTGGATTGGTTATAAATACGATTTTTGCGATTTGATGTATATTCCGAAAATTTATATTTTACTCCTTACAATATAGTAAATGCCATTCATCTTGGAAGAGAGAGAGGAAACAGCACTTTGGTTGGAGTGAACTTTAGTCAACAATTTTCCTGTAAATATATGTATTAATTTAATTTTCAAAAATGCTTTCATTAAGAACTGTACAATGTAGTAAATTAATTTTCTTGAAAAAAATGGAGGGACTGCTTAACTGCTGCAAATTATTTTATTTTTATTCAGTTTTTTTAGGAAACAGTTCAGGAGACTTTGCTCCTATTAAATAAATTTGTATTTCATTTAGGTAATATATATTTAACCATACTTGTCCTGACTTACATGTTAATATTAAATTGATGTAACTGTAACCAAGATATACCCTCTTGGAAAAATTAGTATACAGAATGTCGTTTAGATGCTACAGCAGTATCAATCACAG